>NW_024412421.1:33729892-33775465 GCF_014898765.1 Herpailurus yagouaroundi
TTTTTTTTTTTTTAATGTTTGTTTATTGAGAGAGGGAGAGAGAGAGATCTGGGCTGGCAAACTTGGTCTTTCAACTCTGGGTTTTTTTTTTATGTTTATTTATTGAGAGAGAGAGAGAGATCTGGGCTGGCGAACTTGGTCTTTCAAGTCTGTGATTTTTTTTTAATGTTTATTTATTGAGAGAGAGAGTGTGTGGGAGAAGGGTGAGGGGCAGAGAGAGCGAGAGAGAGAATCCCAAGCAGGCTCCATGCTGTCAGTGCAGAGCCCATTGTGGGGCTTGAACTCATCAACTGTGAGATGGTGACGTGAGCTGAAATCAAGAGCCAAATGCTTAATTGACTGAGCCCCCCAGGCGCCCCCGGGATTGATTTATTTTTGACCATTCATTCACACCTCTCTGGTCCATGTGCATGTGGCGCCTCACCCACCTGCCCCCAGCTCTTCCCAGTGGTGAAAGCACAGTTGTGTTAAAATAGCCTAGTTTTCCAATATAAATGATGCATCGGTTTTCTATGACTGCCATAACAAATAACCATAAATGTAGGGGCTTAAAACCACACACTTATGATCCCAGTTTTGTACGTCAGAAGTCTGACACGGTCTCATGGGACTAAAATCAAGATGTGGGCCGGGCTGCGGGCTTTCTGGAGGCTCCCAGGGAGAATCTGTTCTTTCGTCTTTTCCGGCTTCTAGAGGTGCCCACGTCCCTTGGCCTGTGGCCCCTCCTCCATCTTCTTCTGCGAGACCTTCAACTCTCTCTCCAGCTCTGACTCCCCTGCCCCCCCTCTCTTAGGGATCCATGTGGTGATATCGAGCCCACCTGGATCATCTAGGATCATCGCCCCATTGTCCTTGATCTCCTCGGCAGAGTCCCTTTTACCACACGAGGTCACATACTCACACGTTCTAGGATTAGGATGTGGACGCCTTTGTGGGGCCATTACTCCGTCTACCACAAATGAACACCGAATCCATATCAAAGCAACATGGAGTTGTATGAATTTCACGCGCCCCGCGTGTAGGGCCGCTGACAGCAGTAACATCAGCCAGCATCTGTACGCCGGGCTTAGTCAGTGCCTTTATCCCATACCTCAGTCAGACGGATACTAAGGTTGTCTATTATTACTCTATTGCCCCTTGAAATCCACTATTTCACTGCACACAGATCGTCCTCTGCCCATCTGTGGGGAGGGGGCGTCAATAGGTGTCTGCACACCAACGCCAGGCACGGGCACGCGTGCTTACACGGTGCGCACGCAGACATGGTCACAGATCCCAGCAGGGACAGCGTGCGGTTCCACCCCTCCACACAGCCTGCAGCGGCCCTGGCGAGGTGAAGAGGGGTGCCGGGCACCTCTGTTTAGACTTAAGTTGTAAATTAGGAAACCCTACAAGGTTAGCTAGGTTGGGTGACATCCTGGCAAAAGGGCCTCGAAGACCAGCCTGGACGTGGCAGGGGACAGGAGGTGGTGGGCTAGGCAGCAGACAGCTGTCATGGAAGCGATGCTAGGGGTCATGAGCTTGGTGGCTCCTGGGGGGAGGGGGCGTGGCAAAAGGTCCAGGCAGGGAGGGGCAGCCCCAGGCGGGAGACAGGCCTTCTGTGCAAATCACCATGGAAAAACACAGAGGCCCTTGACCGTTTTTGGTTTGTTTGTTTTTTTTTTAATGGAGATGAAATTCACATAACGGTTTAAAATGAATCATTTTGAGGTGGAATTTAGCACAATCACAGCGTTGTGCAACCTGCATCTGCGTCTAGTTTCAAAACATTGTCATCACCCCGGAACCAAAGCCTGTACCCGTGAGCCGGGACTCCCCTCTCCGTCCTCCCCCAGCCCCCGACAACTGCCCATGTTTCTGGATGCTTCATATATGTGGAACTCTCTGCAAGATGCGACCTGTTGCCTCTGGCTTCTGTCGCCGGGCATGATGTTTTCGCGGTTCCTCCCGGTGGGAGGGAGCACAATCCGTACCGTATTCCTTTTCATGTCCCACCTTGACAACGCAGTTCTGGGAGCTGGGAATGAAGCACGTTTTCTCCGTGGCACAGATCGTGTTCCCTCTGGTTCGCTCGGACCAGAGCTGACAGTCTGGATGCCTGTATGAAACTTGTTCAGCCCTCGAAAGCTGCTCGAAAGCTACTACTCCTGGCCTGTCAGGACCAGAGCAGGCCTGGGAAAGGTTCTTGGCCCCAAAGACCCTGTGGCCTATTCTAGGATCTCAGAATCTGTCTCCTCGCCTTGACCTCTCTCACCCGATTTTGAGATTCTGTCCACTCCCCGGTTGGGTGTAAATGACCCCCTTGCTGCCTCCCTAACGTACTGGCCCGAATCCAGGACTCAGAGTCGCCTGCCCACACCTGATGCCCCCGCCAGGATTTGGTCCTGGGTCTGTGCTGGCCCAAGCCCGACACTAGCCTGCAGGAGCCTAGGGACGGTCATCAAGGCACCTTAATAAATAAAAACCCCCTTCCTCACCCTGTACCCAGCAGAGGGGCTGGAGTCCCCACGGGGGGTTTTAAATGACATTTGCTGTGTTTCACCCAATTACACCCACACGTGGAAAACAGAAAAGTGGGGCCCGTGGGTGGCTCGGTCGGTTGAGCATCTGCCTCTTGATCTCGGCCCAGGTCACGATCTCACAGTTGGTGGGATGGAAGCCCGGGTCAAGCTCCGTCTGCCAGTGCGGAGCCTGCTTGGGATGCTCTCTCCCTCTCTGCCCCTCCCCAACTTGCGTACACACTCTCTCTCTCTCTCTCTCAAAATAAATAAGCTTTAAAAAAAAGAAAGCAGAAAAGCAGCGCTAATAACAAGTGCGGGAAGAACCACCCAGTATTTCGTGGAAGGACCTCGTGGCTCTTCCCCATGCATGGAACCCGTGTGTGCTCCTATAGAACAACGGCACGATTCTATTGCTTTCTGTCTCTTGTGGGAAATTAGCATATGTTCCACGAGGTAGACATTCTCCTATAGTATTTTGTCCTTATCCAAACTTTTTATTTCGGTAGTTCTCAAATTTTCAGGAAAGCTTAAAGAATAGGGAAACAAACAGCTGTGTCCGTTTAGACTGGATGGTGTTCGATGTTCACACACACACACGCACACGCACACGCAGAGAGAGTCCTGTTGTGCTGAGCCATCTGGACGTAGAGTACCCCACAGTCCGGAAACCCAAATGCTCCCGCGCGCATCTCCTCAGAGCCTCCTGAGCTGTTTTCTTCAAGGCCGTGTCCCGTTCCACTAGACGGTGCACCGAGTGGCCCCTCTGGGGACCCTTAGCTCCGCTGATTCGCTTTCATGGGCACCATTGCGGTGTCCCCAACAGTCCCCTGAGCTCACGCCCCGTTCACAGTTCGCTGCGTGTCCCCGAGACGTCTAGACCATCTCGTCCCCCCAGGAGGTCTCCTGCTCACCTGCGGACTTCTCTTGCTCAGGGAAGGAGCCGGTGCCAGACGAGAAGGACAACGTGGATGCCACCGAGGAAGGGAAGGAAGAGCCTGGTGAGGAGGGAGGGCGGCGGCAGAAAACGGAGCTGTTTGTCAGGGAAAGCTTCAAGGCCAAGGATGAGCTATTCCCGGAAAAGTCGGGTCTCGTGGGGGAGCTGCCCGTGGACGTCACCGGAGCCACTGAAGGCCAGGGGCCAGGGGGGGCACCCCTGGAGGAGACCCTGAAGCCGGCCGCCCCCGGAGCTGCCTGCGGAGGTAAGGAGCGGAGAGCCACACGCGTGCGCCCTCGGGGACCCATGCGTCCCTGGGGACCATGGCCTCTGAGCCACGCACCTGTGGGGCCCGGGCTACTTTCCACCTCCTCTGATTCTGTGTCTCTAGGATGAAGTATACATGTCTCATTTTCTAGAGCAGCGCTGCCCATGGGAACATAATGGGGCCATAACTGCATTTTCTGGTAAACAAGGTCAAAAGACATGGGGGAAACACGAAAGGTGTATTTTACTGAATCCGTTATATCTAAAAGATAATCATTTGGGGCACCTGGGTGGCTCAGCCAGTTAGGCGTCCAATGTCGACTCATGTCATGATCGCGCTGTTCACGAGTTCAAGCCCCGCGTCCAACTCTGTGCTGACAGCTCAGAGCCTGGAGCCTGGTTCGGATTCTGTCTCCCTCTCCCTCTGCCCCTACCCTGCTTGTGCATGCTCTCTCTCTCTCTTAAATTTTTAAATTTGAAATTCTTAAATTTCCCTCTCAAAATTTTTTTTAAAAATTTAAAAATTAAAAAAAATAATCACGCAGATCTGGGCACAGCAGGCCGCCTGGCAGGTTCCGGCCGCGTTCCTTGGGTCCTGCTTAACTAGCAGATAAACCCGGACTCACCCGCGACACTGCCCTATGGCTGTGGCATTGGTGAAGGGAGCCAGACCTGGAAAATGCCCCATCTATAGGGCCTTGAGAGACGGGGAACATTTTGTTCCCCTGAGCAGCCTCGGGGAGTTGAACTGGTCTGACCAGAACACAGGGATCCCAGAAGGAAGGTCCCCAGGGTCTGGGAGAGACCGAGGAGTAACCCTGTCCCCAGACCATCGAGGATACAGCCAGAGGGGCAGGGCCACACCCCCGAGTGCCAGGCAGGGGTGAATCCTTTTCCGGCTAAAGGATTTGAACAGAGCAGACCAGCCTCGACGACTCACCCAGCTGAGGCCCACCCTGCTCCCCGCCCCCCGATACCGCCCCACCATCCACGGGGATTTAGAGCCACGTCCTCGTCTTCAGTAACGTCGGAAAAACCCGTCTCACAGCCTCGCCTTTGACACGCCGTTCCTGCTGTGCCTGAGACCCAAGAATTTCCCAGGGATGAGTTACATCTGAAGGGCCTCGGTCAGGGAAAGAAAACGTTCTCTGGTGCTCAGCTCGCCCCTCTTCAGACGCCGGTCACCGCTCTTCAGACTTTGCCACGAGGCTGGAATGCTTCTCTAAGAAGCAGGACTTGTTCTGAATAACTTCTCCCTTGGGAAACACCCGGGCTGCTTTGTATGCCCACGACCTGGCTTTGCCGGACAGCGGCTGTCAACCCCAGGGTCTGGTCATCTTTGTTCCCTCGAAGAGAAGGTCTACCAGAAGGGTTTTTCCCCAGGATTCCCACAGGTGGACATATGACAGGCCTTGTTATTTAAAAGGCACAACACAGGCGTGACCACATGGGGAAGCTGACCCTCCGGGCCGCTGAGGGCCACGGCCTTTGCTTTCTGTGCCCCCTGCCCATCCTGAGAGGGGAGCTGGGCTGGCAGAGCGCGGAGATCCTCCTTCCACTTTGAGTCAAACGACTCAGCCCTGGGAAAGGCAAATCTAAACAGAAAAACCTTATGCTTAGAAAACTGCTTTTCCGTTCACCTTTCCTACGTTAGACAGTCTTGCTTCATAACTGAAGGATGGAGGGAACCAAGAGACAACCACGTGACCAGCCCTGCTGAATTTCCCGTGCAGATTCTGAGGTCCGGGCATGGTCGCCTGAGTCACTGCCCCAGCCCCACCGGAAGCCTGCATCTCGGGGCAGAGGGAGCCGCTGGGAGAGCGGAGGGCACAGCACCCACCGTCACTGCCACTGTGGAAATGCGGCACCTTCCGCCTCGAATTACACTCTCCCTGGAGGAGTCCGCTGCGTCCCGGCGGTCACGAAAACGGTCTGAGAATGACCCGCGTTTCCCTGAGACACACCGCGTGCAGGCAAAGCGGTGCTGTTTCTGCAGACACCCTGCGATCAAAGCCACGTCCGACCCTTCCGTCAGCAAACCCCAAAACCTCTCTGAGCCTGTCTCAGCCCCTGTGAAATGAAAACGGTCTGTCTGCCACGGTGCGGAAGCGATGCGCCCAATAATTGTTCGTCTCTTCCCGGCCCCACCTTTTCCCGGAACGATGCCCAAGCAGATCGTTGCTTAGGAAACAAAAGGACCCTGGCCCTGCCTTGACTACGACCACAGTGCCATGAACAGGACAAGGGGTGTGGGAGGAAGGGCCGGCCGGGTGGGGAGGCAGACCATGGCAGTAATTACAAGTACGGAGGAGCTTGCGGCTCTCCTCCGCGAGCCACAGGGATGGCCACATGGAGACCGTGACCGCCAGGCCCAGTGAGCGAAGGCCCAGAGGGCCAGCCCGGGGCCATCCACAGAGGCCGCCACAGAAACCCTCTGCCCGCCTCCTCGTCTCATGCTAAATCGGTGTCCAATGTGGCTCTGAGCCAAACTGGACCTAAGTGTGACAAGAAAAGTTGAGCTGCTGATGTCTACTTCCTGCGGCCATGAGACTCAAGAGCAAGCAGAGGACGGGACCACGGATCGGGCCTGGGGGCCACGGATCGGGCCTGGGGGCCACGGATAGGGCCTGGGGGACACGGATAGGGCCTGGGGGACCACGGATAGGGCCTGGGGGACCACGGGTCGGGCCTGGGGGCCACAGGTCGGGCCTGGGGGCCACGGGTCGGGCCTGGGGGCCACGGATAGGGCCTGGGGGACATGGATAGGGCCTGGGGGACCACGGATAGGGCCTGGGGGACATGGATAGGGCCTGGGGGCCACGGATAGGGCCTAGGGGACCTGGGAGAATAGGAGCCTCAAGGAGGAAGAGGAACCCATCCCCACTCCACGGTCCCGGCAACCCCACATTATCAGCGGGCACCTGACACTCATGCCGTGACCGGGGACAGGCGGTCCCAGTGGGTGGTGGGCTCAGCCCCTCCTGGGCAGGGCCGGGACCCTGGACTCTCGAGCTTGCCTCCCCCGCGTCTCCCCAGTCGGCCTTCATCTCCTTGATAAATCTCTGGCCCCAACAGGGCCTCCTCCCAGGCGCCTGCGTATTCCGCGCCGCTCACCGGCTGGTACGGTTATCTTGCCGGAGTCGCTGCCGAGTTCCAGCAAGAGGGCGGCTTTTTCCTCTCCCCTCTGCTTTAGACAGAGCCCTGTCCTCGTCTGGGGGTTCTCGCGGCTTCCGTCCCAGGGGCTGGCCTCCCCCTCTTCTTGGGCTTGTCAGCCCGACCACCGCGCGTGCAACTAGCCCCAAGGTTAATAACTCTGTGCCTGTTCTTAGACTCGCCCCCCCAGACTGCGGCCACCGAGGGTGCGTTAGGCACGGGACTTGATGGAGAGGAAGACTTGGGAACCACCAAATCGGAGGCAAAGGAGAAGCTCTTCATCGATGTACGTAACGAGCTGCATCTGGAGAGAAGTGTCCGCTTGACCGCTGCTATTAGATCACATCCAAACCTTCAAAACCCTCACGCCCCAAAGCGCGCTCTGCGGCCAACAGGCCTGACATTCCCAAGCTGGCTAGGATTCACTCCGGACCTCGTGACCAGACCTGCCTTCTAACACGACCTCCCCGGGGGTTCGTACACGGGCACGGTCGAGATTGAGCCGGGCTGGCCCAGAGGTTTCCCCGGGTGGTACACTGCAAAGCAATCCCATCCCGCTAGCCTCATGCAGAATTGTGGAGAACGTGACATTTATCACGGGAGCCTCTACTCCCCCGAGGACGGCTGTCCAGCCAGCGGCGAATGCCATCGTCCTGGCCCGTGGCCGCTCCGGCTTCCTGACCGAGGGCCCGTCTGGCCTTGCGAACACCCCTTCTCCCAGACGTTCCGTTTGGGGACCGGTCGTAAATGCTCTGGCCCGCAGGAACGGGAAGCGTGGGAATTCACACATTTTGTCACAATCCCTAGGAAGTGTGTTTGGGGGGTGGGGGGGGCAGGGGTGGGGAGGAATTTCTCACCCTTTTATTTCCATGCCCACCAGACAGCCTCTCTGGGCACGAGTGGGTCCCTTTAGCTTAAACCCATGCGCACAGCTACGCCTGCCCCTGCCTCCTTCCTGGCCAACCTCACAACTGCACGCGAGTCAGTAAGAGTTAAACGGCGCGGTCAGCGTCCAGAGTGGGTCTCTAGTTTTCTGAGCCTACGGATGCTGAGGAACAAAACAGGATTAATTGGAGAACCAGCTGTATACGGGAAGATGGCTAATACTTCTGGTTCTTACTCTGCCTGGCGCTGGTCTCAAAGGCGTGTGTATTGACTGGTTGAACCTTCCAAAACTCTGCGAGGTGGTAGGTGCCATTATCATCCCCACTGGACAGAGGAAGGGAGTGAGAAACCGGTACACTCGTGGTGCACTGGGTTCGGGCCCCGTCACTTTCCCCAGACGAAGGGGCCGTGTCTCTAAAGCCACAGAGAAGCGGGGCAAGAGGTAGCCATTCCCGCAGACCTCGGTCACCGTCAGTGCTGCGGTCTGGGTTCCCGACGCGCGTGTGAGAGCGTGCACGGTGGCCCGTCGGGTCCTTCCTCATTTCTCCCGCGCACGGTGCTGGCTCACGACCCGGGCCCACGGGCCGCGCGCACGCCCCTGCCGCCCCTGTGTGCGCGTTGCCTGGTGACGGGGACTCTCTGCTCTTCTAGGACCTGCCCGACTTGGAGGACGAGGACGCCGGCGAGCCTCTGGACGGCCAGGACGAGGTCATCAGCCCCGCCTTCCCGCACGAACCTCGGGTCACGTCACCCCAGTCTTGTCACTTACGGGGCACGGCCCCTTGGCACGAGTCAGGCGCTCCTGTGCCGCGGCACCGCGCCCTCGGCCGTCCCTCACCAAAGGAAGGGCGGCTGCCACCGTCGCCCGCTTCTGTGAGGTCCTCCCGAGGGCACATTGTGTCACGACGTCCAGTACCTGCTTCTCGTACATAATTACCTGACCACGTGTCTCTGTCCTTCTCGGGTACCGTACGCTCGCTTTCGGGACGTCCGTCCTATAGCGACACTCCGACGGGGAAGGCGAGCGTCCAGGGCAGGATGGGTTCCCCCAGGTGGACCGGAGCCGCCTCCCTCCGGCATCACCGGGGCCCGAGAGAGAGGAAAGCGTGAGACACCGTCTCCGTCCAGGAGCTCATCACGGAGGAAGGAAACACCCACGAGACCACAGTCCCCGTGGGGGCCTCGTCCCCAGGGGGCCGCATCGGGTGGAGCGTATGGCAGCCCGAGGCCGAGGCTCAGAGCGGAGCCCATCTGGAGCCCCGGGAGGGCTGGCGTGGCAGGCACAGGGCGGGCAAGGCGAGCGTGGCCGCACAGCGACAGAAGGTGCAGAGGACCGCGGCCCTGCCGGGGAGCTCGGCTCCGCCCCGGGGGCTCCGGACGGCTGGCCGAGGGCATCCGTTCTGACGCCCGACTGCCCGAGGGCACGGTGCTGGGCTCCCGCACGCCTTTCTTGTGCGTGACGACAGTATTTTATGACCGGCGAGAGAGCAGAATCAGCGCCAGGCATTTGACCGTGACCATCGTGAAAGCAGAAACGTTCACGCGCCTTTTCTCTCTCAACAGGCGTGCGCTCCAAAGGTTACAGCCATCTCGAGCTCAAGTGACGACAGTGACCCTGAGCTGGACTACTCCTCACTCCCAGAGCTGGAAAACATCCCAGATACCCTTTCAAACATATTCGCAATCCCCAAGGACACCTCGAGGAAGGCTGAGACGCCCTTTACAGGCATACTGAAAGCGGCAACAGCAAAGAGGGTCTTGGAAACCCCAAGTCTTAGGGACGCTGAGTCCCCACGCCCACTGATTCAAGAGCTCTACGACGCGGGACCTTCAGGCCAACCACCGACGCCCCCAACCTGCCGGAGGGACACCGCACCGCCCCCTTCCAGTGAGGACGGGGACAGCGGCCTACTCTCAGCCTCTCCCCCAGGTAACGGCACCCTACGAGGCTCGGATGGTGGGGACACGACCCGCTTACCCCAGACCCAGGGAGGGCGGCCGGCGGGCTGGAGAGGGCCGATCACAACAGACCACGGAGACCACTGCAGATCGTGTCCGTGTGTGGCTCTGACGTTGCTACTCGCTGGCCTGGGCGGACGGCCGCAGAGCCGACACGCTCCTGGGCGGGCAAGCGGGCGCCTCCGGGGCTGCTTAAGGCCACGCAGGTCTCCGGGGGCCTGGGGAGCCTGTGTCGTTCCCCGCCGGATCCTCGGCCTCTCCGGACCCAGGCTTCCGAGGGAGGGCGGGGTCTGGGGACACCAGAGCTGGGAGCTTGGGACAAAATGAGGGTGACCCCTGGCCGGAGAGTGGCGTCCTCCGCGTGGACGAGTGGCGTAGTGCCGGCAGGGAAGGGAGGCTCGGCAGGCAGGGGGCGGCGCCCAGGGGCTGGGCGGGGCACGTGAAGTCACAGACCAACACATCAGCCTGGCCTGGCGCCGGGGGCCCCCACACGTGGCCGGGGAAACGCATGTTTGGGGAAGCGGGTAACAGGCAAACAGGGTGGGCGTAAGTAGTTCAGGAACTGTCACCGGGTCTCTGTCGAGCCCAGACGATTCCTGCTCTCACCCAACACTAGCTGGTAACCAGATTTCTTCTTTTTTTCCTTAAGTTCATTCATTTATTTCGAGATGGAAAGAGAGACAGAGCACGCGCGCACACACGCACAAGAGCAGGGGAGGAGCAGAGAGAGGGAGAGAGAACCCCAAGCAGGCTCCGCACTGTCAGTGCAGAGCCTGGTTCGGGACCTGAACTCACAAAACGTGAGATCACGACCTGAGCCAAAACCAGGAGCCGGTGGCTTAACCGACCGAGGGCCCCAGGCGCCCCTGCCAGGCTCCCTTCCCGACACCAGCTCACGTGGTTGCCTCAAGGCCCACGCGCGGGAAGACGTGGGGGTGGACCACGTCTCCAGAGAACACAGTTCCCTCTCTCCCGACTAGGAAACATCGCCGAGAAGAATGGGCCACGGTTGGAGACGGAGCTCGCAGAGCCCGAGGCGGGAGGCCGCGAGGACACTGAATTTGGCTCGGACTGAACCCCAAGGTGACCCTTCCGCCCCAGACCGACGGGGACGGTGAGCCCGTGACCAGGGCCCCCCGTGGGCGCAGCCCCCCCCTTGGCCGGGCTCCCCTTGCTTCCAAAGAGCTGCCCTTGCTGAGGGCGCCGGGCGCCCGGCTCCCCCCATGCCGGCACCCCCCCCCCCAAGTGCGGACGGCGCCGCAGTCCCACTCAAAAGCACAACGTGTCGCCCCCCTCCACCCCCCATCCTCCACGGTGTGAACTGTGTAACCACGCACGTCTCCCACGAGCATTACGGACACGCCAGGACCCACCGAGTCAGGGTGTTATTTAATCTGTGCGAGTCGTGTGCGCCTTTCCCTCAGGTGCCCCGAGAAAAGGACCAGTCTCCTCCTCACGTGTGATAAGAAATCTGGGTGAAGTCCTGGTGTCCTGTGACGTTCTGGGGGCCCCTTTCCCCCCAGGACAGCAGGATCTTTCACTGAGCCACATGCCTCGGAGGACGTCAATTCACGCATTACATGTCAAAAGCCACGCAAGGGGACGCTGCCGGGCTCGGGCTCAGCGGCCGAGTTTATTCAATCCCTCAACGCGGGACCGAGTGTCTCCCCCTAGAGAACATTAGATCCTGGTTGAAACTGCTCAACAAACACCAACTAACCAGCACCAGCAGCCTCCCTGAGCACGGCGAGGCACCCGCACCGTGACCACAATGTCGACGGGGCCCCTGCTTTTAAGCACAACACTGTCCCCTGCAGGGAACGAATCCCAACAACACGGACCTTCAGGGCTTTGCACGGGTCGACGGGACCACCGGGGCCTTTGCAACGTGAGGTCGGGAAGGATCTTCGAGCAAAAGCATAAACAGGGAGAAACAACTATTTTGCTGTCCCCGTGGCTCTGACTTGGCTCCCGATCATTTCTGGGGTATTTCCTGCAGTCCCGTGACCTCCAGGAAGCAGAAAGGTCTGCCCCCTGGAGACTGTTCTCTCCACTTCCTGGGCTTCAGCCTGGAAGGGGCAGCTGTCGGAGAAGAAGGGCTCTCGGGGTGGGGGAGCAGCTTCCCAGGGCCTCAGAAGCCCATGCGGGGCTTCTTCCTCCTCGGCCGAGAGCCCGAGGGGACAGGCGCCTGCTGCCTGGAGGGGGTGGCCCAGACGCTGGAGGTCTGGGAAGAGGGCACGGCGGCACCTCCCAGCGTGTGCCTTCGGAGCGGCCGCTCCGCTGAGCCATCCTGGAGGGGCTGCTGCCCGGAGGGGGTGGCCCGGATGCCGTAGGCCTGGGACAGGGGTGAGGAGACGCCTCCTGGGGGGTCCCCGCGGAGCGGTAGCTTGGCCATGTAGTCCCGGAGCGTCTGCTGCCTCTCCGAGGGGACACCCCGAGCCCACGGCTCCTGGGTCAGCTCCTGGGAGGGCGGGGTCACCGGTGGTTGAGGCCTGGCCTCAGGGGACGTCCGGTCTGGGCTGCGGGGGGGGCTGGTGGCGTCCGACAGGTCCAGGCGGCCGCTGAGCGAGGAGAAAGTGCTGGACAGCTGAGTCCGGCGCTTGTGCCGCTGGGGCCGTTTCCCGGGCCCCGAGCTCCCGCCCTGCTGGCTCTCCCACCAGGCGGCCGCCCGGCCTTCCCAGGCTGCCTCCAAACGCGTACTGAGCTCGTCCTCGGGGCCTGGCTCGGGGGCAGGGGGTGGCTCCGCAGAGGGTGCGGCGCCCAGGTCCCTCCGCAGCAGGAGTCGCCCTTCGGCCATGGCCGCACGGAGACCCTCCGGCACCTTCTGTTCCATCCGCCGCGGTTCCACGCAGCCTAGCACACGGCGGTGGGAGAAGTTGGGTGCTGCCCACACGGGGGGAGGCAGGGGTACCTCCAGCAGGGCCTTCAGCCACCGGCCGCAGCGGGCGGTGGCCTGGGGAGTCCAGGAAGCCACGGGGGCACCGGAGGCGAGCCCGGGCTCCGCCTGGAGGCGGAGGCGCTGGTGGAAGACATCCCCAGCCGCGGAAAGCTGGAAGAGGAACAGGACCGGCGCGGAGGCAGAGGGCAGGAGCGCGGCAGCCAGACCTGGAGATGGAAGTGATGGTGACGCCAGGGCCGGGGAGGGGGGGAGGGTGCAGTCCCCCCACCCCCACTGGCTCCCCTGCCCCAGCGCACCTATGGTTGGCGTTTTCAGACGCTCCTGCAGCCGCCACTGACTCTTGGGCTCCAGCAGGGGGAACGCGGAGAGGGAGTCGCTGCTGGAGGGGAGAGACTGGGGGGGGCCCGCCAGCCGGGGAGCGGAGGCCCCCGTTCCTGGAGGAAGGACAGGGAGCTGAGGGGCCGCCCATCATCCTGCGCCCCTGCCCCCGGCCCCGCCCGGCCCGGCCCCTCACCTGCGAGCTGCAACAGCCGCAGGTGCCCGCCCTGGCCCCCCAGCAGCAGCGGCTGTGCGTGCCCGGGCTGGGGCGGGGGCAGCAGCTGGGCAAACAGGGGGGCGGAGGGGAGGTCGTGATTCCACTTCAGCAGGGGCACCAAGGGGAGGCGCTCATCCACCAGGTAGAGCGAGAACTGGGGGCGACAAGAAACAGAGACCCACGGCTATGACTGAGTATGTGATCGGGGGCGGGGGGAGACACGACCAAGGGTACGTGACCAGACTGCAGGGGCATCCGATTGGGGTGAATATGGGGGAGGCTGCGACCAAGGGGCACTGCGACCGAGGGGATGCGACCAGACCCAGGGGGCCATGGGTGACTGCCCATGACCGAAGGGGGCATGCGACTGAGGCACGAGAGAAGTGTTTGATGAGACAGGTAGCTCTGTGTCCCCCATGTATCCCGGCTCTCAAGATGAGCCGAGGCCCCAGAGGTGACCCAGCGCTGTGGCTGCCTGCCCGCCTCTCCCCCCACCCCTGGCTAGCGTCCTATGGGAGGCATTTCCCGGGTGCGTCAGTCACCCCGAGAGCCACACAGGGACAGGTTCTCAGGAGAGGCGCAGAGGAGTCTTGTCACATAGGAACCCACTGGGCCTTTCCCGAGCCCGCCCGAGCCTGGAAGCTACACTCGACACACACCTACTAACACCCCAAGAGTCCTGGGGGGTGTGGGCGGCGGGCCCTCGGGGGAATCTCAGATGCCCTGTGACACCGCACACCTTTCTTCCCTCACCTGGGCCATCCCTGGGGCTGCCTTAAAGCTCTGCTCAGAAGTGTCCTCCCCGCGGGGAGGTCCCACCCACCGGTCAGCACATTTCAGGGGCTCATCAACTCGTCGGGAGAGTCTCCGGGGTGTCGTCTCTGTGATTCCTGTTTTGACCATCGTCTCTGGGACGGCGTAAGGGGGAGGAGGGAAGGGACCGCTCACCTGGGTCAGGATGAGATGGAACGTGGGCCACAGGGGCTCGGGGCCGCACCCCCCCAGGTACCGGGTCAGCAGGACGCGCTCCCCTTTCTGGCACGCTGCTTCTGCCCCCCCACGAAAGAGCAGCAGACCACACCCGGGTGGGCCCTGGGGAAAGAACCCAGGTCAGCTCCCCGGCGCAGCGGGGGGCCGCGGCAAGACCCCTGACAGTCCCCCCACCAGTGGCCCTCTGGGGAAGCCCCCTCCGCGGCCCTGCCCTCCCCCGTGTATCCGCTCTGTCCCCCTGCTGTGCCGGTGCCGGTCCCCTCCCCTCACCTGAGTGTCGATAATTTTCACTCCAGTGCGGTCACCCACGGTCAGCACCCGGGGATGGGCCGTGAAGTCTGCCCAGCGCCAGGGAGAGGGGTCCCGGAACACAAGGGTCTCGGGGTCCTTGTAGATTTGCTGCAGCCTTGGGGAGACGGGCCAGCCGTGGGCGGGGGGACGGGGGCTGATGGGGGGGGGGTGGGTAGCGGGGTGACACGGCCCGGGGTCCAGGACGCGCCGGGGTAGAGGACTGCCACAGGAAGGGGGCATACCCATCCTGGGGGGTCCACAGACAGACGGCTCCCGAACGGCTGCAGACAGCCAGCTCCCCAGGCAGGTGAGGGCTGCGGGGCACAACTGGGGTCAGCTGACCTCCCCTTTCCCACGCCCACCCCCTCGCAGACCAGCCCGCCTGAGCCCCTCACCTGAGGCTGATCCCCGTGGCCCCCTTCCCGATCTGCAGCACCCGGAGGGGGGCGGGGCGCCCCTGCTTACTGACCTTCCACAGGGCACAGTGGTAGTCAGACCGGACAGCCAGCAGGGCTGAGGGGTGGAGAGGGTCAGGGTCAGGGTCAGGCAGCAGGCCGGTCAGTGAGGGGGAAAGGACAGAGGAAGGGGGCGTCCCAGGGACTCACCTTCCCCTTGCACGGTGTGGGTCACCACCTGCCGGACAGGCCCTCGGAGCTGGATGTGGCCAGGGTCGCCGAGGGCCTGGGGGTCGCCACCTGGGGCCACGCTGACCTCTTGGAAATCTGGGCCTCTCGCTAAGGACAAGTGTGTGAGCTCTGGTCACCGCGAGTCCCCGACATCCTGCCCTGAGACCACGCCGGGGGCATCTCTCGCCCCACGGGGAGCCGCCTCCAAGCCCTCTGGCCCGGCGGGAAAGGATACGCAGCTTGTCCAGGGCGCCTCCCGCAGGGTAGACCAACTGTCCCACCTGGGGCGTCCTTCCGGGCACCCAGGCCAACGCGCCCCCGGTAAACGCGTCGTCCAGGAGGAGCCGCTCCCACCGCGTGGCCAGCTCCTCATGCAGCAGCTCCCCCAGCAGGCCGGCCACAGACGTGCCCAGGACAGGGCCCCCGAGGATGGAGAACCGGCGCTGTCGGAAGCTGAGGGAAGCCCAGGGACACCTGGGGACAAAAGAACGGCAGGAGGGTGAGGCTGAGGCAGTGGCAGTGACAGAGAGGAAGGCTAGGTTCCATCCCAAGGGAGGCCAGGCCAGTAGGTGCGGTTTCCATCGACCTAGAATCTCTTCCTTGGGGAAAGGACCCTATTCCCGCCACCCCCCCTGCCCCGCCCCGCACACTGCAAGGGTGGTCACATGTCACCTCTGGCTACAGTGACTGGCTCCTAGAGAAGCAAGACCCACAGACCAGGCCAACCACCCCCTTCCCAGAACTTCTGCTGGTGCCCCAGGAAAGATACCGGGTTTCTTCCTCGGAATCAAAAGCTCTCTCACTGCCACTTAGAAACAGTTCGTCTAGGATAAGCCAAGCAAAGCCAAGCAGATGAGAAAAAAAAGAGACAGAGCCTTATTAATGTTACTTGAGCACCCAGATGCAGCCATGCCTGCAGTCCGTGAACCGAATTCGCTCTTCCACTTCCAGTTGCAGTTGTGTGTGGACTATGGCTCATGACTGCACGGGGCAGGGGAAACGGCCGTGACAGAAACCTACGTCCGTGCCCCGGCTCCTTTCACCGCCCCCCCACACACCCCCCTCCCCCCGCGAGGCCTACTGAGCCCGGCCTTTCTCGCTAGCCACTTGCCCCCAGGGCTGGTGTCCACCGAGGTCCTGGAGCAGACTCTTCACACTGACCACTGTCTTCTTCTTAGAATGGCTCTGTGTGGAAAGGCCTTGTCAAGCTCGCACAGCTGACGTTACCCCAAGAAGCGGGGAAGCCTCTCTCCTGGTGGGACCGGGGTTACTCACCCGTGCTCCCTCTAGTTTGAAATTCTCCAGCATCAGCTTCCCCAGGGGCGCAAAGGCTATGTCCCCGTGGTCCCACAGGAAGCGGCTGAGCTGCAGGAGAGGAGGCCAGGTCACTAAGCACAGCCCCGGCCACACGGCACTGGCCACCGTGCGCCTACCCACCTGTTCCGTCACATCCAGCATGGCCCGGGGCTTTCTTCGGAACGGGATACCTCCCCGGAAAAGCAGGTCCCGGGCGGTCACCTCAGGGTCCCAGGGATCTGAGGGAACAGTGAGGCTGGGGAAGGGGTTCGTCTCGGGAACCAGAAAGGGCCCAGAGGTGGGGCCAGGCGTCCCAGATGACCAGAGGGAAGGCCTGTGGGTGGGGGGGCGGGGGGCAGAAGTGACATGGGAGCAGCTTGGGAGGGAGCCCCAAGGACCAAGATCCTTACCGGGACCAGGAGGCAGCAAGGGAAGGGGCCCGGGGGTCTCTGGCTCCCAGAGCGGGGCTGTGGCCGTGCACGACACCCCATTCTGAGGAAACACAAGCCCGACAACAACACGGTGAGCACGGTCCCAGGCGCTGGCATGTGTCACTTATTAACTCACTGGTACAACAGTCCCCGTCGCTTTACTGGTGAAGAAATGGAGACACAGAGAGCCTGGCCCCAGGACACAGCTAGCCAAGAAAAAGGCCAGGAGCCTGGGGCCAATCTGCGCTTCTGACCCACAGCCGCGCTGGCTCTCAAAGAAGGAGCCCCCGTGCCACTACCGGTGACCCGAGTGCCGCCTGACTCTCGCTTCTGCTCGGGACACCACGCGGTTACTTACTTGGGGAGCCCACAGGCCCGCCCGCCTGGCATAATCCTTAGGCAGCCTGTCTCCGAGTGGGAGCCAGATGGCTTGGGCTTCCAGGCAAAGAGCCTTGTCCTTCCGGTCCCAGAGGCCTCTCCTTCCCTCCCGCCTCATCCCTTCCCACGCACCCCTGCCCCGCCCCCCTTCATCCCCACTGTGCTGGTGCAGAGCCCTTATCACACTCGGTAATGATTTTATCCTTCCCCCACTGGTCTGTTCTCACTCAGCCGAACCCTTAGTCCCAGAAGCAGGGGGTGTATGTGACTTACTCACGCTGGATTCTCAGGGCCTAAAAAGGTACCCGGCGCCCTGGAGGGGCTCATCAGTGAGCCTCTGCCGGGCAAATGTGGGAAAAACTAAGCGGGGCGGGGGACGAGCGAGGCGACAGCTCCTGCTCAGGAAACCCCCTGGGGAGAGTAGGGCGTCCTCTATAACCCCAAGGCGAGGTTCTGCGTGGCAGATTTGTGTCTTGGCACATGTGCACTAATGCAAAGCCACCCTGCATCCTGACGGTGGGTGTGAGTGCTGGAAAAGGAGGGGGGCAGTGGAGGGGCTGCTGCCGGGGCTCTCCCCGCCATCCTCACCTGGGAGTTCTGGGCCAGGGGCTCAGGCAGGGTGAGCGCGTCTCTCCAGCTACACATGAAAGACAGGTCAGGGGTGTTACTCACACCAAGGGGGCCGGTCCTAAACAACGTGGGTGGGAGCGAGCCGGGGAAGTCCATCCTGGAAAACAAGAACCACGCGTCGAGAGCTTTCTCAGAGACTTGAATCTGACAGCGCCCTGCAGGGTTCCCGGGAGAGTAAAGAGTCCCCCGAAAGGACTGTTGCTTTATTTCAAGAGGTGGATAATGAAGAAAAATCAACATGTAGCCTCCTGCCAGATGTTAGTAAGGGCTCTATTACAACCAACCGACCAACCAACCATGAGGGAGGTGATGGCAGCCCGTGAAAGCCTCACTCAGAAGGTGGCATTTGGCACAGCCTGAACATGACGAGGAACAGAACCACGCAGACAATTGGGATGAGGGCTCCTGGCCGAATGAACAACATGTGCAAAAGTCCTGGGGCAGGAAAGTGTGAGAAACAACTAGGGAGGCCACAGAATAAACGAGGAGCACGGGAGGGGATGAAGTCAGACAGGTGGCCAGGGGTCAGCTTGTACCATAGCTGTCACGTGTTACAACCACACATCTGCAGGCTACACACCCTACATCCCAGGCTACGCTCCCAAGACCAAGTCAAGTTCACCCAAAGCCAAGGAGTCTTCTTCATCTGTCTTCCCACTGTCAGGTACGGTACCTTGCAGAAAATGCAACTGTGTGTTGATTAATAATAAATTTATGTCTTGGGGCGCCTGGGTGGCTCAGTCAGTTGGGCGTCCGACTGCGGATCAGATCATGATTTCGTGGTTAGTGAGTTTGAGCCCCGCATCGGGGTTGGTGCTGACAGCTCGGAGCCTGGAGCCTGCTTCGGATTCTGTGCCTCCCTCTCTCTCTGCCCCTTCCCTGCTAGCACTCCTCTGTCTCTCAAAAATGAATAATAATAAAAAA
Organism: Herpailurus yagouaroundi; assembly: GCF_014898765.1. Lineage (NCBI taxonomy): Eukaryota > Metazoa > Chordata > Mammalia > Carnivora > Felidae > Herpailurus > Herpailurus yagouaroundi. Next base: position 33,748,592 of record NW_024412421.1, read on the forward strand.
AAAATTAAAAAATTAAAAAATAAATTTATGTCAAAAGAATAAAAGTTATAAAAAATAGATTTACGTCAAAGGGCTGTGCCAGATACAAGCTGTCCCTTGGAACTGCCACTGCGTTTTACGGGTTTATTCTGTAATCCCCCTACACCCCCGCATCGCATGCAAAACACCTGTCACGCAGAAGCGCCGATAAACGCTTCTCCAATGAACGAATATGTGTTTCTCATGGCACATCAGCCTCACTCTAGGTAGTCTTGCCAGACTGTGAGCCCTCCCAGGGCAGGGTTCCCGAGGCTGGCTGCTGCCGTCCTCCTCTTTCCCACAACAGAACAGGTGAGGGCAGTGGCGGGAATCAAAGAAGGGCTCAGTGAACCCTTGGGCAAAACACTGGCTTCCATGGGACCTTCTGTCCTGAAGGCAGTTAGGGAGTACCCATGCCTCCCAGAGGGGGCTGCATCCCCGATAAACCAGCGTGGGCACGTCTCCAAACACATCCCCAGCTCACGTCTAGCTCATCTCTTGTGCCTGGGCTCCAAGCACACTGACCTCCTTAGGGATTTCTTCGCCGTACTGCCTTTCACCGTACACCCATCTCTCCGCTGAGAATCAACATCAGCATCCTTCCCACCCACCTACAAAATCCTGGGCAGGTTCTCCACCCCCCACACCCTGCACTTTCTCCAGAGCACGCACTGCGATGTATGATTAGATATTTACAGATGAAGCTATTTGATTCAAAACTGCTCCAACAGCCCCCATGGGGAAGGGACTTCACTTCCTCCCAGTGCCTCGGTATACGCTCCACAGTAGCGATTCGTGCACATAAATTGAAAGAACAAATCCAGAAATGAACGACGGGAAACGATCCAAACAGCCTCAAACAAACCCAGGCAGGCAGAGGGCGCTGGTGGAGCCCACGAGTTCGGAAAAGCCCCCCCCCCCGGACGAGGCAGCCTCATTTCCCGCCCTCTCCTCCGACCGGCAGAGGCCCCGCGGGAACCGCTGTGTGCCGGACGGCTGCTGCCACGCGCTGCATTTGTGGGATCCTCACCGCACCCCGAGGCAGGAGCTGACAGCCCCCTGTGCGGCGCCTGGGGAACTTGTCCCCAAAGCCACACGGCGTGGAGCTCGCGGACTCGCGCACAGACCAAGCCGGAGCTCCGCTCGCAGCCCGGAGACTCCCCTCGCCCCGCCGTCCGGGCGGCGCGCGCACTTACGTGGCCCGGGTCCCGCTGTGCTCGTCGGCGACCTGGAGCTCCGCAGGACACCTGCCTAACCCGAGCGCCACGAGGGAGCCCGCAAACTACCCCCCGACTCCAGCGCCCGAGATGGAACGGCACCACCACGGGTATTAGCGGTCTTCCGGGCCGGGCCGGAAGTGCTCCCTCGAAGGCAGGAAGTCCCGCCTCCCAGCCTGGCCTGCGCGGCCGCCGCGGAGCGCCACCTCCCGGGTGGAGGGAGAATGGTCATGGACGCGGCACCTTGGACAGTAGAAGTATATACCGTCCCCTCGGGTCCGTGTAATGAAGGCCAGTTTGATGCGGATTCGAATCCCATCTCTGCAGGCTTGCTGTTCAGTATTAAATTAATTCATTCAACAAACACTTCCCGAGTACGGAGCACTTACTATGAACCAAGCGCTGTATCAGTGAGTAGAAATCCAAAGAATTGTCCTCACATCTGATGTATAAAGCAGGCTTTATAACCAGGGATACAGGTACCCCTAGAGTACATGAAACTCTCCCAGTGGTCAAGCAAATATAGCATTGCTTCTCAAGTTCTAGCTTCCATGGCATCATTTGACCGGCGTGTAAAACAGTTACTGGGTGGGGTGGGGTGGAACCCGATCATTTGCATTGCTAAATTCCCAGTGGATGCTGATTGCGCTTGTGTGTGGGGGGGAGGGGGGGCTGTCACACTTTAAGAACTACCATGCAATCATAAATCCTACCATTATCTTATCCCAATAGCTCTCAAGCTTGAGTGTGCAACAGAATCCCCTGGAGGGCTTATCAAACCAGTTTGTTGGGCCCCACTCCCAGAGTTTCTGGTTCAGTAGGTCTGGGATGTGATTCGAGAACTTGCATTTCTAATGAATTCCCAGGTGATGCTGATCCAGGCACCACACTTGGAGAACCATTATTTTTATTTTTTTATATTTTTTAAAATGTTTATTTTGAGAGAGAGGGACAGAGTACAAGCAGGGGAGGGGCAGAGAGGGAGGGAGAGAGAGAATCCCAAGCAGGATCCACACGCAGTGTGGAACCCGACATGGGCTCTATCCCATGACCCTGGGATCATGACCTGAGTTGAAATCAAGATTCAAATGCTTAACCGACTGAGCCACCCAGGATCCCTGAGAACGATTATTTTTAAAAGATCAATTTCTAAGTCTAAGTGTCTGATTTCAGTCTCAGTGTCTGAGAACTTTTTCTCCAGTGCGCGTGAATCTTTCCTGCCCGTCTTCCCAGGTCAAACGTCCCTGGATCCACCAACTGTTCCTTCTTTGCCCCAGCATCCACTCTCCCTGGTTAGCACCGTCAGACCCAAAGGTGGCAATCCATAGCAGCAGCAGCAACGGCGACAGATCTTCCGGACTGTGAACCAAGTGGTCACATTTTCCTGTTCGCTGGCTCCCGTAAGACTCAGTTAAATTTGTGGCCCCTTAAAACAATTGCGTACTGCATCATAGACCGTGTGTAAATTGTCCTCACCCCTAACTTCATCTTGTTTTTGCTAGTTTTCCTTCATCCCTAGTCCCTTATCTACTGTCCCGTGGTAGTTTTACAAGCCAACTTAAAACCCCTTCGAGAAAAAAACAAAAAAAAGCCCGGGGTGCCAAATGGTTAATTGTGGCTAGAGGCTTGGGGAAGGCCTCCAGTGAAGTTTTCCAAAGCAGATCCTTCAGATGCTGGGCAGCTGCTCTGATTGATAACACCTAAGGACTCCCCCCACCCCTACCCCACGCAAGCTTATTGGTTGGGGGCGGTCTGGTGTGATGAGTGTAGTTGGGGGCATCTTGGGGCGGGAGCAAGGGTGAGGCTTTGGATGCGCATCCCCAGGCCCCTTCCCTGGTCTTCACTTCCAGGACCACTCGGGGTTGGGAGAACACGTAACGGGAACCTCGCCCTCCTTCCTCCCCTCCCCACTCCTTGCTTGAAGTCCCCCCGCCCAGGAAGGGGGATATGAGCGAGATCGCTCAACCGGGGCCCCGCATCCTGGCCGTTGAGATCCAGGAGGCTGGCCTTCCAATTGGCTGGGCAGGCTGTCCGACAGAGCCCCGCAGGCTCTCATTGGCCAGCAGCGAGGTGGGGGGCGGGGCTTGCCAGGCAAAGTCCGCCGAGCCCCGTGCTCCTCACGTGAAGCCGCGCCAACGCGCGTAAAAGGGCGCAGTCAGAGCGAGATTGGGTCAGCTGTCTCCTCGGGTCCCCCCGTTCAGCCATGGCTTCGACAGCCAGCGCCGCCCCAGGCACGGATGACGGCGGCCGCAGGAAGCCCCGCCTGGCGGCGTCGTTGCAGATCAACCCCAGGCCCAGCCCCTGGCAGCCCTCAGCCAGCCTGGGCCAAGACCCCTGGGAGCCCGCGGTCGCCCCCAGGGCGGAGAACGACGACGACAGGGACGGGCAGCCCCAGGCCTCGGCAGCACTGGACGGTGGGCCCAGGGCGGGGACCGGAGTCAGGGAGCTGGGGGCAGCCCGGGCACGGGAAGACTTGGGGGCACGGATGGGGAGGTGCCCCAGGGTCTCTGTCCTGCCCGCAGGGCCCGCCGGAGACCTCCCGAAGGCGGCCGGACAGCTGGGCCTGCAGCTCAAGGACCCGCCGCCGGGCCAGGCCGTGGCCTTGCTCACGCAGTACGCAGCCAGTCTGGGCGTCTCCCTGGTCTTCCGAGAGGACCAGACGGCAGGTGAGGCCCCGTGGCCCGCGATCGCAGCGCTCCCTGGGTGGAGGCGGGACCGTGAGCTGGGCCTGAGCCTGGAGCCCCGCAGACCTGCTGTGAGCCCCCCCAGACATCCACCTGGCGAGGTCTCAGCAAGTCGCCCTCTGAAAGTTCCGACAGGTTAAGGGATTTGGCCCAAGCCACCCAGCCTTTCTGCACTGTTTTTTTCTGAGGGCCAATTCCATGCAATTACAGTTGCCATGCCGACATTGTAGCTCCCAGAGTGACTTCTCAAGCCCAGTGTGATCATGGCAGCCCTGGATGGAGCTGTACTCGTTACCCTGTCCTTTCCTCTTCCCCAGTGTATCCCCCCTTCCACCTCCGACACAGACACACAGAGCAGGACCCCAGGTCCCAAAACCAGGTTCCCTTATGCCAGAGCATTCCCAGTTTCTAAGATGGGAAGAGAGTTATCTGTCCAGCTGTTGGGAGCATTTGTACAACTGCCGAAGAGAACCCCAAGTGAATAGCCCGAAAGGTACCGTATTAAAAACGTACTTGGGGCTTCTTTTCATCGTGGGTGGTAAGGCAGCAGGTGTGGAAATGGCTGTCAAAGAGGAAGAAGTTCAGATCCGTAGGAAAAGGAGACAGACCTCGCCACATACGGCCGCAGGGAACAGGACCAGAACTGGTTGGGAGGCAGAAGGGAGGGAGAGAAAAACGCAGGGCCTTCGTCGGGGTTTTCTTGGGAAGGAATGGTTGAGGCAGGGTAGGTACGCTGGGTAAGCCTAGGATTGTGCAAAGCAAGGCACTGAGTAAGTTTTGGGCTTATGTGGGGATCCCTACTTGACCAGTACCTGTCCGTGGGGTGATCTAGGGTTGGTGGCCGGGGTATGAGCTCTGGATTGGTTGGTTTCTGTGTCAGAGGTGCGTTTGCAGGGAAGTGGTTTGTCCTCTCTAGGAGTTAGCCAGTCCTAGGAGAGGTGGTCTCCAGGATCAAAGTCCCAAATTCAGAAGCATCAAGAATGCAAAAAATGAGAACACGGGTTCAGCACAGACGATCATAGCTCACCTTCTTGGGTCCCGGGCCATGAGGCAGGCCCCTGTTGGAAGGGCTTCGGCCACATGAACTCATTGAGTGTTCATGACTATTCCTTAAGAGAAGCGTGGTATTGTCCCCATGTTACAGACGGGAAGACTGAGGCCAGAGAGGCTGTAGCCGATTTGCACTGTGTGAGCCGCTGGGTTATATCGCCTCTCCCTTCTGCTTAGGATACCCCTGCCCCTTGTTTATGTGGGTGGGCGCTGTTTTTAGTTCTAGTTTTTATTTGGTAACATTGTAAGGAATAGTAAGGACGAGCTCCTGGAAGCTCTTCACTGAGATTCAGTTAGCCTTTTCACCTTTGTTTTGTGGATGTCTCTCTCTCCCCCTCTTAATGTATATATAAATACATTATCGTTTTTTTTTCTGACCAAAGTACGTTTACCCCTTGAATGCCTAAGTGTATTTCCTGAGAACAAGGACATTATTTTACATAACGACGGTGAGTGATCAAATTCGGGAACGACAGCACTGATGTAATGCTGTAACCTAACGACCACTCACACCCGCGTTTTGCCGGTTGTCCCGGTAGTGACCATTTTCTCACGCGGCGTGACCTGTCATGTAGCTGCCGCGTCTCTTCAGTCTCCTTTTATGTGAAACCACTCCCCCGGCCCATCTTTGTCTCCAGGAAAATTGATGTTTTTGGAGACTAAAGGCTGGTGGTTTCGTGAAAAGTCCTACCATTTGGGTTTATGTGTCTCCCCAGGACTGGGTTCAGGTTATGATTCTGGGCACGAGCGCATGGGGTAACCTCCTGTCCTTGGCTGCACTTGCCACAGGGAGGCCTGTGCTCTGTCCCACCATGGGCACCGTCAGCTGCGGGGGGCGGGGGGGGGCCCCCCCCCCCCGGCGGGGCGGGGGGGGGGGCCGGTCCTCCAGGTGTCTTCATTTGCCCCATTGTGGTCAATCCGGCCCCAGGAGCTTCTCCGATGCCATTGCTCCTCCTGCACCCGCTAGGGGGCATTCCGGACGTCCTCCTACAGGGAGTGAATCTCTGCGCTAAGGCTCCCTCAACACGAGCCCAGACCTCGGCTAGTTGCAGGCAGCCCGGTACTTGGAAACGGATTCCTCTCTTAAAGAAGGAAGACGTTTTAGCCAAGAAAGAGAAAGCGTGCTGCCGACCGAGGAGCAGAATCAGCGAGCAAATAAAACCGTTTGATGCCGTGCGTGAACGCGGGGGCTTTGAACACAAGCCCTTGGCCACGGTCCCCAGAACGAAATCCGTGCCTCGTGCAGGACTGCCGTGGATCCACACTGCACGTTTGGAGTGCATTCAAACGTGTTGTATTTTGTGGTAGTCTTTTTAATATTGTTACTCATTTTTCACGTGTCATTATGTCGTTTGTAGTGAATGCCCCCCTCTTTTATTTTCCGTGGTTTTCTTTTGTGGCAAAATTGCCCGACGGCCAATAGGTGGCAGTGAGGGTAGGGGTGGGGTGAGGAGGAAGCGGCTGTGGCTCAGGTGGGCCCACTGGGGGATGGACCGTGGGCTCACAGCTTCACCCCCCTCCCTCCTTCCTCAGACCCCTGCCTCCCGTTCTCCGTGTGCGCAGAGGTGGATGGCCTGCTCTGCCCCTCGGTCAAGGCCAGCAGCAAGCCGGAGGCCAGACAGCAGGCGGCGCTCTCCGCCCTCCGCTACATCCGGAGTCAGCTGGGGAGCCCAGGTGAGGGGGGCCGGTGACCCCAGTGGGGGCGTGTGCACGGTTGGGGTGTCGCAGAGACCATCTGGGCATCAGGACTTGGCCTGTGGGGAGCCGGGGAGCGGGATGTGAGCTGACCCCTGCCCTAATTCCTTTGAAGCCTGCCCCCCGCTGGGGGTGCAGGGCCGGCCCGGGGGCAGCCCAGGAATTTGGGGTTTCTGGAAGATGATCCGATCACACTCCCACTGATGGAACTTCTTGGCTTCCGGAAGGACAAAAAACCGGAGGGCAGGCGCTGGTACCCATGGCAACCTGCCCCCTTGTCTCTCTTCCAGAGTCCCCAGAGACCCCCAGCAGGCTTCCACTCTATCCTCTGAGTGTAGGTAGGTGGGCCCCCATTGACCCGGCCCCCGTGGTGAGGAGAGGGGCACGGCCTGCGGGGCCCCCACCTCCCCCCTCCCCCCTCCCCCCCACATGCAGAGAACATCCTGACCCACGAGCAGCGCTGCGCGGCCATAGTCAGCGCCGGCTTTGACCGTCTGGTGGACAAGACCTCCCCATACTGGGCCTGTAAGGGCACTGTGGCTGCGGTCATCCTGGAGAGAGGTAGGGCTTGCCCCACCCCGCAGCCTGCAGCCCCCACCCCCCCTCCTGGGCCCCCTGCCTTGGTTGGCACGTCTCCGCCCCCTCGCCTTACAGAGGTCCCCGGCGCCAGGGGCCACGCCAAGGAGGTCTACCAGCTGGTGGCGCTGGGTACAGGCAGCAGCAGCTGTGCCCGCCGGCTGCAGTTCTCGGGCCGGCAGCTCCACGATGGCCACGGGCTGGTGGTGGCCCGCCGGGCCCTGCGCAGGTGAGGGGCGGGCAGGGCAGGCACTGGGGGGCAGCCCCGGGGCAGGACGCGGGGCCCCACGGCCCCAGCTGCTTCGCCACCTGCCTCTCCCAGGTTCTTGTTCCGGCAGCTCCTGTTGGCGACACAGGGTGGCCCCAAGGGCAAGGAACGGTCGGTGCTGGCCCCCCAGCCTGGGCCCGGGCCCCCCTTTGCCCTCAAGCCCCGGATCTTCCTGCACCTGTTTATCAGCAACACCCCCAAGGGAGCTGCTCATGACATCTAGTATGTGGGGGGTCTGGGGTGGGGGGTCCCTCGGTTTGCCTGCATCGGGGAGGGCAGGATGGGGGGGCTAGGAGGACAGCCCTGACACTCGCGTCCGGGGCCTACGCTCCCCCTGCCCCCCCTGCCCCCCCTGCCCCCCTGCAGCCTCCCACCATCCGCAGAGGGCAGCCTCCTGCACAGCCCGTCCTCCCGCATGCAGGCCCACATCTGCGGGGAGCTGAGGCCTGTGTGCTACGTAGCGCCCGCCCTGCGCAACACCCACGTGGGCTGCCTCTCCACCAGCGACAAGCTGGCACGCTGGGTCGTGCTAGGGCTGGGTGGCGCCCTGCTCGCCCACTTCCTGCCTCCCCTCTATGCCACCAGCCTTGTCCTGGGTGAGGCCCCTGGTGGGGGAGGGGGCGGGGGGTGGGGAGCTGTGGTGAGGGTGGAAGGTGGGCTCTGGGTGGGGTGTGTGACTCAGACCTCGTTCCGTGCCTCTGTCCCCACAGCCGACCCCTGCCACGACCCCACAACTCTGAGCAGGGCCATCCACACCCGGCCCAACCTAGACGGGGTCTTGGGGCCCTACGCCCGTACCACGCTGCACCTGTTTGCCGGGCCCCCTGTGGCCCCCTCGGATCCCACCTCCAGTGCCTGCCATGGCCTGAGCGTCAACTGGAGCCTGGGGGACACCGACGTTGAGGTTGTGGATATGGCCACCGGGCGTGTGAAGGCCGAGTAAGAAAGGCCGATGGGCGGGCTGGTGGTGAGGGGTCCCTGTCTCCCTGCCCACGGGGAGGGAGAGTACATCTGGTCCCCAGCTTGGTTCCAGTCCTAGCTCTGGGACTGTGGCCGGTGCTTCCATTACCCACCCTGTGACACCCGCGAACCCAAGATCACCAGGGCGAGAAAGGAGGTGGCAGGAGAGGCGCCGGCCTGATAGTCTTTCTGCCGTCGGGGATTTTCACACCTCCTCTCTCCAACTCCAGGGCCTCCCTCGGGCCTCCCTCCCGCCTCTGCAAGGCAGCCTTTCTCCGGGCCTTCCGCCAGGCTGCCAGAGCTCTTGGGAAGTCCTGCCTCCTGGCCTTGAAGACCTACGAGGCAGCCAAGGTCAGCGCCTTGCCACCCTTGTAGCCCCTCGGTCCCGCACCCCCAGCAGGCACGCGCCCCCCCACTCTCCTGTCCTGTCCTAGGCTGGACCCTACCAGGACGCTCGCAGGCAGCTGTCTCTCCTCCTGGACCAGCAGGGCCTGGGGGCTTGGCCCTCAAAACCACTCGTGGACAAATTCAGAGACTGAAACCGACCTGCTGAAGCGGACGAGGTCCCCGAGCCAAGCTGGACCCTGCTGTCTCTGGGGAAGGGTGGGGGGGGGGGGTGCATGGGGCGCTGGGAGGGATGCATGGGAGAAGTTGGGGTTACAGGGAGGGGCCTACAGGGTGGAGGGTGGGGGGTGAGGACTATGGCACACCGGGACTTAAATAAAAGTGTAGTTTCTGGGGGATTCTAGCTGTTGCTGGGTTTTTTTGGGGAGGAGGGGGTCACCTGCAGCCCTCTTGCTTCCAGATTCATGAGTGCTCTCTCAGGTGCTCTGAGGGCCTGGGGGGGGAAGACCATCCTCGCTGCACCTGCATGTGTCTGGACACCTGGGCACCCCGCCAGCCTGGACAGTGTCCACGGAACAGGTGCACAGGCCACTGGGACGTCTGGAGACCTGGGGCCAGGGATGGCTGAAATCATGCCGGCCCCCCCTCCCTGGCCCCACACACCCTGCGGCCCGAGGCTCCCTGCACCCGTAGCCCTTTTAAGGCTCAGGACCACAGACTGCTCCCCCCGGGTGGCCTTGGAAAGCTGGGTCAACGGGGCCAGGCCAGTGCTGATGCTGACATCCTGGCATGGTGTCCCCTCCCTCCGGACCACCCCTCTGCCCCTGGGTGTGTGTGGCCTCTGCCAGCCACTTAACCTCAGTGTACTTGGGTCACCGCATCTAGACAAGTAATCGGGAGGGCTGCCTGGTGGTGGTCTCGAGGTGGGAAGTGCAGTTGAAAGAAAGTGGTCCAGCTGGTGTGATTGCAGAACACCCAGGAAGCTGCTGGGGGGAGGGGGAGGGGAGGAGAGGAGCTGGGAGGGAAGGGAAGGGGAGGAGGATAGGAGGGAAAGGGACTGGTAAGGAAGGAGGAAGGGAGGGGAGGGGAGGGGAGGGGGAGAGGACTTGCGGGAGGGGGAAGGTGGGGAGGGGCTGCCTTGGCCCCTGGTGCTCAGGAATGCGCTTGTGCCCAGGGAAGTTTGAAGCAGGGGGGGCGGCCCCAAAGCCAGGTAAGCTCTGGTTATCTTATTTGCCCGAGGAAACTGCTGGGTAATTTACCAGTTAGTCATTATTTCTCTAAAAGAAACTTCTCGGGGCGACTCTGAAATAATGATTTCTCTTGGTTACTGTTTTCAGGGCCGAGAGGATTTTTAAAACACCCGAGCCTATGAATTAGCCCGTTTGTTGCACGTTGTTGTCCCCAGGAGATAATTTACATTGATTTACTTTTTGTACCCCGGGGTTGCCTACAGCAGCCACCCCACGCTGCAGTTTCAGGCAATGAGGCTTTTGATTTCCATCCATCACATAATCACTGGGTAAACAAGTTATTCAAAGTGACATTAACTCTGTTGTGTTCTGCTAAGTAAGGAATATTTGTTCCCGCGTGGCATAAATCTGCCTGTCCGAGCCCTTCCTCCCAAGACAGTCCTCATTTCGCACAGCGAGGACAATGACAAAGGCTGCTTTCGAAATGGAGAGTCTGTTAATGTCTTCTTGGCCTGATCCCCTGGGGGTGAAGTTTTGCCCCCATATTTATTTATTTTTTTAACGTTTATTGATTTTTGAGACAGAGAGAGACAGAGCATGAACGGGGGAGGGGCAGAGAGAGAGGGAGACACAGAATCCGAAACAGGCTCCAGGCTCTGAGCTGTCAGCACAGAGCCCGACGCGGGGCTCGAACTCACGGACCGTGAGATCATGACCTGAGCTGAAGTCGGCCGCTCAACCGACTGAGCCACCCAGGCGCCCCTTGCCCCCATATTTAAATTGCGAGGTGATGTAATCTGGCTGGGCGCGACTCAAAGCCCCCCGCAAGTGAGTCAGCCACAGATGCCACAGTCTGTGGGGATCTCGGTGGTTGAACTGGGAAGGTAGCAGAGTGGTGTGCCCGGCTCTTGGCTGTTGTCAGGCCTGTCTTGCTCCCAGCTCCCGGAGGTGGCCCCCTGTTTGTTTCTCCCGGTGTCCCCGGGCAGGGGTCTCCCACACAGAAGATGTCTGATAAACCAGCATTGAATGGAAATGAATGAATTATAGGATGTCCTCTTTACAGGGGTTGGTTCCAGAGAGAGAATAGAAACCTCGTGCTCGAATATGATGTCAGACGAGATTCTGAAACTTTCCATTTTATTGTGGCCCGGGTCACGATCTCACAGTGGGTGAGCTCGAGCCTCGCTGACAGCACAGAGCCTGCTTGGAATTTTGTCTCCCTCTCTCTCTCTGCACCTCCCCCGCTTGCTCTATCTCTACCAAAATAAATAAACTTAAAAAAAAAAAAATGGGCAATCACAGAGGCTGGTGGCTCTGAGATGTACGTACGGGACTGAACAAGTGTCTTGGGGCCATTAGGAAAGGAAACCATTTCATTGCCTAGAGTTGGTGCTGTTCGAGAAGACAACGCGTGTGGATGTTGGTCCCGGCCAACGTGACTGGGGACAGAGGCTCCTTACCCTTGCCAGAGCCAGCGGCCGGGGTTTGGTGTGGACCTCTGACCTGAGGACGCCTTTACAAGCTGCTACAGGAAACGGGATGCAGGGTGGACCAAACGCTGTGACATACAACCCCGCAATTTCCGTGGCTTACTCGGGAGAAACTCTTCTCCCGCTGGTGGAATTGACGCAGGGGATTAGATGGCCATCTTGTGGCCACACCACTTAGGGCAGGGCCAGCAAACTTTCCATAAAGACCCAGAAAGTAAATATTTGCACTTGTGGGCCTACGGTCTCTATTGCAACGACTTGACTCTGTGGTGATAGCCCCCAACGCACTCTAGGCAATGAAAGGGCCGTGTGTTTCAATAAAACTTTATTTACAAAAACAAGAGAGGCAGATGTAGTTTACTGACGCCTGGCTTAGGGCCTGGAGTATTCCTCTGAATCTGCAGGGCTCGTGGGGTGAGGGCAGGAGGGAAAGCATAGAGGACCGTGTAGCCCCGTGCCACAATGGCGCACACCTTTTCCACCACATTCCACGGACCGGAACCTTGGCCGTGGCTCCCCTACCTGCAGGGAAGCTGGAAATGTGGAAGAGGACTGGATGTTGGTCAGCCTGTGGCAGCCTCCGCCTCCGGCCCCACCAGGAAGAGAAAAGGACAGCCTCGAGGTGGTTGGTAACACAGGGACAGGCCCTGGAACCGGCAAAGCTGAGTGTCAATGTCAACTCTGCCCTTACCGTCTGTGGGACCATTCCGTGTCTCAATGTTCTCATTTGTTAGAGGTCGCTTCGTGGACGAAATAAGGTGCATGAAGTCTTGGCCGGGGGCCTCGCACAGGGGAGACTCTCAGAGACCGGGGGCTTTTTGACAGATACTTAACACCCTTGGGGCACCTGGCTGGCTCAGTCGGAGGACCGTGCAACTCTTGATCTTGGAGTCGTGAGTTCAAGCCCCACGTTGGGCGCAGAGATTACAAAATAAATAAACTTTGAAACCCACCAACGAGCTGAGCCGGTGAGTGTGTGAGACCCAGAGCAGAACCGAGGGCCAGGACGTCCCTCTGGACCAGGAAGCCTGCTTCTTTCAAAGACCAAATATCCTCGCTGTGGAATACTGTCTTACAGGGAGGATTAGATCTTAGCACCATCTCTGTAGTGAGAGAGAGCCCATTGGGAATATACATATATATTACAGGGGCTTCTGGAAGGCAGTAGGAAGTAGAGATTAAGAGCCGAGAGTCTTGGGGCGCCTGGGTGGCTCAGTCAGTTGGGCGTCGACTTCGTGAGTTCGAGTCCCGCGTCGGGCTCTGTGCTGATGGCTCGGAGCCTGGAGCCTGTTTTGGATTCTGTGTCTCCCTCTCTCTGACCCTCCCCCGTTCATGCTCTGTCTTTGTCTCAAAAAAATACACGTTAAAAAAAAAAAAAAAAAAAAAGCATAGAGTCTGGAGCCAGCCAGACTGGGTTCAAATCCAGAATCCATCACTGTTGGCCAGGTGACTTGGGCTATTCACCCACCTTCCCTGAGCCTCAGTTGCTTTGTCTGTAAAATGGGGATAATCATACCTTCCTCAGAGGGTGTCATGAGAATCCAGGGATGCATGTGAAGTGACGGGGCAGAAGGTGGGGGCAGCCGGCCCCCTATACATGCTGTGATTGTCCCGAATCATGTGGTTGCCGCCCAGCACCTCCTTCTCTTTTGGAACGGTGCCCCAATTTTCCTCCAAGAAGACTCACCCTCCCCATTCTCAGCCATGTGGTTTGGGTGGGATTGATTGAGCCTATCTTCGGCTCCAGGGCGAGCCCCAACTCGAGTAAACCCATCAGTGTAGCCACAGAAATTGTTTCAGGGCTGTGGCAGCAAACCACTCAGCCAGGAGGACTCAATGAAAACGCATGCTTGGGATTCTGGGGGAACAAAAGGCTTCTGCCTTCCGTGGGCTTGATGGAACGAGGGCTGTGGGGCTTGGAGCTTGGGCAGCCATCTTGTAGCCATGAGGGGAGCCTGGGGGTGAAGCTGACACACCGAGGGAGGCAGAGGGAAGATGCAGAGAATCTGAGCTTGTTTGACATTGATGACATTGGCCAAACACCTGGAACAAGCCCTACCTGACTCCATCTGGATTTTCAATTATACAAACCAGTCTGTCTCCTTTTGTCTGTCTGCCTGCTTATTTAATGAAGCCTGAATAGGGTTTCCCGTATTTGGAAACGAAACATCCCTAACTGGTATTTCTGGGTCTGTCCTAGAAAGTGTTTAAGCTGTACCTGTTGGGACACCGGAATAGGCATCCGGATGACAGGAACTTTACTTTCATACAATAAACCTTTGGCGTTTTCCTGGGTACACCGTCTCCCAGACAACTGGAGTGCGGACGGGCTTGAACTCTAGCAGCCCGTGGGGCTGATCCCACACCCTGGGTGTACCGCCTTCCCTTCCCTGACTCGCTTCTCTCTCTCCGGCCAGTATTTACCAGGGTCCCGGATAAATCACCTGCATGTATGTCCTTGACTCAGGGTTTGCTTCTGGGGGAACCCAAAGACCTGGGAGAACCGAGTGAGACCTCCTCAGAAGCCTGTCCACGTTGGGCCCCAGCATGTCCCCATGTCACTGGCGTCCTCAAACTGTGCTCTTCCTCCCTAGGACTTACCACGAGCTATGCTGGTCTGGTCCAGTTCATTTCCTTCCGGAATTATCTGTGGTCTGACTTCAGGCGTCCTGGCTTCCTCTCTACTCAGGACCACACCAGCACCTGCCGGGCCAACCACCGCGTCTGCCGGGCTAGAACTACACCCGGCACATCGCAGACACTTAAGCAATACTGCCCGGAAACCAACTATTGTCCCTCCCAATCGGTCTTGGCTGTGGCCCAGGAGTGGATGACCCCTGACCCCTACCACCCCTCACCCAGCGGCCCCGTGACCAGACCTGCCCCAATACAGCAGAGAGCCACAACATCACTTTTTAATATCGTTTAATGTTTCTCTTGGCGTTGCGGGGGGGGGGGGGGGGGGGGGGGGGGACCCCTGAAGCTTGGGTCTGCCGAGCTCCCCAGGGGATCTTATTTTAAGGTGGTCATTGGCCAAGTACAGTGGAAGCCTTTGGAACGGCAAGATTGGCTAATTGTAGCTTGGGGCGCCCAAATTCGTTCCGTTCCCTGCCGCCCTTGGTTTTGTCCCCGAGAGCGAAGGTGACTTCTCAAAGTCTCGCCACATTTTTCACGCGTTGTTTGGTGCAGGCCACCGCCAAGGCAGAGCTGGGCTGAGGGCCGTCTCAGGCGGGGCCCCTCGGATGACCAGGGAGCCACAGGGCTCTGGGGGACAGCCCTCTGTTTCATTTTTGGCTGACATCACGTTCCTGGAGGGGCCCCTTGGTCAGAGGTCAAATGCCGGGTCGGGCAGGTGCTGGCCGAGGGTCGTGAGGCACAGAGCTGAGGCCATCCCAGCTGTTTCAGCTCAGGTTGTGTGAATTGACACACTGCATGCCCTTCCCGAGGCTTCTCGTCCACACGCGTAAAATGGGCAGGTTCTGGGGCGCCTGGGTGGCGCAGTCGGTGAAGCGTCCGACTTCAGCCAGGTCACGATCTCGCGAGATCTCGCGTGATCTCGCGTGAGTTCGGGCCCCGCGCCGGGCTCTGGGGCTGACGGCTCGGAGCCTGGAGCCTGCTTCCCATTCTGTGTCTCCCTCGTTCTCTGCCCCTCCCCCGCACATGCTCGCACTCTGTCTTTGTCAAAGATAAATAAACTTAAGGGGCGCCTGGGTGGCGCCATCGGTGAAGCGTCCGACTGCAGCCGGGTCACGATCTCGCGAGATCTCGCGTGATCTCGCGTGAGTTCGAGCCCCGCGTCGGGCTCTGGGCGGATGGCTCCGAGCCTGGCGCCTGTTTCCGATGCTGTGTCTCCCTCTCTCTCTGCCCCTCCCCCGTTCATGCTCTGTCTCTCTCTGTCCCAAAAATAAATAAACGTTGAAAAAAAAATTAAAAAAAAAAACAAAAAAAACCGGGCAGGTTCTGAGAATCTGTGCGGCACGCTGCTCCCTGCCAGCTGGAAGGAGGGAAGGGACCAGAGGCGAAGAGAAAAGTCCAGCTCCAAGGCTCACGGACTAGTTCATCTGCAAGGGGGACACACTGTCCTCGCACAGGTGGCCCAGGGTGGCCTGTGCAGGCCTGGCCTTCTGGCACGTTCTATCTGGCCTGTGCGATCAGGGTTCCTTTTGGTTTCCTCTGAATGTCTTCGGGCCCAGCCAGCGCTCCCGGGCTCTCCTTCCCTTTCTCCCTCTCCACTCCCATGCCAGCATCTCGCGGTCTGTGAGCTCGAGCCCCGCATCAGGCTCTGTGCTGACAGCTCAGAGCCTGGAGCTGCTTCAGATTCTCTGTCTCCTCTCTCTGCCCCTCCCCTGCTCGCACCTGTCTCTGTCTCTCAAAAGTAAATAAACGTTAAACAAAATTTTTTTTTTAAAAAGGAAGGGCTATGTTCATCCAAAATTTTGGTGTCAGAAATCCCACAGAAGGCTGTGGAAACAGTCCAGATTATGGGAGGCTAAAGAGATAGGCCGCATAAACGCCTTCTCCAGCCGATGCCGGACCCATCCTGGTCGGGGGAGAAGCTATAAAGGATATTATTAGGTCAACTGACAACATTGGAACAGACAGTAGATTAGATTAAACCATTGCATTGAAGGTAAACGTGCTCATGTTGATAACCGTACTGTGGTTTTGTAAAAAAAAATATTCTTACTCTTAGAACAGCTATGGCCCCCTTCTCCCGCAAAGTATTCCGGGTCTCCCTGGCTCTCCAGCTTAAAACGAAGGCAGTGGTTTACCTTAGAGCTTCCTCTCCTATTTTCGGGGGGGAATCATGGATTCCTTTGAGAACCCGAAGAAATCACGGACACTTGGCACTGTGAAATGCACATACATACACACGCTTTGTTGGTTATCACCTCCAGAGACTCCCAGTCCCCTCTTGGACGGATGGCTTCCCGACGGGCTTTCCAGGGACTATATGCTAAAGTTCTAGAAGCGAAGGGCCATGCTGTAGCCAACTTACTCTCAAATGGTCCAGAAAAACCTACTATTTGTATATAATAAAAAAAATTCCAAATAATAAAGCAAAATGGTACCATGTGTTAAAAAAAAAAAAAAAAAAAAAAGAGGTATGGGGCGCCTGGGTGGCTCAGTCTGGTCGAGCATCCGACTTCGGCTCAGGTCAGGATCTCATAGTTCATGGGTTTGAGCCCCGCGTCGGGCTCTGTGCTGACACAGCTCAGAGCCCGGAGCCTGTTTCAGATTCTGTGTTTCCCTCTCTCTCTGCCCCACTCGTGCTCTCTCTTTCTCTGAAAAATGAACATGAAAAATTAAAAAAAAAAAAAAAAAGAGGTGTTCAGGGATCAGAGGTACACACTTCCTGTTCTTGCAACTTCTTTGTGTTTGATGTTTCCCAAATAAAATGTGAAAACATCAGTTGCCTGGTGACTAGTAATTATACAGTAAGTGATGCTCAGTGCTCCTGGTGAGAGGCTTGGAGCCGGTAGGTACAGCCCAGAGCCAGGAAGGAGGGGGAGGGGGGTGGAGAGGAGGAGCCCAGGTGGCTGGATAGGAACGGGGAGGGCAGCTGGACATCTCAGCGAATTTCGATTCAAACTTGAACTACTTGATTGTTGCTAAGGCAGCAGCTCTGTGGATGGTCAGGGCCCAGGGCTGGCTTTTCTTGTTTACTCTCTCTTCTGGCCTCCAACCTGCCCCTCTGTGGCATACGTTGTTGCAATGAACTCTGCTTCCCAGAATCCCACACTGTCCAAGCGGGGAGGGACTTTAATCGCCGTCTGGTCCCACCTCTCCCCGGCATCAGTGAGAAAAGGGAGGCCCGGTGAAATCAGCTGCCTGTCCACTGTGATAGGACAAAGGAAGGGTGACAGCTGGTGCCAGACTTACTCCCAAGACCACTTGCTTACTCTGCTCAGGGTAGCGGGGCAAAGTTACATCCTTGCCACAGGCTTAGCCTTGAACGTTTTCTGGGAGGGCTTGGGCACTGTTGCAGAAAAGCGTTAAGAACTGAAGCTTGATACACTAGAGAGAGTGTCCCGCTGGGACTCAGGAGGGGCAGATCTAAGGAAGTAAACTGGCTGTGTGGCCTTGGGCAGGTGGCTTTCCCGCTCCGAGCCTTGGTCTCTCCATCTTAAAATACGAGAGTTGATTTACTTAACGACTTCATATCCTTTCACAGGGAGGCATGGATTCCTTTGAAGAGCTGATAGAATTGTTGGGCCCTTTTGCAAAGCTGTGCACTTTGAGATGCACGTTCCGCGTGGGCTAACTGCTCGGGATTCATGGCTCTGGCCCCCCGGCACGCCCTGCCCGGATCTGGAGCCGCTGGGTCCTACATCCGCTTCCTCCCTGGGACGCAAAGGGCCTGTGAGTCCATGAACGAACGGATAAATAGACAAACACATTTACATATAAGCTGAGGAACATACCCTTTGGCAGCTAGGGCCCGGTCTGGGGAGGCGGCAAGGGGCAGATCGGAAGGGTGCCCTCACTTCCGCACCAGAGCTATACCGCCCCCCGTGGTGGCCCGGCTGAGGGTGGGAAGGGGCGGCTTCTGCAGCGCTGGGGGATCCAGCAGCCGGAACGGTTCTCTCAAGGGGCGATGAAGGTCTTGCAAGAGCGAGCCTCTGTCAAGGCCAAGAACTGGCCACCTGGAGAACGTCCCAGCCAGAGCGCAGCTGGCCCAGGGGGGTTAACGCAGAGGCTGCTTCTGCCTTCTTGGCTGAGAGCTTCCAGAGTTGGGGGGGGGGGCGGGGAGGCAGCCGCATTGGGAAAATGGAACATACTGGGGGGAAAGGGGACATACTGAGCCCTGCGGGAGCCCACAATAGGACGCGCCGTGGTGGGGGGATCTGATCAGAAGGGTTCGCAGTGACCGGCCCCTCCGTCCCTGGTGGTAGGGAGGCCCCCGCAAAGCAGGTCTTAGGGGAGGAACGGAGTCCTGCAGGCTCGGTTCTGTGGGCATCTGGAACGCAGCCTGGGGTGTGGAGCACTACAGGGAAGGAAGGAGACTGGGGGATGACTGACTGACCTAACAAAGAGCGGATGTGCTCGGCGAGGGGCAGGGAGAGAGGAGAAAGCAAGGAGCGTCTATAAGGTCGGCCGGAATCGCGGTGGCCAGAGGGGTCTCGAGTCACGACAGGCCAAGCCCGGTGGCCTTGCGCCCCTTCCAGCTGTGGGAGCGCTCCTGGCGCTCTAGAAACGTCCCACCAGATGGTCTCCACCGTGGTGATCTCTAGCCCGGTCAGCGGAGGGCGATGGGTCGCGGGGCCGCCCTTTCCCTGGAGGGCCTGGAGTTACAGGTATTTAGCGGGCGAGGCGGGGCCCTCCGGGCCCAGGTCGTCGACGTCACTCAGAAGTTCGCGCTCGCTGGCCGTGGCGGCGTTTTGCAGGCGGCGGATGCGCGCCTGGACCTCCTCCTGCTCCCTCTTGAGCTCCAGGTAGGAGTGCGAGAAAGTGTGGAAGATGGACGTGGCGGGGAAGGCCATGATGAGGATCCCGCTCAGGATGCTGCTCAGGGCCACCATCTGGCCCGGCACGCTGCGCGGGACCATGTCCCCGTAGCCCACGGTCGTCATGGAGATGATGGCCCACCAGTAGGAGGCGGGGATGCTGGTGAACTCCAGCACCCTCCCGGACTCGTTCTCCGCCACGTAGACCAGGGGGGAGAAGAGCGTGACGGCCACGGCGAGGAAGAGGAGGAGGAGGCCGAACTCGCGGGTGCAGCGGCGCACGGTGAGGCCCAGCGTCTGCAGCCCCAGCGAGTGGCGCGCCAGGCGCATCACATACAGGATGCGCAGCGCCCGCAGCACGCGGAGCGCCAACCCCACCTTCTCCAGGTACGAGCCCCCGCCGGGCCAGCTGCCGTCCTCCTGGGGCTCGCCGGACACGGCCAGCGACACGTAGTACGGAGAGACGGCCAGGATGTCGATGATGTTCAGGGGCCCTTGGAAGAACTGACACTTGTCCCGGGCCTGGACGAACCGCAGGCAGAACTCCAGGGAAAACCAGGCCACGCACACGGTCTCCACGACGAAAATGTAGTAGCATTTCTGAGAACACTCACCCTGGGGAGGCGACAGAACGCTGCATGAGGGGTGGGTGGCAGCACTGGGGCGGGGGCGGGGGGGGGGACGGGGAGGTGGAAACCATCCTGGGTCGCTAGACGAGCACTGCCCTCTCACCCCTCTCTCTCTTTGCCGGAGGAATCAACACCTATTTGCCCAGAGCCCTTCTTGCTTGGGGCCTCTTTGTGACAGCGGCCAACCTTCACCTTCACTGACAGAAGCCCCTGTTGTGTACCGTGAGCCACCCTAGTTCTGTCACGTGGGCCACACGGTGATGCCGTGAGCGGGCAGCGCGACCTCATTTTGTGCCCAGGACGTGGTCCCAAGCAGCGAAATGACTTGCTAGAGCTCACAAGCAGAGAGGAGACGCGCTCTCAGCCGCTAGACGCTGTTCGGTGACTGCCCCGCCTGCCACCCCTCGTTCACTCATCCAACAAAAATGCATGGAGGTCTCCCCGCTGTGCCGGGCTCCTAGGCTCTGTGGGTGGTGTGATCGAGAAGCAGATGTCGCTGCTGGGAGCTCAGAGGCTGGCGGGGCAGAGAGGGCTCCCGGGTCCCCGGTACAGCCCTCTGATGTGTGACTGCAACTATTCACGCAGGGTCTGTCTCCCTCGGGAGACTCTGGCTTGGGGTGGGGGGCTGTCACATGGTTCGTGCTCCCCACCTCTGGCTCCTGACAGAAAGTTCCACGAGCCCCTGTGCTACTCAAAGTATGGTCCTTGAACCAAATGCATCAGCCTCCCCGGAGAGCTGGGAAGAAACCCAGAATCTCCGGCCCCACCCCATCCCTCAAGGAATCAGACTTTACACCTCAACAAGACTCGCAAGTCTCACCTGGTGGCTTGGAAAATCCTGATGTCTGGGCCAGGACCCCAGAAATTCTTTTTTTCTAATTTTTAAAAAAAATGTTTCTTCATTTTTGAGAGAGAGAGAGAGAGAGAGAGAGAGAGAGAGAGAGAATGAGCTGGGGAGGAGCAGAGAGAGAGGGAGACACAGAATCCGAAGCAGCTCCAGGCTCCAAGCCGTCAGCACAGAGCCCGACGCGGGGCTCGAACCCATGAACCATGAGATCGTGAGCTGAGCCAAAGTCACTCAGCCGACTGAGCCGCCCAGGCGCCGCTAGAAATTCTAATTTAGTTGATCTAGGTTTGAGCCTGAGCAGAACTTTCCAGAAGTCCCATGGATGATTCTAATGAAGAGCCAGAGTTGAGAACCCAACTTCAAGTATTACACACACACACACACACACACACACACACACACACACACATCGCGATGATGGATGAAGGAACGAATGAGTGACCACAGCCAGTTGCCTGAGTGAAAAGCATGATGTTGACAACTGTAGTTTTCTTTGGATTAAAAAGCTCTCAAGTGGAAAAAGAAATTATTTCTAGGGCCTGGGCCCACAGGAATACTGAATGGAAATGAAATGCTTTTTATGTCTGGCCACTAGAGGAAGAGAAACGGGTGATCTGGCCCCATCTCAACTTGCCTGTCCGGGCCCGGGCAGCTTTCTCCCTGGACCTCTGTCCGGTCTACCGAAGGGGTGGAGGCGGGAGGCGGGGAGGGGGCTGCTGAGGGCACGGAGTCCAGAGCCTCTGTGGCTCCACTTCGGCCGCGAACCCGTTGTCCCCCCTGCACCACCTGGGGTTTGCTTCACAATCCTGGGAGTGCTCACGAGTTTTGGACCCTGACTCCCCAGGAGCTGCAGACTCGCTGTGTGACCCTGCAGCGGTCACCGCCCCTCTCTGTGCTTCGGTTTTCAAGAAGGAGCTCGGAACAGCAGCCGTATTTCTCAAAGCCGATTCGGCACACCCTGCGTGGGAATCCCTCCAGAGGGCTTGTGGCAAATGCAGATTCTTGGGCTCTGGTCACAAAATCAAGCCCTGGGGTGCGGCCCAGGAGTCTGCACCTTGGCAAGCCCTCCAGGGGACCCAGGGGCACCTGGAAGTGTTTCAGACTCTGGGCCGGATTGTCTCCACGAGGCTGCTTTAGTCACTGACCTTTTGGGTGTTTTCCCCTTGGCGCAGGGACTTCTGGTAGCCTGGGAATAACCCTTCCAGACCGGGGACCCAACAGCTCCAGAAAGTGACTCCGGAGAGGTGGAGAAGCCTCTGTGGGCCCTCCCTCCGCCTCCGTGCTGGCGTTTGGCTATTCAAGGCACGCACCCCCCACCTCCCTGCGGCCACCTCCCTGCACTGCAGCAAGCTGTACTCAACTCTGCCTTGCACGGCTGCTCTGCCCAAACCCTGAAACCACCCTCCCCACGCTGGGCCTCCAAGAAATGCCCCCCTCGCGGCGGGGATTTATGGGGCCTGAGCTGAGCAAGTAATTCCCAGGCCAGCCACGTTCGGAGAAAAATAGGAAGGAAATGAAAAAGTTACCTCTTCTCTCTCTAGGAGGAAGCTTCTGGTTGTATTTTGCAGGTAGGGTGGACAACGAGTCCTGGTTTGCCCAGAACTTTGCGGATTTGAGCACAGAAAGTCCCAGGTCACCGGACCCCCTCCCCTCCGCCCCCCACCGAGTCCCGCGCCAACCAGGACGGCTGGTCACCCTCCTGGAGGGCCTTGTCTCTCGCTTTGGTTCCTCCACGCGGTGAAGAGGGTGAATCAGGCCTAATGGAGACCAGAGGGTGAGCCAGGCCACGCCGCGGGCGTTCATGCTCAGGATGTGGGACCAAGAAAGCCTGACGCAGAAGAACACGCCCTCAGCGTTTCCGTCTATGTGACGTTGGAGGTGGTGGACAGAATCTCCGAAAGAGCGGCCACCTCTGGGTGGGGTGGGGACCGGCTGTGGGGGGGCACGGGACAGCTCCCTGGGGAGATGGGCGCTGTGCTCGGGGAAGCAGGGTGTGGGTCACACGGGTGTGCCCTGGCCGTTCCTTGCACAGCCAAGGCCCGTGCGTCTCAGTGTATGTCCACTGGGCCTATAAGACCGCAAAGTAAAACCAAAACGAACACCAGCGAGAATCAGCGATCGGGGTGGGCAGGGAGGGGAGAGAGAAGCCTGATTCATCCGTGGAAACTGAGTCATGGGTCCGTGGGGGCTCAGCCTTATTCCACTTGCTTTGTAAACGCCTGGCATTTTCCACCGCGAAAAGGCGAAGAACAGATCAGGGTCAGACATCAAAACCACAGTCGGATGGCAGTCCACACTCCGTGGGGAGGCGAGGGTTATAAAGACAGGACAGAGCAAGGGCTGCTGAGGCTGTGAAGATGTCACAGGCTCTAGCATTCCGGGCTCAGCTGCTTGGAAAACGGGGGGGTGGTCCCTCCAAAATGAAACACACGTTTGCTATCCGAGCTGCAATCCTGCTCGTGGGCAGACATCAGAAGGCACCGGAATATACCCAGCAGGCAAGCACCGGAAAATAACTGTGTTAGTCTGTAGCCCAGAGTGGAAACAGCGTAAATGCCCGTCGGCTGACGGACGGATCCACAAAATGTGCTCTCTCCATACGACGGACTATCACTCAGCCCCGAAAAGGAACGAAGTGCTGACAGCCTGGGTGAACCTTCACGGCCTCACGCGCCGTGAGAGAAGCCGCACCCAAAAGGCCAGACGCCGCAGGGCTCCATTTCTGTGAAACGTCCAGAGAAGGCAAACGCAGGGAGACAGACGGACATTCGTGGTCCCCCGGGGCTGGGAGGGCGGGGGAGACTTGGGGAGCCGCCGGAAGCAGGGACGGGGTTTCTTTGCGGGAGGATCCACATGCTCTGGGACAGTGACCGTTGCACAGCCACTGATGGGTGCACTTTAAAAGGGTGCATCTTGGGATGTGGATGATAATGGCTTCATAAAAAAGGAGGCAGGACCCGACCAGCTCCAGGCTCGAGCCGGAGCTGGTCGGGTCCTCTGGGCGAGCCACTGAGGGGTCCCACAACTTTGCCACAAACCTTCTCCCCAAGCTTGGGAGCGGGGCTTCTGTAAGGGGCTCTGGGGTCAGAGGACGGCCAGGGCCTCCCGAGGGCAAGGCCACTGTCCCTGGGGGCCCATAAAGACAGGCTGCCCCTGCAGATGCTGCAGGTGCAGGGACGGCCAGTTCCAGAAATTCCATCCGGGAGGGACCTGGGGCCCAGGGCTTGACCTTGGAGCTTTCCTCACACCCCAGGGCCTCAGAAATATGGCCCGAATTGGCCACCTCCTGCCTCCTGGTAGCTCGGTCCTGGCCCGCATCCACACAGCAGCTCGGGCCTTCTCCCTTCTGCCCGTGAATTCCTCCACTTGGGCCCTGGCCTTGGCCTTGGGTCCAGGGCTGTTTCCTCGCCCTGCTGACTCATTCTTCTTCCCGGCCTCTGCGCTTCCCCTGGGAGCCAGTTCGGTCTCTGCCCTCTCTCCCCTCCGCGATGCCCCTTCCTGACCCTCTCTCTCCTCCCCCATCCCAGCCGCCTTGCTCCCCAGCCCTGGGACACAGGGGCTCCGGAAGCGGGGGCCAGGGGGGCAGGTGGGGGCCAGGGGCATGGAGACAGGCGAGCGTGACGAAACGGGAAGAATCAGCTGCAATGAGTCGGGAAAGGTGGGTCCTGCCCCGGAAACAGGGAATATTTCTTGCTGGCCCGGATACAGGGAGAGTAGGCTGGGCGGGGAGGGGAATGAACCCCAAACCCAAGAAGCTAGGGGAAGAAGAACTCCCCGGGGCAACCACCGAATGTCACCGAACACAGAGCAGCTGCTGAGAGCAAGGTACCGTTTACGGAGCAGAGGCAGGATTCAAGAGAGCGGCAGGCGACGACTGGCCGCTGCGACGTGGGTTCCACGGACCCGTGGGGAGGCTGGAGGGGTGTGTCAGCAAATGGTGGAGGAGACCGCGGACTATTACTGGGCCATGAGAAGCATGAGACAGCGACACAAGCTGCTGCGCGGACGGACCCTGAGAACACCACGCTGAGTGACGGGCCAGTCACAAAAGGCCACATGTGCGTGACTCCACGTGCACGGAAATGTGTGGAGAGGGGGGAGTCCGTGGAGGCGGAAAGCGGAGGGGTGGTGGCTGGGGGGGGGGGGGGGGGTAGGGCGGGGGGGGGGTGGGGGGGGAGCAGTGGAAAAGTGCTGGAACTTGGTGGACCCGGGGACCACACAAGACCGTAAACGTACCAACAAGGTAAATTTGCGTTCCTGCCTCCAGCTTCTAGAAGAACGCAGCGTGTGGGCCCTCGGTAGCTTGTCGAAGGAATGGAAGGTAGGATGCTGGGATCTCCTGTCAAGTGTCTACCACCGAGGGCTGATCAGACCAACACTTACTAAGCGCTTCTCAGGCATCAGCACCATTCCCCCTGCTTTAGGGACTAGGCTCAGCCCTTCTCGTCTACCCTGCCGGGGGGGCCCCCCCCCCCCCGCCGCTTCCGTTTTAATTTGCGACCTCCAGTGCAGACCCCTCTCCCCAACTGCCAAGTTGACTCTAAGAGATTTTGCTGGAAGAAGGTAGAAGATTAAGCAAAAGGAAAGCTGCTCCCCACCCCACCCCCCGCCCGCCTCCTAGCCCTGCACAGAGCCTGATGGAGGAGGTCTGGGGGTCCCAGTCCTGGCACGTCTGTCCACTCATGTGGTGTCAATTCATCTGAGCAGATGTTGTCCCCCAGGACAGCATGGCCCTCAGAAGAAGCTGGCCAGCTAACCATCCCCGAGGGTAAATACAAAATACCCAGGCAGTGGTGAAAAGAACATTACCTCCTTATGTAAATGTAAGGACACGGCCTCAAAAAATCAAAGACAGCCTCCCCAGCCTCCCCGGCCTCCCCGAGCTCCAAATTACTATCTTAACAGAGAAACAGGGGTGCCTGGGTGGCTCAGTCAGTTAAGCCTCTGACTTCAGCTCAGGTCACGATCTCGTGGCTTGTGAGTTGGAGCCCCGCGTTGGGCTCTGTGCTGACAGCTCGGAACCTGGAGCCTGCTTCAGATTCTGTCTCCCTCTCTCTCTCAAAAATAAACAAACATTTAAAAAATAAAAGAAACAAAAAAAAAAACACCCTTTTTTTGAGGGCACAAGCCCTCTTGCCCCAAGAGCAGAACCAGCAGCCTGGCTCCTGAGCCCAGATGGGCGGTGGGAGGGGGCTGCTGGTCCTGCGGGCCTCCCAGGGACCTCTGATTTGATCTCCTGAGTCCCCAACCAACCAAGCCTGGGTTCACACCCGGGGTAATTTTCAAAGCGTTAGGCTTTGAAAAGACCTCGTCCCTCTGCAGGGGGTCTAAATCCTGGCTTCCGGGAAATCCCTGAGGAACAAGTTTATGGAAATCTAGGGGTCCTTTCTCAGCAGCTGGGATCAAGAGTACCCTTCTGAGGACGGGGGACAGAGGCCCCTTTTTTTGTCCTAATTTTGTACTGCAGTGTCTACGCGTAAATATTTCTGTGAACAAGCAGGCTCTAAAATCACATCATTTGGTGCTAACAAATAAAACAATGCCTCTATTTGGAGCTATAGTCCTCCTCCCCCCACCCCTACCCCCCCCTCCCCCGGGGGGGAGAAAAAAGCTATTTGAAAGTCAAAACGTTTTGGTTGGTTTGCTTTAGGACAAAACATTTATCGGTTGCACAAGATACATGTTATTCAGCAAATATTTGAGAGCCTACTCTGTGTGAGGCAGGGGCTGGTTCTCCATCTAAGTGCTTTCTTTCTGGAAAGTTCTCTGATCCTACCAGATTGCCCTGGGCTATATCTTTAAGAGAAGTTTTGTACACGGACCACAGTTGTGGATACACAGGGTACGTTATCTTATACGCGTGTTCTATTTATCAGTTCCCTGTATCTACCGTAATGCGAGTTCCATAACTAGGGTAATGGGGAGCCATGGAGGAATGTAAGAGCAGAACAGGAACAACATTTTAAATTAGGAACAATCCAGTTCTCAGTTTGAAGCTCTCTAGTAAACTTTCCAACAAAATATCGAATCCGTATCTCATTTCTCAGACTACCTGGCCCCTGGCAAGGAAGGAGGGGTTCAGAGTCACTTAGAAGTTTACTCAGCTCGGAGTTCCCCATCCAGTGAGCCTGACTGGGAGGCTCAGGGGCCAAGTAACAAGCAGGAAAACTAAGGGTCTTTGCTCTGTAACTCCAAGAAAGCTAAACGCCCCGTGCCTCACTTTCTCCACCTGAATGTGGAGCCGGGATGCCCCCAAGGACACTGGTTCCAGAAGGCAGGGATTTTTGGCCAGGGACAGCTCGTGGCACAGAGTAGCTGCTCAGTAAACACATGACACGCACACGGAGCACGTGAACCCTCACAGCGACGCGACTCGCTTTACGGAGGGGGAAACTGAGGTTCAGAGAGGGGAACCAATTTGCCTGCGGTCACGGAGCGGGGAGAGGCAAGCTGGGCC
>NW_024412421.1:33775565-33781063 GCF_014898765.1 Herpailurus yagouaroundi
GCTGCTTTAAAAGATACGGAGCCCGGTCCACGGGCCCTAAGCCTCTCGGGCCTGGAGCCTGGGGGCCGGGAGCACTCACCTTGTCCTCCTCGGCCCTCACGTCGGGCATGGTGCTGACGCACAGGCTGACCGCCGTGGTGGCCACAAAGAGGATGGACAGACAGGCGAAGACCTTGCCGGGGAGCCCCGAGCGCGGGTTTTCCACCGTCTCCCGCAGCCAGTTCATGAAGACCCCCCAGCGCGACGGGTCCCCGGGGGGGCGCCGCGCCTCGCGCCGCAGGTGCAGCGCCTCCTGCTGGCGGAGCTCGCGCAGCTGCTCCAGCTTCCGGAGCAGCTCCAGCAGGCAGCACGGCCGCAGGTGGGCCTCCTCGATCCCCCAGTAGGCCAGCTCCTCCCGGAAGGACAGCACGCACGTCTCCCGCAGCAGGGCCAGCCTGCCGGCCGCCAGGAAGCTCACGATCATGCCGAAAGCGCTGGGGCTGCGGTCGAAGAAGAACTCCCGGGTGGCTTCGTCGTAGTCGTCGCAGAGCTGCGCGATCTCCTCGTGGCTCCGGCAGAACTTGAGTTTGCTCAGGCGGCTCAGCGGAAACTCGTCCAGCGTGCTCCAGGGGAGCACGTACCGCCGGCCCCCGACGTTGACCAGGATCTCCTTCTCCAGGTCCGCCGCGGGGGAGGCGTCCAGCGCGCCCACCTTGCGGGCCCTGCGGTAGTAAAGCCCCTTAAGGGAGCGCGGCTGCATGGAGCCGGGCAGCGGCTGACCCAGGGGGCTGCAGGAGCCCCGGTGGCGGTGTCCAGGAGGTAGGCCCCTGGCCCTGAAGGGCATGGACATTGCTGGAGACGTCCTGCACCGGGTGGGGGGGGGCCCGGACGGGGGAAGGTAAGACAAGAGGGAGAAATCAACCTCAGGGCGGGGTCCTCGACCGCCCGGATGCAGCTTCACCACTGCATCTGCATGGTTCATTTTTCAAATCCTCCAACAGAGACTTACTGAGCATCTACTCTGTGCCTGGGACCCATCAGTGACCCAAGGAGATGATGACATCCCTTCCCAGGTCAGAGCTGTGCCCCTTCCAGGCTCTGTGGTCTTGGGCACGTGGCTTCACCTCTCCCATCTCACTCCACCCATGCCAGGCACAAGACTTGTACCAATCTTGGGAGGTACAGCTGGTAAAATAGAGCTGAAGAGTGTAAGGGTGTCTCAAGTTCACTGCCAGGTTCTGGTCCCTTACGGACTGCCACAGCAGGTGGATTGCTCAGCCTCTCTGAGCCCTTTGCTTCGTCTGGACAGCTGGGGTAGTTTGAGTACCCCCACCTCACTGGGCACGGGGAGGGTTCCGTGCAGTGATGTCCAGGAAGTGTTTATTCAGAACGCTTCTAGGCGCCTCTGAGGTGCCAGGCACCAATCGACACGCTTCCTCTATAGTAACGCATCTCAACAATTCCACAAGGTAAACAATTCCCCATTTTACAGATGAGCAAACGGAGGCCCAGAAAGGTTCAGTAACACAGAATGTGACTGTGCTTAAGCCCAGCGTCTGACTCTCAGGAGCCACGCCGCAATGGCCTCGTTTGCCTCTTCCTTTGGAGGACTTTTGCCATCAACGACAGCCCCCCTCCATGTTCCCCGGGGTGCTTGCCTCGGCCACCCTTGCTGTGTGACCTTGAGCCACCCTTGCTGTGTGACCTTGAGCCATTACTCCCCCTCTCTGTTCTCTGCAAAGCGAAGGGACGTCTAATGCGCGCTCCATCTCAGACCTATTCGAAGCGCTTGGCTTAGAATGAGGGCTTGAGATGTAACCCGTGCATTTAAAAAACCATCTCTGCCACCTCTCCCGGCTTCAGCGCCCTGCCACCGTTCCCCACGCTCCCGCTTCTAGCCAGAGCTGTTTCCAGAGCTTCTACAACCTTACATTCCAAAACGCACTCCAATCGAGACAAAAACTCGGCGGCTGAATGGAAACAAAAGTTGCTCTCAATTTCAGCGCCAGCTGGATTCGGGCAGGCAGCGAAGAGTTGAATCACAGCCTGTGCGTTTCACACTTGCTCACCACCCAGCGTTCTGTTACTCTGTATGCATTACTTCCTTTACGGCGTATGGCCAGAGGAAGGCGAGCAGCCTGCAGAGAGAACTATTTTGAAATCCGGGGAGTCCTTCCCAAGTGCTCTCCGTTTCCCAATGCAAAACCCCAGACCCAGAGAGCCGAAGTGACTCATCCAAGGTCACAGAGCGAATCCAAGTCCAACCCAGGATTCTTGTCTCCCAGCCTGGGGGGGGGGGGGCTCTTTCTAGACAACCCCCTCCCCCCCCAAAAAAAATCCTGCCCTGTCTGCATTCACTGCACAAACCCAACTTTGCAATCCACTCCCCCCCCCCCCCCCCCGCCCCAGCCGGCACACACAGCTCTGTCCCGGGCAGGGAAAGGTATTCATTCAAAACAGCAGCGCTTTGGCCCAGAATGTCACACGTCCTGCAAGCCCCCCCCCCCCCACCCCTGCAGCAAACACTAACTTCTTCCCCCAAAGTTGAACTCACCTTCCTGTCTCTGGGAGCCCTTTTCCCGCTCTCTCTCTACCTGGCAAGGGGAGCCCGTGTCCCGATGGCCAGGGAAGAGCCAGGTTTGTGGTGGAGATGAAGCAGAAGAAAAGAAAAATCCCACACACGGCAGTCTCTGGCAGAGTTAGTTTCCAACCTCTCTTCCCTTGCCTCCTCCCGGAAGCGGAGGGACATTCATTCTGCACCTCTCTCTCCCGCAGCTGCAGAACGGCCCTGGGGCAGTGGGCTGGGGCTTCTAGAAGGACCCAGAAGCCCCTTCCCCGGTGAGAGGTGAGAGTCCTAGGGGCTTGTGCTGGGAGCCAGCCAGCTGTCCTGCTTCAACGGCGGGCTCTGCACTCGGAGCCCCACGGGGACAGCCAGTGTGGTCCTGCAAGAGACGCGGGGGCGGGGGGGGGGGGACGGGAACGGCTTAGAAATAATCTCTCCATCACCAGGCTGCCGGAAGACACAGCAGCAACCACGGCTCTGCCAACTGCCTGGGAGGCGAGGAGAGCTGTCCTGCCCTCCCCTCCCAGGAGGGACAGAACCCAAAAGGAGCAGAGGGCAACTTGGGGCCGGGACATCTGCAGCTACCTGCCCCGCAGCCTGGAGGCTCCTGGGGGTGGGGGTGGGGGCGCTGATGAGGGGGTGGCGCGCAGGTAAAGGCTGCGGGAGGAACCTACTGGTAAATCACGGGTCCGGGGACAGGTGGGGGCAGAGAAGCCCAGCGTCTGAGCGCCGGGTGGAAGCTGGCTGCGTGCTGGGCTAATGTGGAGTCACACGCACCTGGGTCCCCAGCTCCCATGTGGATGGCTGGCTGGCCTCGGGCGGGGGACTCAGCCCCTCCGAACCTCGCGGTCCTTGTTTGTGAGATGTATGGGGGTGTGGGGGTTCAGAGAGGTCACACCCCACAGCAGAGGCTCCCAGTGCGGTTTGGCTCCCCCGGGGGGGGGGGGGGGTAAAGAGGAAGTGGAACAAGGGCCAGGCCAGGCGTCCTAGCCTCGGCTCTGCGCTCCCTCGCTGTGCGTCCTCGGTCGGTCTCTTCACCTCTCTGGGCCTCCGTGTTCTCCCTGGTCAGATGAGGCCCAGCCGTCTTCTCCTGTAGGTGCTCAGTGTCCCCTGGCTCTTCTTAATTTTCTTAAGAGGTTCTCAGCCCCAGGCTCTTGGCTTCCAAAGGGGAGTTACTCTCAGTTCCGTTTTGCAGACAAGGCCCGGAGGTCCGGGCAAGAGGTTTGCTCAAGGTCACCTTGCTGGTTGGAATCTGCACGTGGCAGAGACTCTGAGGTCTGATCAAGGGTTCTGGAGGGGGGAGGGTCTGAGCGCGGGCCTTTCATGGCTGCCCGCTGGGGGGTGGCAGCAGCCGCAGGCCTCAGCGTGCTCTCCCTGGCCTTGGCCGTGGGGGTAAGTCCCGGCAGGAGCAGAGGAGCCAGAGGGACAGAGGTGGTCTAGGGTCGTGGCTTTTAGATCGCACTGTGTGAAACCCAAGCGTTCTGTAGGCGCAATCACAGGGCCTGGAATGAGGGTGACAAAGGGTAGGACGCAGGGATGGGACTCCCTGCCTCAATGTGACAGCTCCACTGTCAGTATGTAAGTGGGACTCCCAACACGCCAGGGCCCCAGGGGCCCATCTTCACACTCAGCCCACTGGAGGAGAGCCCAGGGCCCCTGTTAGAGATGGGCACGCTCTCCCCTCTCCCCCTGACTCCCCAGTTCTCAGACCCCAGGGCCGCCCCAACACCTCTCATAAACCAGACTCCAAAAGGATCTTTCCAGCTCGTGCTGGTTTTGCCCCCTTCTCTCTCTGTCTCCCCACGTCCCCTGACTCTATCATTGATCTCACCCTACCTCCGGCCACTTGCCCCCCAAGCTTCCTCCACCCGCCTCTGATCCCCTTTGTGTCCGGAGTGCTGGGTTCAAATCAAGGATTTCACGCTTCCCTGCTGGGTGACCTTGAGCAAGTTTCTTAACCTCTCTGCGCTCGCTTCGGTTCCCTCACCTGTGAAATGAAAATGATAACGCCTCCCTATTGCTTGGTTGTGAGCCCTGCACGAGTGAGTTCTCAGTGATCAGGCGCTTACAAGAGTCCCTGGCATGAAGGAAGTCCGTTCAAGTGCTTGCCGTGATTACAAGTATTATCTCAACAACTTCTGTCCAACACACACGAGGAGATTTTTGTTGGAGGACAAGAGTTTCGATAAAGTTTTAACTGCCGTTGGGAAAGAGTTTTAAAGGAAAAGCAGAAAGGAACGATCTAGTCCGAGCCCCTGATAAGTCGTAGAGGGGGCGAGGGGAGGACTGTCTGAGCTCTCACGGGCCCATCAGTGGCACAGCCGGGCTCAGTTGGGACTCACACTCCAGTGCTCTTCCCACAGCCCCAGTGTGTTTGTTCTCTCAGCACTGCTACTCTGCCCAGGCTAGAGGACTTTGACTTTAGCCTGGTGCCCAGGCCCACCAGCCCCTGCCTCAGGGCATTTGCACACGGCTGGGTAATGTTCCAGTCACCTTTTAACTTAACGCCACTGCCTTCCTGCCCCTCTGTTCCTCTCCGTTGTGTCCACTCAACCCCTGCTAACCGGGCAAGGTAGTCTGGCCCCAGCCTCTCCAGCATCCTGCAGGTCTCGGATGCAGGACCGCCTATGGTAGCCTGTCCTCTCTCGTCTGAAGGACCGTGGCCTGCCGGGCATAAGCGATGGGCCGCCGTGACCATGGATGAGTGAGTGCCCCCAGGGCCTCTGTAACCAAACAGACAAGCACCGTGGCCTAACACAACACAAACGTATTATCTTGCAGTTCTGGAGGCTGGGAGTCCAAAACGGGTCTTAAGGGGGGCTAAAAACAACGTGCCGTCAGGCCTGCCTTCCTGCTGGGGGTGATCGGGGAGAAGATTTAAAAAAATTTGTCTGGGGCGCCTGGGTGACTCAGTCAGTTAAGCGGCCGACTTCGGCTCAGGTCATGATCTCACGGT
>NW_024412421.1:33791063-33828918 GCF_014898765.1 Herpailurus yagouaroundi
GATCGTGACCTGGCTGAAGTCGGACGCTTAACCGACTGCGCCACCCACCCCCCAATAATAACTTTTTAAAGAGACAGCTGACGGGGCGCCTGGGTGGCCCCGTCGGTTGAGCGTCCGACTTCTGCTCAGGTCGTGATCTCACGGCTCGTGAGTTCGAGCTCCGCGTCAGGCTCTGTGCTGACAGCTCGGAGCCCGGAGCCTGCTTTGGATTCTGTGTCTCCCTCTCTCTCTGCCCCCATCCCATTTGCATTCTGTCTCCGTCTCTCTCAAAAATAAATAAACATTAAAAAAAATAATAAAATAAAGAGCTGATCAAAGGTTGTACAATTGGATGAAAAATAAAAGCAAACAAACCTTAGAATTACACAGAACCCTTTAAAAGTAAAAAGAGGATACAGGCTTAATTGTTTCTAACGTCCTGACAACAGCATTTTGTGTACGCGTCTGTGTGTTTTGTCGGGTGCATAAACCCCATTTTATCGCTGGAAAAATCTTATAATAATATGCTTTCACATCTTTTTAAGGACTGTTCGCTTCAGACATTCTGCTTTCACGAAGATTTCAAAAAATCTAGGGCAGTGATTTTCCTTAGAAGGGAGGGAGAAGGTCACCAGGAAAGCTGTCCTAGGATCCTCAATATGCTGGAGTACTCAATCTGTCAAGATCGAGAAGCTAAAAGCAATATAGTAATTGACCTGATTTTTTCAAAAAAAGCGCAAAAGCTTTGTTCTCTGCTGGAACACAGAAACATTTGTTACCCTAAAAGGACACGTTTCGGTGACTTGCCTTGCTGTCAGCAGAAATTTTGCCTTTTGCGTTCAACAACACCCTTCATGGCTAAGTAAACAGGAGGGACGGAAAGACGGCCAGTCGTTTATTTAGAGCAAGTCTGGACAGGCAGAGAGTGGCACAGAGGTAGGGCGATGGTCCCCTCACCCAGCAAGACGGAAGACGGAGACCCTGGCCGCACGGTGCGGGTCTGAGACGTGGATGTAAACCCAGCAATATTGCGGAGGGTGGTTATGCCCCCGGCACGGGCTGGCACGGAATGGGCATACGGTGGGTGCTAGATGGATGGGTCAGCAGAGGAAATGAATGGAGTGGGGGAAGGTTCTTGACCTCCATCTCCGAGGGACTATGCTTAGAAGCCAGGACCAGAGTGCTCAGGAGAGGACACGTTCTGTTCATTTTCCTGCATTCCACGTAGGGCTTGCCCGGCTCATGATCAGGACACTTATGAATGGCCCGTCACTGGAGCGATGGTGGGGGCATCACAGGAAACGAGATTTATTTTCTTCCGAGTAATTTTCCCGCATTTTCTAAATGTTCTACAACGGGCATGTGTTGCTTTCACATATTTTTCCAAATGTTGCGTAAAAAAGTCCAAGGCGCGCTCTCCGCGCAATGAGGAATCCACCGCCATCTGGTCACGCGGATCTCCGGACCTGCTTGGACCCACTTCGTCGTGAAGGCTGGAGGGCTTGCTGCCCACCTTGCGTGGCGACCTCAGCCCTCCCAACAACTTTGAGCTAGGGACTCCTCGTGATCTCCTTACAGGCGAGGAAACAAGCTCAGAGAGGTTAGGCAACTCGTCCAAGGCCACACAGGGGTGATGGTGGGTCGGACACCTGAGTCCCTGCCCTTCGAAATCCTGCTGTACCCCTCCATCCTTGTAAACATAATATAGTAAAATCAACGTGCAAGTATATTTTTTTGTGCCTTAAACGGTGAATTTTTATTTTATTTTTTTGCAAATAAAGCTGAGGCCTAGGGCCAGCTGACTGGTGCAGAGGACCTGATGACTCCTTTTCTTGGGGCTGAAAGTGGCAGTGGTGAGACCACCTGCCCACAGGGGCCTTCCGGAACGCACTAGACTTTTATGATCACCATGGAGAACACACAAAGCACAGCAAAAAGCATACCGGTGGGCCTTTGGGGCTGGGAAGACCAGGAGGGCCCCCTTACAGAGACCCTGCTCTCTCTGGCACACCAGGCTGTCCTCTGTCATCTCTGAGTCACAGGGCGGAGTAATTCTCTCCAGGCCCTCCTTTGCTCCTGGAGCACTCAGCGGCCCCATCCCACCCAACCGAAAGACACATGATGTCGCACAGCGCCCTCAGACAGGACCCTCTCTGGTGGCCAAGCAGGCAAGTAGCGAAGGAGTAACGGAAGCTTCCGGAGTGAGCCCTGGGCACTGGCTCCGGAGGAATGCCCCGCCCCTCCCACGCTCCTCCTCCAGCCCCGCCCCCAGCCTGCGCAGGTGCTGCTGGGCCCTAGCCTGCTTGTGCGCCCAGGCTGAGGAGGTTAAAGGTCAGGGGAGTGGCACTTCCTTAAGTGTTGAACCCCACCTCAGCCCGTCATCTCTGTCATTTGGATGGCGCTCCCTTCTAGAAGGTCAGTAATCATTCTGAAGCCTTCGGTTGCCATTGTCCAAGCTGTGAGGGTGGCCTTTAATTTAGCCGTGGCAGGAATGTAATTGCGTTAAGTGGCGCCGCCGTACTCCGACGGCAGGTGTCGAGGGCTTTGAAGATTAAAGTATGAAGCGAAATTAATTATTTAAGGAAAGCACTGGAACCGGAGACAGTATGAACCTGGAGTAAAAACCAGGAGTCGAAATTGTCAAAAACCGGCAGCATGCTCTTCCTGCGGGACAAAAGATAAGTAGCAGCTGCATAAGGCATTATAATTTACAAACTTGGGCGATGTGCGCCCGTCTTACTCGATTGGGCACGTCTCTGACATGGCTGTAGCCCTCCGATCTGCCAGAAAAGGATGCCCAGGCCCAGAGAGGTTGAGTGCCAGGCACTGGGTCGCACAGCTTCAAAAGACCAGAAGAGGAAACTGACCGCCAGTGCAGAGCCTCTAGGACTTTAAGGTCCACTGTTCCTCTGGGGCCAGTTCAATAGAAGAAAGTGTCCTTTCCTGCAGAAAGCGTTCAGTGAGGGTGTCCGTGGCTCTGGCTTTCCCGATTTACGATATATTGATTTGTGGCTGGGAAACAACCATTCGCAAATGTATTTAGAAAGGAAAATAAATCCCACGGTGTCGATGGGGACGCTTAAGCTATTAGGATCTACAAGGAAGACTTACTGTTGCTTTGGGTAGAGCGTGGGCTGTTCGTTATGGAGTTAACTGATGGTAACAACACTATAAGGAGGCGATTGAATGGGTTCCCACAGCGCAGTTCTGATCCTGTGCGCGTGGGGAAGCCAGATTTCCATTTGAGTTTAGAATCATCAAGTCCAATTGTCTTCCCAGCTCGACGCTATGCAACGCCTGGGGTTGATGTAATTTTTAGAGGGTGAGATGCTAACTGTCGCTTAATGGGGTAGAATTTGCAACTGTGGTTAAGCACTGGATAATTGGACAGACCCACACGGAAACCTCAGCTGAGCCTCCCCCCCCCCCCGGGGGGTGTGCCTTCAGGCAGGACACTTCACCTCTCGACTCAGCCTCCACGTCCCCAGTCATCCCGTTGGGCTGAGAGTAGTGTTGTAAGGGGAAGCCTGATGGGCACCTCCTGGGTTTGTAGCAAGTGATCTGTAAACATCCCACCGCTGCTACTGTTGCCGGGGGCACTGGGCTGTGTGCACACGTGTGTGCACACACGTGTGTTTTAAGTCCATGAAAACAGCTAGGAATAAGGAATGGGATCTCAGAGACCTGATTTTCTCCTTTCAGTGCGGCTCGTCCATGACTCTGAACCCCACCCCGCTTGTTTCTTTTCTTTGGACTCCAATTTCCCGATCTCTATAATGGGCTTTAGGGAGATTATCTGTCAATTTCCTGTCTATATCAGACATTCTCAGCATCTGTTGTTCTTGGGGAGACCATAGGAAGTTGGTGGGGCTTGTCAACTGAGGAAGGTGACTCCCCTCCCCTCCCCCCCCTCCCGCCCCGGGGTTGCCACTGTTCCACAGCAGCTTGTCGGTGCCACGTGGGAGAGCAGACTCCACAATGACAGATTTTCTTATTTGTTCAAGAAAACTGGAAGTACAGATTTGATGTAAGATTTTGCATATTTAAACGCGAAGAAGAAAATTGAAATGCCTGCCATCCCAAACAAAACCGAGCATCAGATTCAGAGTCAGCCCATATTTGGGACCCCTGAAGCAGCCACATCTCCAGGCCACCGTATTGTCCAGGCAAGATCACCTTGAGGACTGGGTGATCTTTTATTTTCACATTGTTTCATTTTGACATTAAGACCCACGTTGCAGCCTTAATAGCACCAAGGAGGAGACGATAAAGGTCCCCGTTCTAGAGACGAAAAAGGTCCCTGTTCTAGAAATGGTTCGTCTGTTTTTAGCTCCTGGGCTCAGCGTGGTTGATGACGTCATCCTGCGGTCCTGGTGCCCCTAAATCCTCCTCAGACATCTGGATTTCTGCTCTTTGTGCTTCAGCCTTCACCCCACCCGGATCCAGGCGGGGTCTCCCACCTCATTCTGTTACCATTTTCTCATCGTGCCGATGAGTTTCAGAGTCCTTTGGGGTCCTTTTCAAAAAAATCATATAAAAATATATGTATCAATATTTACCAACCATATCAGTAAAAATAGGCATCACCTAAAATGTACCATTTTAACCATTAAAAAAAATTTTTTTTTCAACGTTTATTTATTTTTGAGACAGAGAGAGACAGAGCATGAACGGGGGAGGGGCAGAGAGAGAGGGAGACACAGAATCGGAAGCAGGTTCCAGGCTCCGAGCCATCAGCCCAGAGCCCGACGCGGGGCTCGAACTCACGGACCGCGAGATCGTGACCTGAACTGAAGTCGGACGCTTAACCGACTGCGCCCCCCAGGCGCCCCCCATTTTAACCATTTTTAAGTGCATGAAGCACATTCACCTGTTGGGCAGCCACCACCATCGGCTCGGGAACTTTTCACTTGCAAAACTGAAACTCTGTCCCCGTTAAATGATAACGTCCCCCTTCCCCTCCTCCACCCCAGCCCCTGCCGCCACCATTTTACTTCCTGTCTCTATGAATCTGATAATTTCAGGTCCTTCACAGGAGTGGAATTATACAGTATGTGTCTTTTTGTGACTGGCATATTTCATTTGGCATACTGTCCTCAAGGTTTATCTATGTTGCAGCAGGTGTAAGAGTTCCGTTCCTTTTTAACGCTGAATAATATACCCCATGGTGTGTATATACCTCATTTCATTTATCCGTTCGTCTGTCGCTGGACATCCGGGCTGCTTCACCATTTGGCTGTTGTGAGTAATGCTGCTGTGACCAGTAGCCACACGGGGGGAGCTGGTGGCTGCCATATTGGACAGTGCAGATCTAGAACGTTCCATCATCACAGAAGGTTCTATCGGTCGGTGCCGCTGTGGAATTTACAAGATGCATGCACACAAATATCTCTGATTTTGATGGCCAATATTGGCCCTGTTTACAGGAGAGCAAACTGAGGCCTGGAGAGCATGGAGACCAATCTAAGTCATGCTGCCTCTGGGAGGCAGAATGGAAATCAGTTCCCCAGATTCCCGGCCAGTGTGCCATGTTCCCTCCCTGTCACTGAAAGTTCACGTGGAACATGGAGGCAGGTGGGGGGCAGGGGGGAGTGAGTAGGTTATAAAGGGTACAGGCTCTGCAGCATTTTTCAGGATTTCTTTTGAAAGAGGAGTAGCATGTGTGTTCATTTCCCGCGTGCTGTGCTAACATTTCTTGCCTCCTGGTTTATTAAATGTAATGGGCCAGATGTTCCAAGGATTATCGCCCTCCTAGCCTGGTCGTGCTGACAGCCTTTGGCTTTAATCCATTTCCTGACTGCAGCAGGCCCAGGAGATTTCACGACCTAGGTAGCCAATTCTCTCCTCTTGCACAGCAATATAATGTCAGCCTGGCATGTGCCCGTGCAGAATAAAGACTACATTTCCCAGCCTCCCTTGCAGCTAGGTGTGGCCATGTGACCAAGTTCTGGCCAATGGGATGTCAGTAGAGGGTCAACGGGGCAGCACCTGGGGAATCTTTTTTTGACTATTATTTTTTATGTTTATTTTTGGAGAGGGAGAGAGCACAAGCTGGGGAGGGGCAGAGAGAGAGGGATACAGAGGATCCGAAGCAGGCTCCGCTCTGTCAGAGCAAAGCCCGACGCTGGGCTCGAACCCACGAGCCGTGAGATCGCTCCGGACCATCTACAAATGCATAGGACACAATTACACCGTGCTGTGCTGCAAGAATGACGTGGCTCCGAGTGCCACCAGTACTGAGGTGACAAAGCTCTGGGTTTCGTTTGGTTTTGTTGCAAAGAAGGACGCCAAAGCCGAAGGGCTTAGGTTACTTGCCTGCAGTGACATAGCTTGTCAATGGCGGAGGCAGGATTCAGACCCGGTGAGGGGTGGGGTGTACCGTGAGCAAGGCTTGGGATGCGTTCATCGTGTCCCTCAGACGCCGCGCCTGCTCACGTCTGGCCTCCAGGAGTCAAGCAGCCTCTGTGTTCAGGTCCTGGGTCTGTCACTTCCTGGAAGATTGCCCTTGAGTTGGTTTCCTCCCCTCTGGGCACCCGTGTTGCTTCCCCTCGATGAACGGGGGATAATCATGCCCACATCCCTGCTGAGTCTGTCGGTGAGCCCAGCAGCGTGGCACTGGCCAATCAGGGTGGATCCAGGGGGCCGTAGGGTCCCAGAGGCTCCTGCTCCCTGGGGTGAGCGCCTCAGTTCCCCTGGGGAATCTGAGGGGAGGCGTCATGGAGGCTGGTGGGGGGGGGGGCACTTGGGGTGGAGGGAGGATGGGCTGTTTGCTAACTGACGTGGAAAGATTTCTCTACGTGCACCTCCCGTACAGCCATTCTGGAATGCGTGGGCCACATGCTGGCCTGAGCGGACAGACGTAGAAATTGTTCATGCTGGGAAGCTTGGGAGGAATGATCCACAGAGCCAGTCTCCCTTAACCTCCAAGCTCTACCCCTGCTGTGGGTTTAAAGAAATAAAACGCAGCCACCACTCAGATGAAGGGTTAAGGGGGAGAGGTGATGTGTGATGAGTTCCGCCTTAGACCAGGGGCTTTGCTGTTCCTCACGTACTTCCCGCAGCTTTCCCGGGGCGCGCGCGCGCGCGCGTGTGTGTGTGTGTGTGTGTGTGTGTGTGTGTGTGTGTGTGGATTGTTTGCTCTCCTGTTACGGATGAGGAAACAGCGACCCAGAGGGACGGGTACCACTTTGAGGGTTTTGCAGGCATTTACACGACCACCCTGTCAGAGGGCAGGGGCGTGCGATTTGGGGTCTGAGGCCATCTCAGGTTTGTGCAGTCAGGCAGTCTCTACCACTCCGGAGAAATGGGGACAGGATCCGGCCTCAGTGCACGTTGGGTTCTATAAGATTGTTCGGTGGGCCCGGCTCCTGGAGTTCACCAGGGGAGAGCCAGACGCCTCAGGACCTTGACCCCAGGGACCCGCCTGCCCTATTTGCACTCCCAGACTGGCTCCCCGGGTCAGCACCAGCCCTAGCGTCTTGGTGCCCCTTTTCCCCACTTCCTGGCAGAGTTGAGCAGCCTTTGGATTAGGGAGGTGCTAATGATTTGATATCTCAGCCCAGGGATTTAATTGATCCTTTAGCCCAGCTGGAAAAAAAATCCCTCCCTCAGATAGCTGTTTTATCTTGTGGCCCTTGTCACCAGTTTAATTATGCTAAGTCCACATCAGATGCCTCGAATGAGAGGGAATTAAAAAAAAAAAAAGCCATCGGGCCGGCGGCTGGGTTTCTTTTCTAGACCATTTGGAACCCGATTGCTTGTTATCACCCTCGGAATGAGCAGCTTTCACCTGCAGATTAAAAGGCATCCCCAGAGACCACTTGAAATGCACAATGAGGGAGTTTAGTCTTCTCCATGGTCCTGAAACCTGGGTTTTATGGGACATTGCACCCTCCAGCCTTCCGTTTGCCTTCGCAGGCCATCACCCTCCTTGGCAAAAATGGTGCCCCGGGAAAATTCATGCCTCTACAAAGCGGTTAATGGCGCATGCAGCCATTTCGAAATGTAACTAGAAAGACATTTCAAACATTAACCTTCTGCAGAAGGGCGCCATGGACACGACTCTGGGCTTTGCAAGCTTGCGGGTGGAGCTTTAGTTTTCCTTTTCTTTTTCCTGTGGGTTTTTTGTCTTTTGTTTTTTGGTTTTTACTTTTGATGGAAACTTGACTTTAATAAAATTAAAGACTTGGATTTTTCTGCTTTTGCTATAAATTACAAACTTCTCAACTTTGCCTGCTGACTCGACCTCAGGACAATTAGAGAATGACACGTTGAAACGACAAATACACGGGCCAAAGAACAGTTTCAAGGTAGAACTGCGTGATTAATATAACTGTTTTGTAACGCAACACAGCCATCCAAGTAACTGTCTCTCAGGGTTTGGAGGGGCATAAAGGGAACTGACTTTCTGCGGGTTGATGTTAAAACTTAGCCCTGTGAGTTCTTCTCAGAAGCTGTCAGTGCTAACCAGCAATCATCGTTAGCAGTCAGGGGTTCCCAGTGTGAATGGGTTCTGATGAAAGGGGACAGACGCAGGGTGAGAAAGCCTGATCAGCGCTGGCAACGCCCATCGTTACTCCCGTCCAGCGAGCACTCAGGAGCCAGGCACTGTTTGGGGGGCTTTCCAATGCCAGACGTGTTACTATGGTTCCATTTTACAGATGAGTACATTGAGGTTTGGCGAGTCCGGCCCAGAAGGATGTCCGCGGCCGCTCTCCTGGGAGTTGCTCAAACGCAGACGTGCCCGAACGCCCACCAGCATGGATAAATTGCTCACTGTGTGTTCACAGAGTGGAATCCTCCGCAGCCGTGAAGACGGGTCCCGAGCCGGAAACCAACATGGGTGAAAGAAGCCGGACGTGAAGGAATACACGCGCTGAATGATTCCATCCTAGGACAGACCGGAACAGACAAAACTAGGATACTGTCCGAGGTCAGAATCACGGTTTCCTTTAAAGAGTGGGTGGGGGGTGGGGGTGGGGGCAGAAGATGAATTGGAGCATCAGGGGGTGATTTGGGACGCTGGCAGGGTTCTGCCTCTCATCTGAGTTGGGGGGGGGGGGGTACAGGAGGCACTTGCTGAAAATTCATCGAGCTCTGGCCTTTTTCTCCTATATCCTTCCCGTTGTTTGAACAGTGTTGTTGAGCTGTAGCTCTCACGCTCTAAAATCCACCCACTTCAAGTGTGTAAAACTGAGTGGGTTTTCGTGTGTTCGCAGAGCTGGGCAAGCATCACCCCGTCCAGTTCTGGAACCTTTTCATCACCCCGGAAAGTAAACAGGGACCTGCTAACAGTCACTCCCCGGCTGCCCCCAGCCCCGGGCAGTCACGATTCTCCGGTCCGAGTTACCCACTCTCGCCGCGTGTATGCAGGTTAGATTTAAACTGAAATGTACAAGGCGCTGAAATAACCACAGGCCACGGGCAGAC
This sequence comes from Herpailurus yagouaroundi, assembly GCF_014898765.1. Classification (NCBI taxonomy): domain Eukaryota; kingdom Metazoa; phylum Chordata; class Mammalia; order Carnivora; family Felidae; genus Herpailurus; species Herpailurus yagouaroundi. Next base: position 33,800,472 of record NW_024412421.1, read on the forward strand.
ACTACCCTACGCCCCTCACTTGTGCGTCCCGCACTTGTCTGTGTTCTTCGGTCAATCACCCGCCTGGCCCCGGAGGCATTCAAAGCTGTGGCTCCTGGGATAGATGATCCGAGGGTGTTTTCCTGTGGGAATATCCCTTGTTTCTCATTTCTCCTGCATGGGAGCAGGGCCGGGTCCAACCATCCTTTAATGGAGACGGGAGGTGAAGATCCGTTTGCCAGCCAGTCTCCGGCATCTAAGCTGCGGCTTTCCCCAGACAGGGATGTGCCTCCGGATGGAGTCATTTCTCCGGACCCCTTCACCGGCCCCCACCTGCTGCTCTGGGTGAGTGGAAGAACTGTGTCCCCATGCCTGTCGCCACCCCCACGGGCCTGGCCAGGGGAGCCCAGCACCAGGCAGGACACAGAAGGACAAGTCGGGGAAAGGAACAGAGAGTTGTGCGTCTGGGCAGTTTGGGGACCTGAGTGCCTGGGCTGGGGTGCAGCGGAAGGTTTGTTCTCTCGGCTGATCCAAAGTTAAAAACCGGCAGCCAGCAAATGACCGTTTGCGAGGCACCTGCACTTAATCCTTGTAACACCCCGAAGGTAGGAATCGGTATCCCATGTCCCCCGCAGATGGGAAAACCGAGGCTCTGAAAGATGCCCTGAGCCAGGGGCTTAAAACTATTTGTGATTTTCTCACGGTTCCGGGGCCAGCTGGAGTTCAGCTGGATGGTTCTGTGGGTCCCACCTGAGTCCAGTCCCGCAGCTGGGAGCGTGGCACAGAGCTCGGCCGGGGCTGGAACGTCCAAGGTGGCTGTTCTCCGCGACTCTCTCCGCGGGGCCCCTCCTCACAGCTTGGCAGCCGGGCTCTGAGAGAGGAGGTGAGAGCGGCTGATTTTCTCCTTTTCACTGTATGTGCTATTGGGTTAACGAAGTCACAAACCAGCCCAAGGGGCCACTTTTTTTTTTTTTAATTTTTAAAAAATTTTTTAAAAGTCTATTTGTTTTTTGACAGCGATAGAACACAGGCGGGGGAGGTACAGAGAGAGGGAGACAGAGGATCCGAAGCAGGCTCTTCACCGACAGCACGGAGCCCGACTCGGGGCTCGAACTCACACACCGTGAGATCGTGACCCAAGCTGACGTCGGATGCTTAACCGACTGAGCCACCCAGGCGCCCCAAGGGACCACTTCTCGGTGCCAGGAGCATACAGGGTTGGGAAGGATTGTCGCTGGCCACATTTGCAGGAATCTTCCATATGGGATTTATGAAGCAGACGTTAGGTGCTCTGCTCAGAACGAGTACCAGCTGCGTGTGGCGGTGGGGGGTGGGGGAGGGCTCAGCCGAGGAGGCCGTAAGCCTGGACTGGGGTAGATGGGGATTTCTGGAGGGGGTGGCTCTAGAGAGAGGGAGGGACTCCGGCTGTCCCTCAGAGTGTCTGTTGGGTTCTGGTCCCAATTTCAGTTGCCCAGAGCTCGAGCCAGTCCCTTGAGCTCTCTGCCTCAGTTTCCTCACCTGTAAAACGGGGATAACAACCATCCCTCCTTCCTAGAGTTGCTCTGAGGACCTGACAGGCTCTGCCTGTAAAGCACTTAGCGCTGTGTCTGGCACGTAGAAGTTCCCGGACGTTAGCTCCCGTTGCTACTATTCGGGTTAAGGTGAGGGTGTGGTATCAATGACGAGTAGGGTTTTCCAGGCCAAGATGGTCCGAAAGAATGTCCTGAGCCTCTGCGAAAGCCGGGGGAGCTGAGAGGAAGCGGTGAAAAGGAAGCCCATGTAGCAACAGGCAGAATTTGGGGGGGTGGAGTCACCTGCAAGGGGTAGACCAGAGAGGCCTTGTGAGCCAAGGAGAGGTTTAGGGATTTTGTTCTCGGGGCAGCGGCAGCCTCCTGGGACCAGGTTAAGGCTCTGCTGAGGTCTGGCTGTCTGGCTGCCGTGGGGCCAAGCGGACGGAGCCAGGAGGGGGATGGGGCGGTGAGCGTGGGGGCCCCTCCTTCATCCGCGTCGGAGGGAGGGGACCTGGTGGTGCCAGGGAGGGCGGGGGCGGGAGGGGGGGCAGCTGACGCTGGCAGTCGATGGGGTAAGAGGCACGAGGGAAAGCCTGGCGTGCGTTCCTCCTGGGTCTCTGGGCTGGGGGCGGGTGTGGGTCCTGCGAGGACGTGGACAGGATGGAAGGACAGCCTGGGGCAGGAGGTGACAGCGGCTCCTGCAGGGAAGGGGGCGTCTTTGAGAGCCCAGCGGGGCTGCCGTGCCGCGTGAGCACCAGGAAGGAGGGCCACTCCCAAGATGGAGAGAAGACCTAACAGTGGCTGGCCCGAGAGGACAGCGCGTCCGGGGGCTTGGCGGTCCGGGGCAGTGGGCTCTGCTCTCCAATGAGAGAGGAATCTTCCTGAATGCAACTGAAGAATGAGGCTGGGGAGCGAGGCGAGGCCCAGGGTGTGGAGGACTCGGAGTGGCCCGGAATTTGCACCTGCTCTGGGAGCCCCAGATGGCTCCCCGGCGTCACAAGCAGAGAAGCGATGTGTTTTAGACGAAGGCCAGAGCGCAGAGGGGCTCGGGGGCCAGTGGGAGAAGTTAGCGCTCCGAACGGCATGATTGTCAGGGCCGGCGATGAAGCCGCTAAATCGCCAGCCGGGGGCCACACATCAGGTCGGGAGGTCATTAAATATGGATGTTTGGTGATGGGTTAAGACGATTGTGGAGTCTGATTCGGAGGATTAGGGATGCTGGCTTCGGTCCCTTGGCGACCAAAGTCCCTATCAGGAGGGTGTCGGGGAGCCTGGGGGTAAGCCTCGGACTCTTGATTTTGGCTCAGGTCATGATCTCACGGTTTGTGGGATCGAGCCCCACGTCAGCCTCTGCACTGGGCACGCAGAATCTGCTTGAGAATCTCTCTCTCCTTTTCTCTCTCTCTCTCACTCTCTCGCTCGCTTTCTCCCAAGAAAGGAAGGAAGGAAGAGAGAGAGGGAGAGTAGAGCAGTCCTTGAAACACAGATGCGAAGTGTTTAGCAGCAACAATATCAGCTCAGTCCGGTAGCCTCCTCTTGGGATTTGACATCTTCCCTCCTCCTTTTTTTAAAAAAACATTAAAAAAATTTTTTTTCATGTTTTTAAATTTATTTTTGAGAGAGCGAATGGGAGAGGGGCAGAGAGAGAGAGGGAGACACAGGATCTGAAGCGGGCTCCAGGCTCCGAGCTGTCAGCACAGCGCCCGACGCGGGGCTTGAACTCAAGGACCACAAGATCATCATCTGAGCCAAAGTTGGACATTTAACCGCCCAAGCCCCCCAGGAGCCCCTAAATGATAAGGGAACAGGGGCGCCTGGGTGGCTCGGTCGGTTAAGCGTCCAACTCTTGATTTTGGCTCAGGTCATGATCTCACGGTTTGTGGGATCGAGCCCCACATCGGGCTCTGTGCTGACAGCGTGGAGTCTGCTTGGGATCCTCTCTCTTCCTCTCTCTCTGCCCCTCCCCTGCTTGTGCTCATGCTCTCTCTCTCAAAGCTAGAAATATGATAAGGGGACAAACACGAAACACTTTTTTTGGCAGGGGAAGCAGAACATTCTGGGTGGAGGGAATAGCGCATGAAAGCGATTGGTCTAGGAATGGCTTAGGTTGTTTGTGGGACAGCAAAGCCAATGAGGCTGGGAAGGAGGTGGGGGGAGCGGCAGGTGATGGGCTGGAGGAGGATGGAACCAGGTGTGAGGGCACCACTAAATCGAGACCCTTTGACGTATCAATGACAGCAAGCCAGACTGGTGTTCACCTCAGGGCCTTTGCACCTGCTGTGACCCCCCCGCCTTAGACCTTCTCTCTGCGGGGGTGATTCTTTTTTCATCACTTCCATCTTGAGGATGTCGCTTGTTCAGAGACATCTTCCACATTTTTCCAGGCACACGTGCATAAAAATGCACTTTTTTTTTTTTTTTTTTGCAAAAGCTGAAATATCGTATACATTCTGTTGTAGAATGCAGTATGTTCCGAACGCTTGCCCCAGTCAGTAGAGTTCTGCACCACTTTGATAGGGGCCTGGAGCTCCAGTGCCTACATACATCTCATTCTCTTAGGCAGTTCTCTCACACCAGGACATTTGTCCCTCGTGCTACCCCCTCCCCGCCCCCCCCCCCCCCCCACGTTTTAGCATTATATGCTCTGCAGCGATGAGCATCCCTGAGCTTGTCCTGCGTTGCCTCTGTTGTGACTTTGCGTAGCAGATCAGGTGGAGGTAATAGATAAAAGGTCGGCCGGCTCCAGCCAAGTTACGACCGATGTCATTTCAGCGAGGGAGAAAACTAGTTAACCAGGCCCTCTAGCTTGGAAGCAGCCGCCTTGCTTTTCCCGGAGTGAATGCCCAACTTCTTTCTTCGGCAGTGGCTGGCTGCTTCCAGCAGGGGGTGTCGTGAGCCCGCCCCGCCTCAGCCCTTGACACCTGCTATCAGCTGCTAATTGACGGAGGTTCCAGTCCCCCCTGGATATTAGCCGGGGCCGCCTTGCTAGCTTTCTCAGTGATTGTTGGCAACCCCGACTCAGATGAATCTCCCTCCCTCCTTCCTCTCCTCCTCCTCTTCCTCTTCAAATTCAGTTGTGTTCTCCCTCTCTCCCCATCGTGGACCAGTTTTCCTAGATGGCTGTCAGTCAGATGTTGCTGCTTGATGACTAGGGGACTTTACAAACACATACAGGGAACTAAATCAGGTGACACCCGTAAGTGCCCAGGGCAGCAGCTGACTCTTGGAAGCAGTATTTAATTTTTTTTTTTTTTTTTTTTGAGAGACAGAGGGAGAGAGCGAATGCACACAAGCACAGGGGAGGGGCAGAGAGAGAGGGAGACGCAGAATCCGAAGCAGGCTCCAGGCTCTGAGCCGTCAGCACAGAGCCCGATGCAGGGCTCGAACCCACGAACCGTGAGATCGTGACCTGAGCCCAAGTCGGACGCTTAACCGACGGAGCTACCCAGGCACCCGAGGCTCTTTCTTAATTACTAACATTGTCCCACAAGAGTTACAAAAACTGCCAAATTTCACGCAGGGGTGGGAGGAGGGAACTGAGAAAGCAGGTGTGAGGGGGTGCTTTGCCCTTGCGCGGCCCTCGTTCGGCGAGCGGGTGACATTGGAGGTGATTGCAAAGTTGCGGGGGCTCATGGTTCACCCTGGGGCCGAGGGCCTCACCTCCGTGCCCTCCCAGGAGCGGCCACGTCCTTCCCCCCCACCCTGAGAGGGTCTGGGCCCTGACGATGGGGAGTAGAATTTAGTGAGGAGCAGGGAAGGGTGTTGCGGGAGGAGGGAAGGGCACCAGCTAAAGCCAGTTACTGTGAGTGCCTGGGCTGTGTGGGCACCAGACACACGAAACGCATGGGGACTTGACCCCTGAGCTGCTCAGGGATGGTCCAGAGGCCTTTGTGGTTGTCGGGGAGCAGAGCAGGGTGTGGGCCCCTCAGCCAGGCCCTGGGAGGGAAAGTTAGGCCGGGCTGGCCCCAGGGGACTGGGGCTGGGCAGTTGTGTTGAAGTGGAATCCTCGTTTCAGGGAATCCGGGGTCCAGGTGATTAGAGGTATGTGGGTGGGGGTGGGGGGGCGGAAGGGGGAGTCTCCAGGTCTTGGGCCATCAGGTGACTTGGGCTCATCTCTTGGGGCAGCAAATGACGGAACCCTCAGGTGACAGAGTTCTGATTATAATGGAGCCAGCGCGGTCATTAGGCCGATGGGTGACCTTGGGCAAGCCTCAGTTTCCCCATCAGTGAGGTGGGGATAATAGCCGTACTTACCTCTTAGAGCTAGTACATGGATTAGGTGTGTGAGCCTGTGAAGTTCTTGGCTTAGAGAAAGACTACCTAAGTGTGATCATTGTTATTATTACTTTTTTAATTGAGTGATGTACGGGACAATTCCTCGTTTGTGTCGGGATAGCCTACACTTTTAATTTAATTTTTTTAACATTAATTAATTAATTTAGAGAGACAGCACACGAGCTGGGGAAGGGCAGAGAGAGAGAGACACAGAACCCGAAGCAGGCTCCGGGCTCCGAGCCGTCAGCCCAGAGCCCGACGCGGGGCTCGAACCCACGGACCGGGAGATCGTGACCTGGCTGAAGTCGGACGCTTAACCGACTGCGCCACCCAGGCGCCCCTGATTATTGTCATTTTTTTTTATTTTAAATTTTTTTTTTTAACATTTATTTATTTTTGGGACAGAGAGAGACAGAGCATGAACGGGGGAGGGGCAGAGAGAGAGGGAGACACAGAAACGGAAACAGGCTCCAGGCTCCGAGCCATCAGCCCAGAGCCCGACGCGGGGCTCGAACTCACGGACCGTGAGATCGTGACCTGGCTGAAGTCGGACGCTCAACCGACTGCGCCACCCAGGCGCCCCTGATTATTGTCATTTTTATGACCAGAATTATTGTTATAATCCTGCTCCCCCGTGCCGTTCCCCCTCCCCCACTCCCCCACCCAGTGGATGCCGATTTCCCAATTTCTGCAGCGGAGGAACCAGAGGTGGGGACAGCCACGGGTCGGGTGGGGCCTTCTCGCCGGTTCTCTGTCAGCCCGGAGGCTCCGGGGGCCCCACCTGCCGCCCTGGTGGGGGTGGGGGTGGGGGTGGGGTCGACACCCTCCATTCAGCCGCTCGTCGTGCCAAAGCTTCGACCTCCGGTCAGGGGTGCCGGCTGGTACCTCTGATGTCGACACACGCGTCTCTCTGTCCCAGACACGCTTGTCCGTCCCTCCTGCCTGATGTCTGTGCCTGAGATCACTCCTCAGCCTTGGATTTTTCCAGCGTCCTCAGTGAGTCAGTCTGCGCCCCCGAGTCACAAGCACCCTGGAAGTCAGTTGTTGAGGCTCACTGTGGTGAGATCACCACAGTTCGCACCTCACAGAAGTGCCGTGGGCCGTGTTCTGCGCGGAGTACTTGCCAGGGTTTTCTGTTCTATTCTGCACGGCGGTCCCGGGGCAGGTGCCGTCACGCACCATTTGCTGGGGGGAGGGGGGATGAGCCTAGAGCTCAGGGGACATTTCCGCAAGGTGACAGAGCTGGGATTTGAACCCGCGGCCTTCCTCGCTCTTAGTGATACCTGATCGCTGTAGACAAGTTAGAAACTATTGGTACGATTCCATTCTCCCCCAGTTCTACCGTCCAGAAAACGTCACCACGAGCATTTTTGATGGGAAATCCAAGGGTATACGTGGGGTCCGCTGTGCATCCTGGCTTGGGTGCTGCTTCCTGCCCGCCTGGTGTCCCGGTCAGTGGAGCTGGGTGCCCCCTGACACCACAACCCTCAAATCTACCCCCTATCGGTTTGCCTTTGTTAACGTACTTGGGAAGGGCTTTGCTGTTTTGGTCGAAAAAAGACGAGCGAAGAAGCTGTTTCTTGTTTAAGCACCGCTAAGTTGAGACCCTTTGACGTTGTCAGTGCCGTTATGATGCTTGCAACTGGCCAACTTAGTGCTCCCCTCAGGGCCTTTGCACCTGCTGCGCCCCCTACCTGGACTATGCCTCGACCTTCTCTCTGCGCAGGTGGTTTATTTTCATCACTCCCACCTTGACTAGGATGTCACCTGCTCAGGGACGTCTTCCTGCCCACCACCCTAGCCAACTCGTTCTCACTGCGCATCACTGGTTTATTTTCTTCGTGGTGCCCACCCCTCTGGGACTATCTTGTTCATTCGTTTGCTTCTTGTTTATAGTATGTCACTCCCCACTCCCCCCATTAGAATCTAAGCTCCGCAGATCTCAGGGCCTAGAATAATGGCCCAGCACCCAGTAGATGCTCAGTGAATAGCTAGCTGTCTAACAGATCAATGGAGGGGCGCCCGGGTGGCTCAGTCGGTGAAGCGTCCGACTTCAGCTCGGGTCAGGATCTCACGGTTCGTGAGTTCGAGCCCCGCGTCGGGGCTCTGTGCTGACAGCTCGGAGCCTGGAGCCTGCTTCGGATTCTGTGTCTCCCTCTCTCTCTGTCCCTCCCCTGCTCACGCTCTGTCTCTCTCAAAAAGAAACATCGGAGAAAACCAGATCAGTGGAAGGTTTCTGCCATCGCTTTGGGTTCTATCAGCTTTTGATCTAGTCAGAGGAAGGAAAAGAGTGTGTGTGGCTGGGTGGCTGGGGGGGGGGAGGGGGGTTGACGTGACTACCTGTGCTGATCCTGGGCCCGTTTACCCCCCGGATCCGCCCTCCTCTGCCACTCTGGGGGACGCTCCAGGGGACTGACTCCTGCGGACAGCATGTCCCCTGCTCCCATGTCACTGGGCTCACACAGCGGGAGGCCCCGATGGGAGGCTGGAGGGCAGAGGAAGGGAGAAGCCAGGGTGTTTTGCCCCATCTCTGTGCCGGGGATGAGGCCTTAAGCATTGGCCGTGTCTCATCTGTGGCCTCACTACCACCGGCCTGCCTTGCTGTGGGTTCAGCTGCTTCGGGGTGACCCCAGATCCTGGGCCCGAGAAATACCACCCCCCTCGCTTTGTCCCCCCCACCCGCCTCCCTACACTGGGGCTGTGGGCAGTGGCTTCTTGTTATTGTCAGTCTCTGAGTTGTTTTGTATACTATGTAACAAAGGTCCTGCATGAATCCCTCTTTTTTTTTTTTTTTTAATTTGAGAGAGAGAGAGAGAGAGAAAGAGAGAGAGAGAGAGAACGAGCCAGGGAGAGGGGCAGAGGGAGCCAGCCCGGCGCTCCTGAATCCCTCTGTTTTTTTTTTTTTTTTTAATGTTTATTTATTTTTGAGACAGAGAGAGACAGAGCATGAACGGGGGAGGGGCAGAGAGAGAGGGAGACACAGAATCGGAAGCAGGCTCCAGGCTCTGAGCTGCCAGCACAGAGCCCTATGCGGGGCTCGAACTCACAAGCTATGAGATCGTGACCTGAACCGAAGTCGGACGCTTAACCGACTGAGCCACCCAGGCGCCCCTGAATCCCTCTGTTTTAAATACCCTTTGCTGTTTCCATTTCTCCCTGATACGAAATCTGTGCCTTGTAACATGAAAGATAAGTAAATAAAAGTCAGGGCAGCCGTGGGCAGCTGATTCCAAGAGGAGGTAGGACCCTGGGCCTGAGGGATAGGCTGTCACCTTCCCTCTCTGCCCGCCGGGACGGGGGCCCTGCCTGCCCGGCCAGGCAGAAGTCACTTTCCGAATTTATGTGCCCGTCACACTGTGACAGGTGGCGGGACGGCTTGTTTTGGCCAAGTGATCGATTTATTTGCAACAGGCACTGCATAATAAGGGTCAAGGATTCTTGCTTTCTGTTCTTTTTCCCCACTCTTGCCGAGCAAAAGCGTTCTGCACGGTGTCTGCCCGGAAGGGTGGCAAGAACCTCGGGGTGTCCTGCTGTCCCCACTGACCACTCCTGGCCAAGTGGCCTGACTCGTTGACCCCGGGGAGGAAGAAGGAAGAAGGAAGGGGGCACGTGGGATTCTGCATGGGTTGTGACAATGGTGTCTGTACAGTCGCAGGGGACCCAGTCAAGTCCCTAGTCTCTCCCGGTGGGCTTTCGGAAGGTGAGTTTGTGCCAGGTAACGGGAAGCCCGGCTAGGATGGCTCCAGGATCGACCGAACTCAACAGTTCGACAAAGTCACCAAGGACTCAGGGGTTTCCCCCCTGCTGCCATTTCAGCGTTGGCCTCATTCTCCTGATTGTCCTCTCATGGTGACAAAATGGCTGCTGAAGATCCTGGCATTGCATCCTAACCGGATAAAGCCCACGTGCACAGAGGAAGCATCACTTTTCCTGCGTGGCCCTCCGTTTTGAGGACCGCTTTCCCGGAAGTATCTCACCTCATCGGTCCAGACCACATGGCCGACCCCTTCCTGAACCGATCGCCGGGAAGAGGGCGTGTGGATGCGTGGTTGGCTCAGGCCTGGGGGGAATCCAGCACCCTCATCACTAGACGGCTTTCCTTTGCAGTCCTGCTCCAGCCACCCCGTCCCCGGTCCTCCCCTGATCTCGGGACACGGCGAGGGCTGCCTCCTACCCCTCGGGGCCCCCGTGGGTTTACAGTACAGCGGGCTTGGGGCCAGAGGCAGGTGACCACTGCCTGGAAGATTCTTCCTACCACACCCCCCCTTAACTTGTTGGGTTCCTTCTCATCTCTGGGTTTAGAGGTCGCCCCTCGGATGCTGCTCCTTTCCACCCTCCCTAGAGGGGGCTCCCCATCTGACACGGCACCCACGGTGCCTCAGACTTCTGAGTCCTTACAGCATTTAGCACCATGTACCGGTTTTCTTGGTCTGGATCGTCCCCTCCCTGACGGAGGGGATCTCTCTCCCGTCTCACCCGTCTCTCGCGCTGTCCCCAGGGCCTCTGTGTCCCAGGGAGACACAACATGAGGCTGCTGTGCGGGGACAGGGGGACCGTTTGCTTCCCTGGAAAGTTAAGAGTTCGCTCGGGAGAAGGACCGCGGAGTCTCCAGCTCACCCCCGGGCCGTGCATCCTGTCTGCGGAGGGGGAATGTTCTGAAATCCAGCTCTTCCGAAGTCAGAGCTTTTGTGTTCGGGGGTTTTGTTTTGCTTTTCTAATGGCATCCTGAGCAAATGGCACCTCGGATGGCTTTGCCCGGCTCAGGTTTTGTGGATTGTCTGACCTTGACCCCTGCCGCCCGCCATCCCGAGAGGTAGACCTTGAGCCCCGACCCGGACCACAAAGGCAGGAGGCGGGGAGGGAGTGGTCGCTGAGCAGAAGGTTCGGTGACCAGACCAGCCGAAAGAAGCAGGTGCAGGCAGGCGACGGGCAGGCAGGCTTTTCTGCCCCGACGCAGGCAGGGTGTGGAGAACTCAGTTCCGTCTTGTCTCGTCTGGGTAGTTTTGTTTCCACTTTACTTTTATTGAAGTCCAATTCACGTTAAAAAAAAAAAAAATAACCATTTTGGGGACACCTGGGTGCCTCGGTCCATTCAGCGTCCAACTTCAGCTCAGGTCGGGATCTCACGGTCCGTGAGTTCGAGCCCCGCGTCGGGCTCTGTGCTGACAGCTCGGAGCCTGGAGCCTGTTTCGGATTCTGTGTCTCCCTCTCTCTCTGCCCCTCCCCCACTCATGCTCTGTCTCTCTCTGTCTCAACAATAAGTAAACGTTAAAAGAAATCATTTAAAAAACAAGTGTTTGTTTGAGTCCCCGTTCTCAGTTACGTCGAGTAGTTCCCTAGGCGTGGAATCGTTGGGTCTCGGGTAATTCTGTGCTCAGCTCTCCGGGGCGCCACCGAACGTTTGCCCAGAGGACATGCCCTTGCTGTTGTCGCCGTCCGCGGGCAGGGCCCCGTTCTTCCCCGTCCTCGCCAAGACTTGCCAGCTTCCTGCGCGTGTGCGCGCGGGCACGTCTGGGTGCGTGCGCGCGTGAAAAGCCAGCCGTCCCGGTGGGCGGGAGGGGACCTCTCATGTGGCTTTGCTTTGCCTTCCTCTGATGGCCAATGACATTGAGCATCTCTCCACGTCCCCGTTGGCCACTTGCGTGCGTTCCTCGGGGAAATGAACGTCTCCCCGAGTCCGTTGACCGCTTGTCACACGGGGTTGTTTGCCTGTTTCAGGGGCGAGACTTCTTTTGAAATACTCTGCCCTTTTACTTTCGTAGACCTCTCTGTTGGGGTGTCCCTCAGGCTGCGAGGAAGCGCGAGAACCTACAAGAAGCGTGTGCGTGCTCTTCACCCCGAATCCGCCGACGGCTGGCGCGTGGCCCCGTGAGCGTCGTCGCAGGCCCCGCTCGAATGGCAGGCAGGTCTGGACAAGCAGAACTCGTTCAGAACCGGATCTCGGAGGAGGGCTGGGGCGGAGGTGGTAAGGAGGCCCCCCCTGCGCCCTCTGTCAGCTCAGTGACCCCGTCGAGGGGCGAGGGGCGGCTTGTGCACGAGGCGCGGGAGCCTGGGGGAGACAGAGCAGCAGTGGTCCCCAGGCGCCGCGGGAGCGGAGCGCAAGGCGGACCGGAGAGCCCTTCACCTTGGCTCACACTTCCTGCCAGAGTTTATTACGGTGACGTTGGGTTTTTTTTAATAATTTTTTTTTGACGTGTATTTATTTTGAGAGAGAGAGAGAGAGAGAGAGAGAGAGAGAGGGAGACAGACTCCAAAGCAGACTCCGTATTGTCGGTGCCGAGCCCGATGTGGGGCTCAAGCTCACGAAACCGTGAGATCGTGACCTGAGCCGAGATCGAGTTGGACGCGTAGCCGCCCCAGCCGCCCAGGGGCCCCGTTCCTTTTTCTTTTAAATGTGTGTGTATGTGACTTAAACCTACGGAAAAGCGCAGGAAACATATGCGGGCAGTTCGGCAACCCCCATAAACCAGCATCCTGACTCTTCTCTGTTTTACTGTGGTCACCTCCAGCGATGACCTCTACAGGGAGGGACTTTGTCCCAGACCAGGGGCTGTTCGGTACTGTCTGGAGACATCTTTGGCCGTCACCCCTGGTGGGGGGCTGGCGGGAGAACATCGCTGACGTCTAGTGGGTAGAGGCTAAGCATCCCCCAGCGCACAGGGCAGGCCCCGCGTCAGAGGGTGGTCCAGCCCCAGACGTCGAGGATGCACAGCTGGCGGGGAGGGGCAGTTGTGTTCCCGGCTCCTAGGACACGGTCTGGCACAGGCAGTGGCCGGTTGACCTTAGGAAGTCCCAGCAAAGTCGTCTGGGCGGGGGCCCTGGCGGGGGAGCAGACACATCCATGCAGCCACTTGGTGAATGTCTGCTGAGCTCCTACTATGTGCTATGCGCATAGTAGGTGAGAACGGAAACACCCAAGCCAATGACGAGACAGTCCCTACCCTTAGAACACTTCCCGCGTATTGGGAGAGTCAGGCATTGTCACAAGAAACGTCATTTCCACCGTCCTGTCGCCTGGGTCCTATCCAGCAGAGGCACGCGGGCCCTGAAAGCCCGTTCTCGGGGGAACCCAGCTGGCCTGGAGATCAGAGAACGTTTCTGGGAGGAAGCAGCCCTGTGTTTTGCCGAGAGTAGAGATGAGAGGAAGCTTGAACCGGTTTCCCCAGCACAGAAAACAGGGAAGGGTGTCAGGGAGAGGGAGAAGCGTATAGTATACAGAGGCCTTGGAGCAAAGAGGCAGGTGGTGTGCATGTGTTGGGGAGGGCAGGTTGCTGCAGCAGGAGAAGGGAGGGTGCGTGGAGGGGCGCTGGGGGCCCTTCGGGGAGAGGCCTGCGGTGTGTCAGGGCTCCTGGCCCTGGCTGTTCATCGGAATCAGCCAGGGACCTCTGGAAACGCCCAGTTCGATCTCACTGATCCGGGTTCTGACTTCTTTGGTCCAGGCTGGACCTGGGTGTGGGCTTATTAAAACCCCCTCCTGCAGGGGATGCTAACACCCAGGTGGAGAGAGTCTAGGTCAGACCGGCAGGGGCTGTGGGTCGCTCATTTTTGTCGCTGTCCTAACAGGGCCAGGGCTAGGTTTTTGGCCTAGGAGGCGGGATATGGAGGGGTTTCACAATCAGATTTCCTTTTTTTTTTTTTTTTTAATGTTTAATTTTTGAAAGAGAGTGAGAGGGGGAGGGACAGGGAGAGGGAGAGAAGGCACAAGCAGGGGAGGGGCAGAGAGAAAGGGAGACACAGAATCCGAAGCAGGCTCCAGGCTCCGAGAGGTCAGCACAGAGCCCGACGCGGGGCTCGAACCCACGAACCGTGAGATCGTGACCTGAGCCGAGGTCAGATGCTTCACCGACTGAGCCCCCCAGGCGCCCCAAAACCAGATCTGCTTTTGACGGAGAAATGAAAAACAAGTGGTCGCGTCGCATGGAAGAGAAGCAAGAGAGGTCAGCTGAGAGCTGGGCCCGGCAGCTAGAGAGGGGCCGATAGGACCAGCGCCTTGGCTGGGGATCACGGGTGCAAAGAGCCGGCCTAGCCCTCAAACCTGACCTTTCGACCAGCGTGCCTGGGCTTTGTGGCCTCCTCCTGCTGGAAAGGGGACGCTTTCTCCTGCAGCAACGCTGAATGGGAAGGAAGGAAGGGAGGTCCCCTGGCCAGGGCCAAGGGGTCAGTTGCTAGGAGGTCTGGCCCTGGGGCCACCGGTCACTCTGGGGGCAGGGGGAGGAGGCGAGGAGCCTTGCTGGAGAGAGAGGCTGAGAGCTCCCTAAATGGGAGGGCATCAGCTGAGGGGGAAGGGGGAGGCGGACAGTGAGTGGAGGTCAGTAACGGGGCGGCGGAGTGAACTGAGTTCAGGGTCAGGCTGTCCAAGAACAAACAGCCCAGGGGACATCTGTTTTCATTCACAGCCCGGAGCAGAGCTGGGCGGGGCGGTTCCTGAGGCCGACGGCCAACCTGAGGGCCTTTTCCCCTTGGGGCCCCCCTGCTCGTACAGAGGACATGATGACAAAGGGCACTTCCCGTGCACCCAGTGGGCTCACCCACACTATCCATTTAATCCTCCCAGCTTCCTGGCTCAGAGAGGGCAGAGGCTCGCCCCAGGTCACACAGCGCCCTTGGGACCCCGGGGCCATCTCCAGGCACACTGCCTAGGGCCCACGAGACTTTGAGGGGCTCAGGAAAGTGACTCGGTTTCTCTTCAAGTCAGAACTGAAAAAAGAAAGCATTCCAGCTTGAGTTCTATTTGTCTTTTCATCAAGGCACTTGCGGTAGGATCCTTGTTATCCTTGTGTTTGCACAGAGCACGGGCCCAGGAAGGCACGATCCCCGCGGGCCCACAGCAGCGCGCTCTAAGCCCGTCTGTCTGTCCCTCCGCATCCTTCAGCGCTCAGGTGTGCGGTCACTTCCCCGGGGCGCCCTCCCAGGACTCCTCTAAGTCTCTTGCGTGTCCGTGTGACGCGTGGACTGATGTCACCCTGACCCCTTTCGTGGAGCGTTTACTTGCTTGATCTGGTCAAGGTGGGGGTGTCCGATCAGGGCTGCAGGGCGATTTCTTCCTGGACCCTGTAACTGTGACCTTGTCCTCTGCTCTTCAGAGTGGGAGCCCTGAGCCCTTGTGCCCTTTATGGTTTTAAAGGAGACCGTTTCCTGTCTTTGCAGAGGGAGAGAGGCCTTGGCAGGCGCCCAGCAGGCCCCTCGCTCGGTGCAGAGGACCTGAAAGGCCGTGCCAGCCCCAAGGCTTTCCCAGAGGAAACCTCGCCCCCGGATCCGCAGGAAGTCACAGTCAGGGGCTGGTGAGTCCCAGACGGACGGCCCACAAAGCTTGGGATCCGATCCAGATCTCCGGAGCTCGGATACACCAGAAAGACCTCCGCCGCTCGGAACATCAAGTTCTGAGGCTTGGCAGAGACCCGGGCGGCTTTGCTGGCCCCGCGATCACGGCTGGGCCCCGGGCCCCGGCTGGCCTCCCCCGCCCCGGCGCCCGCTGGGCCGTCCGGCCTGGCTGTCGGGCCGGGCTCCTGCCTCGATTCTGATCAAAGGAAAGCGGCTGGTTTCCCGGGCAGATTTGTTCCGTGTTTACTTCTCTTCCCAGAGCCTTTCTCCTGCCCCATTAAGACCTGTAGTTCACGTGTCCCTGGGCCTCAGGACTCCGGAGGGTCCTTTTTATAAGTTAATCTTTGCAAAAAATTAACTGAAGGGTCCCAGCTCGGCCCTGGGTCCCTGGGATCCGAATGCTGCCGCGGGGGGTGACTTCTCAGCTCAAGAGCCTTTATCGAGCGCCTGTTGTGTGCCAGCCCCGCACCATGTCCTGGGGGCTAGGAGATGCACCTGACTTTTGTCCTGCCTCTCTTATCTGTAGACGAGGCCCCCTTCCTCGCAGGGTCATCGTGACGGCTATATTTGTTCCGTGAACCGACGCAGGCCAGGCCCTGTGCAGGCAAATAAGAGAGGCGCGGATGCCTGACCTTTTGGAGCTGGCGTCCGCCTCGGGGGTCTCTGAGCCCCTCCTGCCACTGTAGCCAAGACGACAAAGTCAGTGTCACAGGTGAACGAACTGGGACGCGTGGCACAGGCCTTCCCAGCAGCACGCGGACACGGGCCGAGCCGGTTCGCCACCCGGGTGCGTCCCTAAGTCTGGGGCTGGGGGCCCTTCTGTCGCGGGGTCACAGGGGCCTGGGGTCGAGCCCCAGCTCTGCCGCTGGCCGCCGGACCGCGAGCGGTCTTGCGCCTGTGTTTCCTCCCCTGCGAAACGGGCGTCACCAGAGGGGCTGCTTGTGCGCAGCAGGCGACAGAACGTTCGCGAAGCGCTGAGCCCGGCGCTTTTCCGCGCCCGGCCCGAACACAAGCGGGCCGGCCCCGGTAGGCACACTCACGACGCGTGCAAACCTTCGCCGACCCCTCCCCAAGGACCCCACGACGCAGCTGTCCGCTCGGCCGCACGCGAGGCGAGGACGCCGAGGTTTCCGCAGCCGGGCTCGGCCGGTGCCCACCCAGCACCATGTTCCGAAGACGCTTCCGTGGGCAGAGCCCGTCGGCTCAGCTCAAAACTTGGGTGAGGTGGCAGCTGCGAGCCCCACCCCCCCCCCCCCCCCCCCCGGCCCCGGGTCCTTCCCGCCCCCCGACCTGCCCCCCCCCCCCCCCCGCCCCGGGAGCCAGCACACCTCCTCCGGGAGGGGACCGAGCCTGCACGCAAATGCTCATTATCCCAATGTGTCCCGGCCACGTCTCTGGCGAGCCCGTGCCCCCCTCCTCCTGCCTCCACCGTCTCAGCTGCCCGGGCTGCAGACATCTATGTGGTGACTCTGCGGCCAGATGTTATAGGGCAAAGCTAAAAATAGGGCGGGCCGGCCACCGGCAGGGGTGGGGGTAGGGGTGGGGGCATGTGCTGGGCGCCGACACATGATCCGAGGGGCCCGGCCGAGTGGAGCTGAGAGCCCGGCGGACCGTGCACGCTTCTGTCCCCCACTTGCAGGCCCCCCCCTCCCGGCAAGAGGGGCCCCTCTTCTCTGCCCCGTGTGGGAGGAAATGCCTTCTCCCGGCCGCGGGATGGGCAGCGGCGGGAGGAAGGTCATCTGGGCTCTGTCCTTCCTGCTGCTTGTCCGCGAAGCCAGTTCTGCCAAGAATATCTGGAGACGGGCGCTGCACGCCAGGCTGGCCGAGAAGCCCCGCGTAAGTGCCCGGGGCGGGGAGGCCGGGAGGGGACGGGCGGCCCCCAGACTCGGGCGGGCCGGCACGCACGTGTGCCAAGGTTGGGAGGTGGGCAGATGAGCTCCCCGCCCTCGCTCACGGCCCCTGGTCTGTGAGCCAAGAGGCGGAGGGCGCCGCAAAAAACGCACAGGGGGATGGTGACACGCTTTGGCCCACCAAAGAGGACAGCCCCCGCTTTGAGACTCCCAAGGGCTCGAAACTGAGCGTTGTGTTCTCAACCATCAACAACCAAGCGTTTATAAGACATAATTAGGCATTCGTGCGGTCATTTACTCGTTCAGTAAACATTTAGTAGAAACTGCTCTGCTGGGTCAGGCACTGTGTGCGGTCCTGTGGGTTCAACACGGAGACAGCGGCTCCCACCCTCGGGGGGGACGTGGTCGAGTGGGGGAGGCGGTCGGGTGACATGTGGTGGCGGTACGAAGGGATAGGACAGCACAGCAGAGGGCGGGAAGCGTGCACCTTGGAGCCGGGGGTCTGGGTTTGCATTCAGACTCTGCTGCTTACCAGCTGTGTGACTTCAGGCGACTTGTTTGACATCTCTGAGCACCAGCGATCTCATCTGGAAAAGACAGAGTGTTAGAGGGATGCGGTTCTTTCAACACCTGTTGTTCGGTCACCCCTGTTTACCGGGCGCTCCTCTAGGCTGTGGGCATATAGACAGCGGTTCTCTGCTTTGGGGAGATCGCGATGTAGTGAGAGAGTAAGTGATAAGGAAAACAGGTGCCAAGGAGAGAAGTAAGGCAGGAAGGGGACCAGGCGAGAGAGACCGGGGGCAGGAGGGTACAATCTTATTTTTTAAAAATTTTTTTAACGTTTATTCGTTTTTGAGAGACAGAGAAAGAGCATGAGCGGGGAAGGGGCAGAGAGAGGGAGACATGGAATCTGAAACAGGCTCCAGACTCTGAGCCGTCAGCACAGAGCCCGACGCGGGGCTCGAACTCACGAACTGCGAGATCATGACCTGAGCCGAAGTCGGACGCCCAACCGACTGAGCCACCCAGGTGCCCCGGGGGGGTGTGTGTGATCTTAACGCCCCCCCCCCCCCGCTTCTAGCACAGGGAGCACAGGGGTGGGGAGGAGTCAAGGAGACAGAACTGACTCTCACAGGATTGAATGAGTCCCCTTAACATAGCAAGTGCTCGGTGCCTCTTGGTGACATCGTGAAATCGTTGTGAAACTGGGTGGCGCTTGCCACCCCAGGTGGGATATAGGACCCTTGAGGTGAGGCCTGATTGTGTCTCGTTCAGTGCAGTGTTCCTGGTGCCTGGCCAGGCGTCTGCCATTCAGTCGGCACTCGGTACATTCCTGTGAATTAATTATGGGCAAACGCACTGGAAGCCCAGAAGAATGTGTTCAGCTCTGCTCCAGAAGAGTCAGGAAAGGGTCTTCCAGGGTTGAGGACATTCAACATTGGGCTCTGAGGGATGAGTAGGAGTTTGCCGGGTAGATCAGTGGGAAAGGGGAATGTTTCATGCCGCCTGCCACGGTGAGATGCTTGAAACTGTATCGAGGCTAATCTCAGTCTCCAGGGCTCACGTTCTCCAGCTCAGGCAGGAGGCCACCGGGAGTGGAAAAGAATAGTGGCAACTGAAATGACCGTAGGTGTTTGGAGAAGGGAGAGCAATCCCTGAAGGCTTCCTGGAGGAGGGGAGACCCTGGCCAGATCTTGAAGAACTATTAAGGATTAGGAGGAGTAAGGACATCCCTGGAAGAAGACACAATGTGGGCAGGGCGCGAGGCACAAATGGTGTATCTGGGAGCCCCTGAGGGGACCCTCACTGCAGGGGAGGGTTTGTGCAAGGAGGGAGAGAGACCCCTCTCAGGTTTGACACCTCCTTGCTCTTTGCTGGCCCAGCGGGATGGCTCATTTAGGACTTTGGTTCTCGGACCACAAAGAGATCTCCAACGTGTCGTCTGGGCTGATCTCCACTTTGTCCCACAGCGTCATAGGAACGGACCTGCCATCTTGCCAGGCGGGAGGGGGGAGGCTGGGAGGCTGGGGACCCTGGGCACGGGGTTGGCGGGGGGGAGGGTGGTCTTCAGCCTTGACCCCGGACCCTCGAGGACCGGGGGGAGGCAGGTCAGGGTGAGGAAAGGCTAGGTGTCCCGTAGGGTGCTGAAACCCGCTCTGGAGAGTTAAATAGAGCCCTTGTTAAAATTAAACCAGGGGCGCCTGCATGGCTCGGTCGGAAAAGCGTCCGACTCTCGGTTTCGGCTCAGGTCACGGTCTCGCATTTCGGGCGTTTGAGCCCCGCGTCGGGCTCCACGCCGACACCGCGGAGCCCGCTTGGGATTCTCTCTTCCCCTCCCTCTCTACCCCCCCCCACCCCCCGCCCTGCTCACTCTGCTTCTCTCACAGTGAATAAACTTGAAAAATTAAAAAAAAAAAGTCAAAGCATAGAGCCACTGCCCAGCTCCTCGCAAGGCACCCGCCCTCGAGGTGGCCTCACAGGGCACCTGCCGAGGCTGGTTGTAGGGCCTGGGCCAGCACGTGGCTGCCCCTTCTCCCTTTCTCGAAGCCCAGCCCTGGGCAGAGAGGGCAGAGCGGGCCCAGCGCACTTCCTGGTCGCCGTGTCCACCTGCCTTCCTGCCCGAGGACTTAGAGACACGGCAGAGAGGGAGGCACGGCCTTCCGTCCCCAAGGAGGCCACTGGGGGGCTCGTCGTGAGAAAGAGGGTCCCCCCTCTGAGCCTCGGCCTCCCCGCCTACAGCGTGGGGGGGGGGGCGGGCAGCACCGGCTTTGCCCCTCCTCTTCATGTGCACTGTTAAACACAAAACCAGACCACGGGGCGCCTGGGGGGCCCCGTCGGTTAAGCGCCCGACTTCGGCTCCGGTCATGATCTCGCGGTTCGTGAGTTCGAGCCCCGCGTCGAGCTCTGTGCCGACAGCTCAGAACCTGGAGCGTGTTTCAGATTCTTTGTCTCCCTCTCTCTCCGCCCCTCCCCGCCCCCCGTCTCTCGAAAATAAACATTCACAAAATTAAAAAAATAATAATAAACATAAAACCGGACCAGACAGGCAACACGGCACCAAATATTTGCCAGGCTGGATAAAACAGAGGCAAGATGTTTGTAAATAGCCCGGCGGCCTGCTTTGGGGCGCTCGGCCCATTCGGTGGAGCGGGCGTTCGATGGAACAGTGCTTTCCTGAGCCCTCGCTATGTGTCAGGACAAGCACTCGCCACCTGTTAAGTCACAGGAGCCTCCCAACTTTTACCGGGTGGGGCCCTCTGCAGCCACCATGTCACCGGGGACCGGGTGGCCCCAGTTCTCCGCGCATCGCCGTGGCTGAGTCTGGCTCATCCCCCAAGCTCCCGTCCAGGGCAGCTGGAGGTCTCTGGGCAGTACCCACCCTGCCCAGGGGCGCCTGCCTGGCGGAGGGGGCGCTGAGGGGGTGTGGCAGGAGGAAGGGCTGCCTCCCCAAGCTGGCCCCCCTTCCCCTTGTGATTTCGGTGACCTCCCGAGTCTTTTCTTGCGTCTTATTGTTGCTTATTTATTTTTTTGCGAAGTTAGCACGAGTAGGAGAGGCAGAAGGGCTCTCGGATACGACCGTACCTCCCTGGCTGGGGGACACGCTCAGCCGACACCCAGGACGGGCCAAGATGCTGGGGGTTCCCACCAGGGGAGCAGATGGGACTCGAAGACAGACCCGGCTTCCTCATCCTTGGGTGGGACACCTCTGAAGAACAGTCCGTACAGTGTCCCAGAGGTTCCCCTCGGGTCTGAGCGCCAGCTGCCCCCCCACCCCTGCCTGTCAATTGCCTGCGTATTAACGCCCCGTGGATGGGCTCTGCCCCTTCCCCGCCTGCTGGAGCTTCCTGGGACCCCTCCCAAGAACCCGCCCTGCCCTGGAATCCTGGTCTCGGGCGTGCGTGGCGGGTTCCACCGTGTCCCTCGAGAAAGAGATGCTCAGATCCTAACCCCTGGTTACCTGGAAACGGGACCTTATCTGGAAACAGGGCTGTTGTAGATGGGATTCACCAAGACGAGGACACTCGGGAGTGAGATGGGCGCTCCCTGAACCCAGTGTGGCTGGTGAGGAGAGGAGACCCGGAGGCAGACCCACGGCGGGGAGGCCAAGTGAAGACAGAGGTGGCGAACGGAGAGCTGTGTGTCCGAGCCAAGGGACGTCAGATTGCTGGGAGCCACCAGAAGCCGCAGACCGGTGCGGCACGGATCCTCCCGCACAGCTTGCAGAAGAAACCAGGCCCCCCCACCCCCACCCCACCACCTTGATTTCCTCCTCCTGGCCTCCAGAGCCGTGAGACAGCGCGCTCCTGTTGTGTCCAGCCCCCAGCTTGTGGGGCTTCCTCAGAGCGGCCCCGGGGACACCCCTGCGGTGTCCGATTTCTGCCAATTTCTGCTGCTTGCAGTCAGCAGCCCCGACGACAGACATCGCCCGGATGAGGAACTCGAGGCCCTGGTGAGACGTGACTCACCCCCAGGCCGTTCCGGCCAGGGACGGGTGAAGTGGTCATTACACTGTCGGAGTCCTGGGGACTCGCCTCACTCCTCTGAAGATGTGAGCTCGCACCCCCCACGGGACCCCATCATCAGGACCTCTAAGGCGCCTCCATGCAGAGGAGCGAGGGCTGCTCGGGGGCCCTGGGGTGTTCACGGCCAAGGCCCCGTGGGTCCTACCTGGGGGCGGGAGAGGGGAAGTGACGTGCCGAGGGGAACAACCCCACGGTTGGCCGTAGCCCGGTGTCCCGCACGTCACGGGCACGCGGAAACCTCTTCAGAATGGAGGATGGCGGGGGTGGCGATGAGCTGGCCGAGTCACTTTCTCCTCCGTGCAGCCGGCTTCCCGTCTGAGGTTCCAGGCCTGCAATCAGTCCCAGGCGGAAGTGACCAAGGGAAGAAGCATCCAGGACAACTGGGTGGTTATCATCGGGGAGCATGCCCGCGGGAGGGAGGTGAGAAAGCAGAGGAAGACTGGCTGGCGGTCCACAGCGGCGCCAGTGAAGGCGGCCAGAGCTGGAAAGGTCCGGAAGCTCAGAAGGAAAAAAAATGAAAGACGACCAATCCATGCGGTGGAATATTATTCAGCCATAGAAACGGGAGTGGGGTCGTCCCACTTGCTACCGGAGGGATGAACCCTGAAAACATTATGCTAAGCGGAAAAAGGCGGCCACAAAAGGCCACATCCTGTAGGATCTCTTGGCGTCGACTTTCCGGAATAGGCAAGCCCCTAGACACACACGGTACATTAGAGGTGCCGGGCTCTGGGGGGGGAGGGAACGGGAGCAGAATTTCTGTGTGGGTGATGGACAGGCGCACCCACACCGGGTCGTTGTGGTCTTAGCATTCGGTCTTCTCCTCGGAAGGCGGTTCCCCTAAGTGCTTTCATATCACCTCGACTTCTCCCTAGCATTCAGCCCCTTTAATATGATGTGCATGCTTTTTTTTTTTTTTTTAATGTGGCTTTAGTTTTTCATTAACCGATTTTGCAGATGACAAAAAAAAAAAAAAGGCAATATGTTTGTGGTCTCTGTGTGACGTCTGGTTTGGTGTTTGTCCCTTGTCCTGGAGCTGAGCCCTGTGAAGGGAGGGATGTCTTCTGGTCCAGCCCAGCATTGTTTGGAGCCAGCCCGCCTGGCACGTAGTCGGCCTGGGAACTATGAATGTACCACGCAAGGAATGGATAAGTTACGTTAAAACCTTCCAGAACAGGATGGAAGGGGATAGAAAGTTCCAGAAGACTTCCTGGTGCGCCGCAGTGCCCGGGGGCCCCCCGGCTAAAGGAGTCGGTCGAGTTTGCCGGCAACGTGCGCTGCGATGAGGTCATCGCTGGTGTGAGATCTGGGACTTTGCGTGCCTCTCTGAGGAAGTCCCTTAGCGATGCACCCAGTTCTGCTCCCAGAGCCCAGCGCTGAGGTCCCAGGGCGTCAGGAAACGGCATTCATCAACGCGCACTGAGCTGTAAGCCCCTGTTCCAGGGACAGACGTATTTTTAGACTTTTTGACGTCCAAATTCCAGAGGAAGGGCCAGTAACGCTTCGAGGAAAATTGGCTTTCTTCCGGCACCAAGCAAATCAGGCCTGGGGCGCCCTTTTATTGGTCTGGCCGTTAAGTCGCTGGAACATTCCAAAGAAGGGTAAAGCTCTTGCACGCGGAATGAAGTGGGTGGAGAGCACAGAGGGAGGGATGTGGGTAAATCGGGGCAGCTTTGGAGATTGGATTCTTTCTCCTTAAATGGAAACGGTTCAAGATTGTTTCCTGATTATACAAGTAATGTTTACTGTAGAAGAAATCCAGACGATACCGAAAGTGACAACCGCGTAAAAAAGCTCGAATTCTCCCTCCAGGGCGTAAGCCCCGTTGGCATTTTGGTGTGTGTGTGCCCCGGCAATCCCGTGAAAACAGGTGTACTCACATTTTTTTTTTCTCTTCATGGTGTTTATTCACAGTGTGTAAAAGATGTTTTATGGAGATGAAAGTCATGTCACGTGAAACAAACCATTTTTTTTTAACGTTTATTTATTTTTTTTTGAGACAGAGAGAGACAGAGCACGAACGGGGGAGGGGCAGAGAGAGAGGGAGACACAGAATCGGAAACAGGCCCCAGGCTCTGAGCCATCAGCCCAGAGCCCGACGCGGGGCTCGAACTCACGGACCGCGAGATCGTGACCTGAGCTGAAGTCGGACGCTTAACCGACTGCGCCCCCCGGGCGCCCCCCGTGTCCTCTTTTCAAAGGCCTCTGTTGTGTTCCGCGGTACAGATGTGCCATTCTGTCTTCAGCCGGCCTCCTTTGGTTGGACACGAGGCTGCTGGCTTCAGGAGAATCCACACTTGAACTTGAAGAATGGCGCTTTCCACCGAAAGGGCCCAGGATCGGTATTTCCTTAACCCGCTTCCTGGGGGCACCGGCAGTAGAATGGCCCCGCAGATCCCCAGGGGCCTCCGGAACTCTCTCCCAGAGGAGTGAAAAAAACCATAACCACCTCGTGGGAAATCTTAAGGGGGAGGCGTTTTTATCCGAGTAGGGCGCACCGCCCTGGAGAGTTCTTGTCTGGGCCGTTCCGTAAATGTGCGTCCAGCAGCTGTTTGGAAACAGACTTGCAATACAGCCCCTTCGCAGGCCTGGAAATAAAAGCTGGAAATCACGGGTTGCCCTGGGGTTTTCGCGAAGGATGTCGTCGTTCTGGGGTGAGCCGCCTCGTCTGTCCGCGCGATTTGACGTGCCATTATTTTTTTTTTCGGCCGAGGGGCGCTGGAGGGCCGGGCCGACTGGGGTTGCGAAGGGTGGAGCCTGGGACGAGTTCTCTCCAGAATCTGTGCCCGGGGGAGGCGGTTCTCTGACTGTGTCCTGAGCTGGGGCTGGCGCACCGGCGGCGGGCAGGGGTGGGGACGTGGGACGGGGAGGCGGGGAAGCCCCAGATTCAGACAGACCCGACAACAAGAACAGGAAGCCTAATTCCAAGAGGCTGGAAGGTGCCTGCGCAACCTCGTCGGCTCCCACCACAAACGCCGGCAGCACACGCGCCTCCTGCGCCCGTTTTGCCGAGGAGGAAAACAGAGGCTGAAATAAGTCCGTGGCTTTCCTGCGTGATCACAGAGCTACAGGATTCAAACCCAGACTTGTCTAGTGCGTTAGCTCCCTGCCGAACTCAGCCTGAACAGTTTACGAGGTCACGGGCCTTAGCCCCATCCATCTTGCTACGCTCAAAAACCAGACACAGCGCCTAAGTTCTTGCCCCAAAGAAAGAGCAGCAGTCCTCTGGGGAAAGTTCTGAGCGGAGGGAACAGTGTGTGGAAGGCTTCAGGGCAAGGAGGAGGAAGGCGTCTGAGCAAACCTTCAGAAATTGAGGCTGCTGATTCTAGATGTATAGTTTGGATCCATTACTGGGGCCTCTGGAGAGAGAAGTGTAGACTTGGGCTCATGACCCTTCTCGGCCTGTGGCCTTGGGCACACCTCTCATTCTGCAGGCCTCAGGGGCCTCATCTTTAGTGGGCATAACAATAGAACGCCCCCCGCTGGCCTCACGCGACCAGAGCAGGTGCTGAGGCTTGCTAAGAGGTGCCGAGTTGGAGGGGGGCCCCTGTTCGTGGAGACCTGGGGGAAGTGAGCGCGGGGCCAGGCTGGCATCTCAGGTGGGAGACACAGCCCGTGCAAAGGCCCGGAGGTAGGACCGCTCCAGGGATCTCAGAGAAGCCGAGTCGGCTGAACAGGGATGAGCAAGGGAGGGGTGAGTCTGGGAGGCAGAGGGGCTGGGGGCGGGCACCAGCCAGCTTTGGCTGACCTTTACCCCTTTGTCCTCCACGGGAGGGGGCCCCACTGAGGGTGATGTATTTCTCTCTCTGATAAAAGTTCTCTCCCAGAGCTCCTAAAATTCACGCTTTTTTCAGGACCCTCTTCAGGCATCACCTTGCATGATATGAAATATTTTCCAAAACATTTAATCCTTTAATCTGGGCCCCTCGGTGACATCGGTTCTGTTATCACCCACGACCATCTGTTGTTTCGGCCGCACCGTAAATAACTCGGGAGATTTGACTTCTAAGGCGCTTATCTCTTTTGTCCTCTCCAAATTCTGGGAGACGACGTCTGGAGGTCCCTCAGAAAGCAGGGGCACATCTAAAATTGATCTCTCTGCACACGCCTGCTGGGCTGCCATTAGGAAGTCACCAGACCGGGAGGCAGGGGCTGGGGTGGCAGTGGGGGGGACACAGGGTTTCACTTCTGATCCGCAGGCTGCAGTCAGTCCCCTAAATGAGGCCTTGAGTCCGAACGGGCCATGCGGAAGCCCCCCGCCCCCCACCCTGGCCTCCCGACCACGCGCGGGCCTTTCCTCATCACCCTCCCAAGGAGGCCGGGCCGGCTGCCACCTTGCATTAGGATCACAGTGGTCGGGCCCCAACGTGGGTCCAATTTTGTTCATTCTGAGGAAAACGAAGTAAGAGCTAACGGCGCGGGGTTGAAAATTATTCACGGTGATACAGGACTCACGGGGACCGGCCTGAGCAGGGGGTGGTGAAAAGGCTGAACCGGTTTGCGAATCCGCGCTCCGGTCTCCCCTTTGTTTTGGGGGGAGAACCACTCGTCTTCTGCAGCCTTTGTTTCCTTATATGCCAGATGTTGGCTTCATTCTTACATTTCACGAATTAAACGGCAGACATATATATATATAGGAGAAAAGAGGACTTCTCTCGGCGAAACTGGGGAGAGGCCGGGAGCCCCGTCCTCCCCAGGCTGCCCCTGCCTCACTTGGTCCCTGCTTTCTTCTCCCTCTTGCCCTCCCTCTAAGCCCCACGGGTGCCCTGGGACGTAGTTTGAAAACCGCTGGTCCTTGGGATGACACTTCCAAAATGCACCTGCTCCCGGGACCTATCCTCGGTGACCCCACGCCCCCTACAGGGCATTGGAAGCAGCGCATAGACTTTGCAGCCTCCGCAGCAGCTGGGGCGGGCGGGTGGGGGGCAAAGATGTGGACACATTTTTGACCTTCCCGCCTTTTTTTTTTTTTTTTTTAACTCCGTGGAGGTCAGAGGGCATATGCCATTTTGTTCCTTGCTCTTTATTTTCCCTAACATATCATTAAGTGTTTTTCCTGTCGTTAAACATGCTTTCACGGGGCGCCTGGGTGGCTCCGGCGGTTGAGCGTCCGACTTCGGCTGGGGTCATGATGTTGTGGTTCGTGAGTTCGAGCCCCGCGTCGGGCTGGGTGCTGGCAGCTCGGAGCCTGGCGCCTGCTTCGCATTCTGTGTCTCCCTCTCTCTCTGCTCCTCCCCTGTTCACTCTCTCTCTCTCTCTCTCAAAAATAAGTACTTAAAAAAATTTAAAAATGCCTTCATACGTACTTCTCTTCTTTTTCAAATGTTTGATCGTCTTCTTAAAACTGAAAAAATACTGTGTGCATGGCAAAAATAATATTGAAGCAGGGCAAATGAATACCCAGTGAAGAGACACCCCCTTGGCTGCTTCAGAACTGAATTCTTCTCTCCAAAGGCAATCTTTGATAACAGTTTCTTGCGTATTCTGGTGTATCCTTCCAAAAATGTTCTGGGCAGGCATATACATATTACATGAGTGTGCATATGTGATTTTAAAACGTAGGCGTGTAGCGTACAAACTGTTCTGCACCTTAATTCTTTAATGTTTATTTATTTTTGAAGGGGGGAGGGGCAGAGAGAGAGGGAGACACAGAAGCCGAAGCAGGCGCCAGGCCCCGAGCTAGCTGCCCCACGCGCGGGGCTCGAACCCACAAACCATGAGATCCTGACCTGAGCTCAACCGACTGCGCCACCCAGGAGCCCCCTGCACCTTCATATTCTTCACCAACCACCAAATCTTGGCGATCTTTCATCAGTGGGCTAAAGGCAGATTTAATGGCCACACACTACTCCAGTCCACAGACAAGCATTATTTGCTTGTACAAGGGGGCAGGGTTTTGAAGTATGGATACATTTGCAGGGGAGCGGAGGCCAGGGGCAAATAGGAATTTAGATGGCAGGAGCAGTTGAGGAAGGGGCCAAGAGGTGGGGGAAGCCTGGCTGGTTTTTCCCAATGAACCCATTCTGTGTGTGTGTGTGTGTGTGTGTGTGTGTGTGTGTGTAGGGGGGTGTAAGGCATGCCGTCCGCATAGCCCACTTTCAAATCCAGAAGCAGAACAGTGTTCCCAGCATGGATGGGGGCTGGTGTCGAAGGGACCCAGTGTGGGTTGCCTGTGGTGACAAAGCCTCGCAGCCTCACCTCTAAAGTGCTTATTTTATTGGTCATGTGCCCATATTTCCTATATGGTAAGTACGGTATCTTATTTTTAACTTTCTATTGAAACATAATACTGAAAAGTGGGAAAATCACATGTCCAGCTTCACACCGTGAACACACCGTGTAACCAGCACCCAGATCAGGAAGCAGAACAGGGCGGGCTGGCCCCGGGGCCCCTCCTGGTCCCCACCCACCGGGGGGCCACTCTGCTGACTTCTCACACCAGACATCACCATTGTCTGTGTTTGAACTAAAAGGATCAAAGGAACCACACTGTGTGTTCTCTTTGGAGCTGGCATTTTCCCCCCTCCGGTTCAGTATTCTGTTTGTGAGATTTCTCCAAGTTGTGTGGGTTTATCCGTTTTCGGTGTGGGTTGTAAATCCTCAGAGCTCTGCGTAAACATATGGGTTGTAAGAGAGATATATGTAGAAATCTATGGGTGTTTGTATCTATGTGTGTATACGCAGACACGTGCACACACGCACACGGATGCACACACGCGCGCGCATACGCATACACGCGCGCACATACACACGCACACGCGCATACACAAGCACACGCGACACGCACACGCACGCACACACGCGCACGCAGATCCGTATCCGGAGCGGGCGCAGGACAGGGTCGCTTCTCCCGGCCGGCTGCCGGCACGCGCCCACCTCCGCTGGGCGGCGACGGGGACCCGGGGGTCGGGTCCGCGCCGCTGACGCGCGCTCTCCCCGCAGGCCGAGGAGGCGGGGAGCCCCCGGCAGCCCCGCGCAGACCGCTGCC
>NW_024412421.1:33829318-33899931 GCF_014898765.1 Herpailurus yagouaroundi
GGCCGTGCGCGCCGAGGTGCCTGCTCGGGGGCCTGCCAGGCCGCGCGCTGCCAGGCCGACTCCGAGTGCCCGCGGCACCGGCGCTGCTGCTACAACGGCTGCGCCTACGCCTGCCTGGAGGCCGTGCCGCCCCCGCCAGGTAGGCGCCGGGGCCCGGGAGTCGGGCGGGGACGGGGGGCGCCTCGGGGAGGGGGGTCGCCTGCGTGCGAGAGGGGCCCGCGGAGCAGGCACCTCGGCGCGCACGGCCTTGGAGAGGCCGGTTCCGGGGACGACGCCCCTTCCTAAGGCGATGCGGAGGTTTCTCACTAAAACAAAAATACACCTGTCCGGCTCTTCTTACAAACACTGGACCGCAGCCCCTGGGCCACCACCTGCTGGGGCCCCAGGTGCCCCTAGAAGGCAGCGGGCCCTCCGGTTTTCCCCGGACCCCCACCAGACGCACTCACCTTCACCTCCTGATCCCCGCCCTGGGGGTATTGGATGTGGAGACTGACCTCAGCAGTCCGGATGGGGTGTGCCCCAGAGAGGCAGGGGGGATGCGGACTCCTGGGTTCGAGTCCATCGGCTGGCTGGGCAGCCCCTGAAATCCCGCCAGCTGTAAAATGGGACTGAAACGCAACTCCTGGAGGGCTCTGAACGGGTGGCTGCGGTGGCAGGGAGCAGATCTTTCACAAGGAGTTTGTTAAACCTTAATGACGACTTCTTTGGCAGAAAGAGCCCTCGGGAGCTCGTCTTTGAAGGGAAGGAGTTTTAGATCCCTTCTGGACAGGGTGGGGGGGGGTGGGAGGGGAGGGAGCCTGCGGGGATACTGAGGAGTGGGTAGGCAGCTGCGTCCCCCCAGCGCGGAGAAAAGGTGTCCCTAAGTGGGTAGGGTGGGGACGCAGTATAGCCTCCTTCCCTCTCTGTTCTCCTTGGGGCTGAGGCTTTCGATGACAGACTGCCCGTGTGGACTGCCCCTCTCAGGGAGAGGCGTCCGGGTCCCACGGGCCTCGACTGCTGAAGGCCGCCTGAGAAGGCAGCCCAGCCCTTCCTCCCAAGGCCGAAGCAAGAATGACCACACTTTGTTTTCTTTGGGGTGAGGTCACGGCGATGACAAGGGACTCGGCACCCTTAATTGTGCTCATAATTACAATCTACCCTGTGTTTAAGCACTGCCTCTTGTCCGGGGACTAGGCTGGCACTCAGGGCCAGGAGAGCTCCTAGAGGGCTCCTTATTAAAAAAAAAAAGACAAAAATGGCCCTCCCCCCCCCCACCCCCCGCCAGTGGAAGGAAGCATAAGGAGGTACTTCCCTCTGGGTGGGTAAGTCAAAGAAGATGCCGCTTGCTTTGGACTGTGACAGCGTGCAGGTGTTCTCGCCTCGCTTGCCACCTACACCAGGTGCTTTTGAGCAGTGCGCAAACTATACAACTGTTCACGACACTCCTGACAGCCTTTCCATACGTTATCTCGTTTAATGCTCACGCGGCCCTGTTTTACAGCTGAAGACACTGAAGCTCAGAGACGCTGACTTGCTTGCCCAAGATCACACAGCAGGCAAAGCTGGGAATGTCCACTGCCTTACGCCCTGAGTGCAGGGCTGTGGGGCCCCTACTCCAGCATCTGGGCCCGTATGTGGGAATCTCTCACTGCCTGGAACATCCTTCCGCGGGACACCCACACAGCTCCTTCCGATCTTTGTCCGGAGGTGGTCATTTTTCAGGGAACATCTCTCTCTCGAAATGGCAAGCCCTCCTCCAGCCATTCCTCGCCCTCCTTTCCCTGCTTAATTTTTCTTTATAGCACAGTCTGGAACACCGTGTTTTATTCACTCATTGACTGTTCTCCCCACTTGAAGGTCAGCCGCATAAGGCAGAGATCGGTCTGTTTCCTTCACTGCTGGACGTCCCCCATCTAAACTAGACTCTAGGCATCTGAAAAGTACTCAGTGGAAATTAAAAGAATCAACCCATCAGCGAGTGACTAGCTTTCACTGGCCAGGCAGAGCGGTCCAATTGTTCGTTGGTCGCAACGACCAGCAGCTGACCCGTTGAGGCAGGGACTATCTCCAGTCGGCCATGGCCCTACCCGGCCGGCTTTTCTTACTTATGTTACCTACCTGCACCCTGGAGGCATTTGGGCGCTCCACCCCTGCTTTGGGATTTTGAACACTTTACAGCCCGCCGCGTGGGTTGGTCCTCTTGTTAAACATGTATTGGTCACAGAGCTGGCTACGAGGCTATGACAGAAAGACCCATAAGCCCAGGAGCCCAACCTATTTACTCCTCCTTTGGTTAATAGGCCCGAGGAGATGGGGGTCCATGGCAGGTAGGTGGCCCCGGTCCAGTCATCCAGGGACCCAGGTTCCTTCCACTTGTTGCTCTGCAAGGTCAGAGTGGCTCCCAGGCTGCAGGCAGAGGGACAGCACGGAGCAAACAGGCACCAAAGCCCGGGCGAGAACAGAAACTTGCGTCATCGCCTCTGCTGACATCCTATTGGCCAGAACTCAGTCACGCGGCCACACCTAGCTGCAAGGAACGCTGGGAGATGTAGTCTCCAGCTCGGCCCCAGTGCCTAGGCGAAACTCAAAGTTCTGTTACTGAAAGAACTGGGGGAATGTGCGGCAGGGAGCCTCTGTGTTTCATCGTGAAATGTAGGCCTCCCCCCCTCGCCCCGTTCCCAGAGGCTGGGGCGTTTCTCAGCTGCCTGGGGCGGGGCTCAATGTAACCATGTATCGTTTTGTTAGTTTTAGACTGGCTAGTGCAGCCGAAACCTCGATGGCTTGGTGGCAACGGCTGGCTCCTGGATGGCCCTGAGGAGGTGTTGCAAGGTGCCTACGGGGAGAAGCCCACCCCGGCGTCAGAGTCAGGATCCCTCCTTCTCAGGCTGTCTCTGCTGCGGCAGGCTGCCTGCCCTCCAGTACCTCAAATACTCGACCTAGAACGGTGGCGACTGGGGCTTGGCCAGACTCTCAGAAAACGCAGAACCGTATAGGGCTCGACTTTCCCTAGGACTGGGGGCCTCCTCCTCCCTGGGTGGAGACTTGAGAGGGAGGGGGTTGGGGTGGCTTTCAGATCCCCAAAATCGTAATAAGGGGTCCACGGCTCCGTGGTGACGACGACTCCTCCGGGTGGGTGGGGAGCAGGCAAGCAGGCCCGGGGTCCCCAAAACTGGAGGGTGGGAGTGTGTGCACGTGTGTCGGTGCGGCTGTGCCTGTGACGCTGCACGCATGCGTGTGCGCGACTGCGTCGGTGAGGCGGTGCGGCACCCGTGTGGCTGTCCTTGCGCTGCGTCTGGATGTTTGCGTGTCTGTGTGCATGCAAATGTGTGTGACCGTAGGTGTGAGTGTGTGTGTGTGTGTGTTAAGAGCCATGGATGGCGAAAATATGTGTGTGTCCCGAGTTGTGTATGAACGCGTGTGTATGCCTGTGGCTGTAGATGTGAGCGCACGTATGCGTGTGTCAGGATTTGTGTGTGTGTGCATGTGTGAGTGCGTGCGTGTGTCAGGCCTTTTTGGGTGAAGCGTGAGCCTCTGTGTAGGTGAACGTGTGTGTACGTGTGTCACGATGCACATTAGGGTGTTTGGGATCACGTGACTTTGGACTGTGCGTTGGTGTGTGCGCGCGTGCCTATGTGCGTGTGCACGAAGGTGCCACGGTGAGCGAGACGCAAGGCACAGCCCGGGATCTGGGGGCAGATGGTCCCCTGCGTCCACCCAGCACGCGGCCTGTGTCCCTCCCACAGCCGAGGCCTGCAGCACCACGGAGGACGGGGCGGAGCCCCTCCTCTGCCCCTCGGGCTACGACTGCCACATCCTGAGCCCCGGAGATGTGACCGAAGGCATCCCCAACCGCGGGCAGTGTGTCAAACAGCGCCGGCAGGCAGGTGAGTGTGGGCGCCCAAGCCGTGCTCTTGGCGCCTGCCCCACCCTCCCTGTAACGCCGTGGGGGGAGGGGGGAGGCCTGTCCCAGAGAAAACCACCAGCGTCCCCCAAGCCTGGCCGAGAGCTCCTCCTGTCCTGCCTCCCCCCTTCTGAGTCATCTCACCCTGCAGGGGACACAGGCCTTGGAGCCCTGCCACCTCCTAGCTGGGAACAGGTGCTTCAAATCTCTGAGCCTCAGTTTCCTCATCTGTAAAATGGGCTGATAATATGCTACCCCATGCTCTGTCATCTGTGTCATAGAAGAGGGAGAACTCGAGGTCGGAAGCTTCTCTACACCGTCTGCACCGTAGAAAGGGAATTCTGAGCCTGTCCTCGGGCTGCAGAGCCCGTGTGGGGTGCGTGTGCACGTGTGTGTGTGTTCTCCCCGCCCCCAGGGATGGTCGGAGCCTTCCGGATAGAAATGTTAGTGAAATTCCTCTTAGCCTCGTTCCGAGGGGGCTGTCGGTTAGCAGTAATTGTTGGTGATTACGTGGGGGTTTGGAAATGTCTCGATCTCCAACGGTGACCTTTGGAGCAGGAGCCTCGGGGAGGAGTGGGTAGCTTTTTTCTGGATAACCAGAAAAAAAGCCGCTTATTTAAGATTTCTTTTTAAGCTACATATTTGAAATGATTTGAGACTTCAAGGCAATAGTGCCTTGACCCCTCCATCCTGGTGACCCATTATGGTCTCTCTCTTCCCTCTCCAGCCCCTGCTGTCTCTCCTGGAGGACTCTCTGAGAGTAGGTTGCAGATCTCATGCCTACACCCAAGATGCAAGGCTCCTCTGAGAGCCAGCTTCTCGGGCGTGCCGGTGACCGTTCGGGTTTTACGGTCCATCCGCCTGGAGCCCGACATCTGAGGGGTTCATGTCTTAAGAGGAACGTGAACTTCGACACAGGCAGGAAAGCTGACTCTTCGGAGAGCAGGGTCTGGGGAGTCAGTGCATTTCTCTGGGATGGGTGTGAGGTCACTCCGAGGCTGAGCGTCCCGTGTCCCCCAGGCTTGCCTCTGGCAAGGCGACCCTGCCGGTGCTGCGTGAGGACAGGGGATCCTCGTGCAGCCGCGAGCAGGGGAGATCTAGTTTGTAAAAGTGACATGACAGTGCGTGGAGGGTGTTCAACTCCAAACATACCTCTCTCTCCTCCCTGTGGTGTGGCGGGCCAACACTTGTCCCCAAGGAGGAGGAAGGCCCAAGAACGCTTCATTGCCGCCAGCCTGGAAAAACCCTGCCATTTGCTTCAGAAAATAGTTTTTGCCCTGGTTGCTGATAAGCTATCAGCGCGAGGGTGTGGATCGGCTCCTCGGGGTTCTGGTGCCCTGTGTGATAAATGTCAGCGCTGGCCCTGAACACCCTGACGCTTTTTAGGACAGCCGCAAAACAAGGAAACCAAATGTCTCACTGTTGCCCAAGGGTGATCTTTAAAATGGAGACGAAATTGGCGAAGCAGTATGTTAGTTTCCAGTGTGTGAATGTGCTTTGTTGACAGTGCTGATGCCCTGGGGGGGGGGGGGGGGGGCCCACGGCGGCGTTGCCCAGAGAAACTTCTGCGGGACCTGGCCAGACGTCCTTGGCACAAATGTTTCCCCATAGTGACAGGCTGGCGACGACGGAGGGGGCGGTGGGGTCGATGACCATCAACAGTGGGAATCCTCAGTAATTCGAGACGTCTGAAGTTCCCGAGTCAACCACTTTTTAAAGTTCTTTTATTTTAAAATTCTTTTATTTTATTGTAGGGGCGCCTGGGTGGTTCGGTCAGTTGAGCGTCTGAATTCAGCTCAGGTCAGGGTCTCGCGGTTTGTGAGTTCGAGCCCCGCGTCAGGCTCTGTGCTGACAGCTCGGAGCCTGGAACCTGCTTCGGGTTCTGTGTCTCCCTCTCTCTCTGCCCCTCTCCTGCTCACGCTCTATCTCTCTGTCTTTCAAAAATAAACATTAAAGGGGCGCCTGGGTGGCTCAGTCGGTTAAGCGGCTGACTTCGCTCAGGTCATGATCTCGCGGTCCGTGAGTTTGAGCCCCGCGTCGGGCTCTGTGCTGACAGCTCAGAGCCTGGGGCCTGCTTCGGATTCTGTGTCTCCCTCTCCCTGTGCCCCTTCCTCGTTTACGTTCTGTCTCCCTCTCTCAAAAATAAATAAAATGAAAATAAAAATAAAAAAACATTAAAAAATAATTTAAAAAATTATTTTATTTTAGACGAGGGGGGAAGGGCAGAGAGAGAGGGAGAGACAGAATCCCAAACAGGATCCACGCTCAGTGCGGAGCCCAAGGCAGGGATCGATCCCACGACCATGGGATCATGACCTGAGCTGAAATCAAGAATCTGACGCTCAACTGAGCTCCTCCCCGGGGGCCCCCCCCCCCAACACTTTTTTTACATACAAAAATGTCAGTTTCGTGTGGTTCCTCCTATCATTTGCATATCTACGGTTTAAGGGAAATTATTTGTTTTAACCCTCACAATAATTTTAAGAGGTGCCAATTCTCTGCCCATTTCCAGGTGAGGAAACTGAGGCTCAGAGAGGATTAGCTAAGCAGGGCAACGAAGATTAGCTACTCAAGTTACTTTGTCACGTGCACTGCAGGCATTCAGGTCTCCTTGGAACAGACTCACAAAAGCACCGTGTACTCCCCATGCGAATTGCACACCTCGTCATGACCTTTGCTGAATGATATGTTGGACTTCTGCTTCCGGTTCCTCTGTTAACACAGTGGTTCCCGAACGTTTTGGTCTCGGGACCCCACTTACACTCAAAAACCATTGAGGACCCCACAGAGCTCCCCCTTGTGTGGCCACGGATGATGACCGCGTTAGAAACTAAAGCCCAGGCGTGAGAAAGATTTGCGTGTTCATTCATTTAAAAACGACGATGATAAACGCGACGCGCATTCAAGAGAAATAGCGTTTCCTTTAAAGGTCACTGTACTTTCCAGCACACGTACAAATTGAAGCTAGGCATTGGTTCACATCTCTCCAGTTCTCTCTCATTTGTGTCTGGGGAGCAGAGAGACGCTCACGTCGACTCCCGCGCTCCATCCGCTGCGATATTGCCCGTCACGCAGCGTCTCGAAACTCCATGCACACCTGGCAGGGAACAAGAGCGGACGCACAAATAATCCCTTTGTAGTTGTAGTTGTAGTTGTAGAAGATAGTTGTGGCCTCTTGAGCTCACTGGAAGGAGTTTCACCCTCTCGCTTGTTTTCCAGATGGGCGATTCCTACGACACAAGTTTTACAAGGAATACCCAGGTAGGAGAAGAAACCACTCTTCCTTTGCAGAGGGCACTGAACGGGGGCACTGAGAGTTTCTTGGGTGAAAAAAGAAATCTAGAGCCCCACTGACTCTTTTGAGGGCTACAGTCTGAAGCTGCTGTGAAGGGAAATCCCCATTTCTGCCCAGTCGCTCGTGTGCCATCAGGTGGCCCGTGGGGGTGAGGTGGTGGGATGCCAAGCCACTTCCGGTGTGAAAATCTCTCCTCCACCCTGAGCAGCCCTCCAGGGGCACCTGACACGGCAGGGGCCGTTCTAGGCTGCAGCCTGGGACTGAGGCAGCGGTTCAGGGATGTCTCCCCCCGGGACAAATTGAGAACTAGGATTAGAAAAGAACGTGGAAGCCCTGTTGCCTGGTGGCGAGAGGAGGTGGGAGCCAACGAGGGGCTCATAGAAGACAAATGGCTTTGTGTTAAATGTTACAACTTGGTACTGGGTGTGTTTAAGTCCTTCCTACTTCCAGGGGGTTGGAGATATGGCTGACACCCTTCTTCTATCTAATCCTTCATTGATCTAGCCATGATGTATCCATGCATCAATCTATCCAATACTGTTCTTCTATCCATCTTTCCATCCTTCCTTCTATCCGTCCTTCCTCCCTTCTTTCCTTCCTTCCATCCATCCATCCATCCATCCATCCATCTATCCATTCATCGATGTATCCAATACTCTGTTCTTTTATCCATCTTTCTATCCTTTCTTCTATCCATCCTTCTATCTGTCCTTCCTTCCTTCCTTCCTTCCTTTTTTTCCTTCCTTCCATCCATCTATCCAATACTGTATTCTTCTATCCTTCTTTCCATCCTTCCTTCCACCCATCCATCTATCCATCCATCATCCATCCATCCTTCCATCCATCCATCCATCCATCCATCCTTCCTTCTATCCATCCATCCATCAATCCTTCCATCCACCTGTCCATTTATCTATCTATCCTTCCATCCATCCATCCATCCATCCATCCACCTGTCCATTCATCTATCTGTCCATCCATCCATCCATCCATCCACCCACCCATCGATCTATTCTTCCATCCATCATTTCTTTATTAAGAATTTACAGCACATATTTATCAAGCATTGGTCTTCATCCTGTGCTAGAGGTTGGGGCTACATTTGTGGACATGACAGACCCAGTCCTTCCCGTCAGGCAGCTAACGTCAAGCAGGAAATAAATACAAACCCAAGTAGTTACTTAGTAAAAACAGTGATCAGGGTGACTGAAGTCACACTGAGGACACTAGGGAAAAGGATACCTTGGACTAGGATACCAAGGAAACCTTCCTGAGGAGGGGCCATTTGAGCTCAGCCTAGAGAATAAGAATTAGTGGGCAGAGGAACAGCCAGTGTGAGAATTCTGAGGTTGGAAGCACCTTGGCCATCGCGGCAGCTGGAGTGTGTAGTGAACAAGGGGGACAGTGGCGGGAGACGGGGCCAGAAAGGGAGGCAGAGCCAGACCACACGGGGGCTGTGGCCACGGTGAGGAGAGGCCAGAGGCTGCAGGTCAGCCTTGGGTGACTTCATCTGGGGGGGAAGAAGGCACAGGGACAGGGAGCCAGGTGTCCGGACTCCATCTGGCAGTGGCTGGTGAGCCGCAGAAGACTCGCCCGCCCTGACAGAGCCCTGCTCTCTTTGCAGAGGGCGACTCCAAGAATGTGGCCGAGCCCGGAAAAGGACCCTTGAGGCACTTTCAGTGAGGCAATGGGGCAGGTCAGTCCGGGGAGTGGTGGCCGGTGGCAGGGGAGGGTTCGGGCGCAGGTGTCCTCGGTAGCTTTACTCACCAAGGTGACCGGTGGGAGGGGGAGAGTGGGGTTTTACCCGGGGCTAGAATTTCATAATTCCCTTGCGGTGTCCCAAGTAGGCGTATACGAGAAGTGGCTGTTCTGTTCACCAGAAGTTTCCAGACCACCCGGACCTAAATCCAAAGACTAGGCTGCAGCCTTCCTTTCCATGCCTGGTTTTAGGGCCTCCGTGAATGGCCGACGAGTCCCCCGCTGCCCCCCCGGAGTCTGTCCCTCTGTCCCTCCCTCCGTCACACGATACGGTCAAGTGCCAGCTCCGAGACAGGCGCGTGCCGGGCACTCGGTTCCTCAGCAGCCCTTCGGGACGGCCGGGGTTCCTGCTCCTAGGGGCCTCCCCCCCGCCAGGAGACCACACAAGTCAGCAAGGAAATCGGCCTGCGATGCGTGTCGTGAAGGGAACGGACGGGGGCGTGAGGGAGAGTAGCCAGGTCGGGGAGGGGCCGTGCGTGGAGCTCACGTCTGAGCCAAGATCTGAGAGGACAGAAGAGCCGCCTTGGGGCGGCTTGGGGAACGGGGCCTGGTCAGGGTAGCTGGAAGAGTAGGAGTGCCAAGGGCAGGAAAGACCGTGGCTTCGAGGAGCCACGGGGAGGCCACCACGGAATGACGGCGGCGAGGCTGGCACCAGAGGGGCCCCCAGGGAATGCCCTGCTCTCAGATGAGATGCTCCAAGGCGACATGTGTGCCTGTGACCGGGAGCATCTGCTAAGAAAGCCTGAATGCCCGCCCCACCCCGTGAAGGCCCCACACGTGTGCCCACGGTAAACAGAAGCCCTTGAAAGCAGCCAACGCCCCCCAGAATGTCCTCGAAAGGCAAACATCAGGCTTCAGATTCCAGAACATTCTGGCGCGAGTCCTCCGGCAAGATCTCGAGCCCTCGAGGATTGGTGCCAGCGTGTCTCTTACCTGCTGATGCCAGGAACGGTCCTTGGGGTGGGTCTGACCCACCTCAGGCAGTGGCCTCCCATGGGGATGCGCGGGGGTGCGGGGAAGGCGACGGGGTAGCACGGGGCGTGAGAGGCAGTTTGCGTGACGGGGAGGGATGCGTTGAACTAAACAAGATGATGCCCAGAGAGGCTGATGGTAAGTTAAGAATTCAGTCCTAGGGATTGGGGCGGCTGGGTGGCTCAGTCAGTTAAGCATCCGACTTCGGCTCAGGTCATGATCTCACGGTCCGTGAGTTCGAGCCCCGCA
The DNA here is from genome assembly GCF_014898765.1 of Herpailurus yagouaroundi. Classification (NCBI taxonomy): domain Eukaryota; kingdom Metazoa; phylum Chordata; class Mammalia; order Carnivora; family Felidae; genus Herpailurus; species Herpailurus yagouaroundi. The sequence goes on from NW_024412421.1 coordinate 33,839,473, forward strand.
TCAGGCTCTGTGCTGACCGCTCGGAGCCTGGAGCCTGTTTCGGATTCTGTGTCTCCCTCTCTCTCTGCCCCTCCCCTGTTCATGCTCTGTCTCTCTCCGTCTCCAAAATAAATAAAACATTAAAAAAAAAAAAAAAAAAAGAATTCTCTCCTAGGAAAACTGGTATCTTCCTGGTGTTGGGGGGGGGGGGGGGGCGCGGTGGCACAGACCGTGACCTCTGTCCTGCCCCCAGCAGCAGCTCTCATTCTTTCTCTGCTTCTCTTCCAGCCAGCGCGCAGGAACATTCTTCCACTTTCTGCTAAGCCTTGGAAACCGTTGGACCAAACACGATTTGACCCCCAGAGGCCATGCCCAGCTCAACAGAGATACTCAGACACAGGACACCCGGCTCTCGATGCCAGCATGACCCGCCTGGCTGGGTGACTTCGCGGGAGCACTGGGTCCCCGTGTGACCATCCGGGGAACACAGCACACCTAGCAGCCCCGCTAGACCCGGAGACCCCACGGAGCCCACCCTGGAAGAGGTCACTGCCTTTGCGAGCTGTGTCAAGCCCCTTTCCGTGTCTGTGTTGTTATGCATTTCTTCCAGATTTGTCTCTGGGAGGCATGTCCCTATGCCAAATGTTCTAAAAATAAAGCGCCCCTTACAAAACAGAAACGAACTTACCTGCTCGGCTAGGATTCGTAGTTTTAACAGCCCCGCCCCGTGATCTTAAATCACATGCGCTCAAGCCCTTGAACCCTGGAGGTGGGTGGGGGCGGGGGATTCTGGGGTGAGGCGTCAGCTCAGCTCGGCTTCTGGAATACCCAGCCTCGTGCGCACTGCTCTGGGTCTGGGTTGGATGCCTCTGAGACAGACCGGGGAGGAGGGTTTGTTGAAAGCGCTTTGTTAGGAAAGTTCCAGGGGGCCACTGGCGGGAGGGTAGGGAAGTTGGGTGGAAGGAGGAAGTCAGACAAGATGAGGAACAAGGTCCCACAGAGGTGGGTTGGGGAGACCCTCCAGGGCTCCAGGGGGAGATACTCAGAGGGGCCCCCACTTGGCTTAATGAAATTCTTAGCAGTGGTTGACCAAGGGGCCCGCGTGTTCATTTTGCAAATGGTGCCGGTGGCCCTGGGTCACACCGTGGACGCGGCCCCACTGGGGCACATGGAGTCCGGAAGGCTGACGAGGCTTTTTTTTAGGGAAGGCTAAAGAAAGAGCCAGAAGCTCTCCCAAAGAGGGTAGGGGTGGGCACCAGGAGGGGGTCTCGGGAAAACGCACGCACGAGGGGTGGGCAGACTGTCCCCTAGATGTCCACACCAGAGACCTCCTTTTACAAAGGAGGCCGGCAGACCCCAGGACGTCTTGTAACTTGCCCAAGGTCATTCGCCGCCCGGCAGTGACAGGTGGACAGTTAATCCTTCCGAGGAGGTCCCTCTGTTCCTGGCCGGCGCCCTATGTTGTTACATCACGCCTCATGGCAACCGTAACACGGGAGCCAGCTCCTTCGGACCAGGCGCCTCTGTGAGCCCTTTAAAGAAAACCAACAGGTCATCTGGGCTGTCCCAAGCCGTGAGGAAGACCCTATGCATACCCATTTTACAGATCAGGGAAACAGAGACACAGAGAAATAAAGTCACTTAGCAAGTGTCCCACAGCTAGTCAACGGCAGAGTGAGGTTGCAGACCTAAATAATAATCCAATGGGGGGGTGGGGGTGGGGAGGGATTTTTTTCTTTTCCTTTATCGCCGAGAAGAAGCCTTTAATTTGTGTAGCTATATGAACACGTGTAGGAACCGAATAAGTTTTGAGTAAAATATTGGACTCGATTATGGCATTCTCCTACCTACCGTCCTTCAGAGCAAAGAGATATTACATGTTTTTTGTTGTGCTCCTGGGAACCACGGATTCTAGGAAGGTTTTCCGGAAAAGATTGTAGAAGGGGAGGAACACATTTGTTCTCCCCCGCCGCTAAGTGTCACAGTCAGATTAGACCTTATACCAAGGTCGTCTACCCGTGTGTCTTTTTAAAAAATAAGTTTTAAACCCTTCTTATCTGAAAGAATGGTGCCTTCACAGGACGTGCAGAGAAACGGACAGGGGCGCCCACCTTACCCGCAGTAACGTCTTGCGAAACTTAGCCCAACAGTACAACCAGGAAGCTGGCGTTGGAACATCAGCAGAGCCCCTGAGGTTTTCTCTAGTTCCACTGGGTGAAGCCACGCCCCCAAGGCCTCGCTGCTTGGAACTGGCCAGTTGGGAGCCCCACCCCCCATCGCCTTCTTCCAGAACTGCCGGAGGCTGGCTCCGCTTCTCGGAATCCACAGTCTGGAGTTTTCTCTCTTGCCATACTGAAGAGACAATAGAGGGCATGGCCATCTCTGTGGCTGCCTGGGGACAGGTCCACAGCCATGGGGGGGGGGGGGGCAGAGGTGGCCCAGCCTCTGAGGGCTGAGTCCCTCCTGACGGCAAACGGGAGCCTCCAGGGCTGGCGAAGGACCTCACCCCCTCAAGAAGGCTGTTCCCTAAGCGCAAACTCCATCAAACCATCCACTTGTTCCTTTGGGTTGACCAAGTTAGCTGCAGTCTTTCCCGACACCATTTTCCAGCTGGGCTGCTAAGATTAACCGATTCTCCCACCCCAAGTATTTTTCGAGAAGAACATTCACATAGAGACCAGCAAGGTCGTCTAGAAAAGAAGGCAAGCGGGGCCCTTCGGGCGAAGACAGTGCAGGTGGGACAGAGCCTACTTTATAGTCCCTTGGGGGCCACTCTAAATCCAGGATGATCTCATTTCAAGAGCCTTAATTTAAGTATATCTGGAAAGACCCTATTTCCAAAATAAGGCCACATACACAGGTTCCAGGGTTCTGGTTCTGGGGGTTAGGAGGTGGACCCTCTTTTTGACTGAAGGAGGGGCACAATTTAACCAACTGTAGGGAGCAAGGAAGTAACTGTGGAGAAGTCTTGGGGTGATGGTGGGGTGGTCCGGAGCCGATGGCCAAGAAAGAATTCTCGGACGTCTTTGGTGCAAAAAGGTGATTTTATTAAAAAGGGGTGGTGGTACTGTTAGCCTGTACTTTGCCCTCAACTTGGTCCAAGCTCCCTCATCAACTTAGCTCGGGGAAGTAGAGGAAAGGCATCTCAGGCAGAGGGAACAGTAGGTGCAAAGCACAGCCCAGGGAAGCTCAAGGAACTGCAAGCAGTTGGGCGTGGTTGGTAAAAGGGGGCCCTCTGGGACAGGACAGGGGGTAGGTAGATCGGTGACCAGGTGCCAGCAGGTTCACAGCTGGCTCGAACTTGACCACGAAAGCAATGGCGAGCCACTGAAGGGTTTGCCTGGATTATTACCTCATTTGATTCTCCCCACCTCTCTCAGAAGCTAGGATTCTGATCCTCATTTACAGCCGAAAACACTGAGGCTCAAAGAGGTGAAGTCGTTTGCCCAAGAACAGACCGTTAGGAGCCCGTCAGAAATAGGATTGGCAATCAGGCCTCGTCTAACCCCTTAGGTGGGAAGATGAATGCAGCAGGGCTCTGTGTGTTCACGTAAGGCTATTCAGAGAGAAGGACGGGCACAGAGGGAGGATTTTGCAGGGACCAGGCATCAGGGCCACAGCCCTGAGTCCGCCGCTGCGCCTGGGGGACGCCATGTTGGTAGGCTGGGATCCCTCCCTGGCCACAGCGGATTGGTCCAGGCGTGCGTCACCTGACTAAAGGTAGGCCAATCAGACTCCCCTATCCCACTCTGCTGCCCAGTCTTTTTGACGCTGGAAGGTGACCAGGCTCCCGGCTCAGGGGGAGGAGACCTGTACATTCCGCCTCTGCAGGTGCTTTCCTCCACGGCTCCTATTGGGATAATGAGAAATCCGGGTGGCGAAGCTTCCTGCCCAAGGCCTGGCACGAAGGGAAGCCCTGGGCAAACATCAGCCAGCTCTGCGGGTAGTGTGAACAGAGAGAGGGGCTCTTAGCTGTGCAAAGGCCACCTCCCGCCTTGTGTATGAGGAGGAAGAGGAAGGCGGAGAGAGAGACAGAGACAGAGACCGTAGATAGCTCTTGACAGTGTCCCAGGACTTGAATCCGATTGACGTGAGGCTTGGAGGCCCTCCCTCTGCTGACGTTCCAGGAAAGACTCGGTGGCCCCTAGTCGCCCCGACTCAGGTTGGCATAAATGGGTTTCTGTGATGGGCCATCGAAACCGAACCCGAACGAAACAATATAAAACACCAACTAAAACAACAGACACCTTGACTGGGACATCTGAGCAAGCCGGGGGCCCCCTGGGATCCGCTGGGACAGCGTTTGGATTCCTGCCCCACGCTTGGTTGCCACATAAAGAAACAGGCCCAAGTCACAGTGTGGGGCCACCGCCAAGGCTCCTGAGAGGCTACATCCTGCCTGTGACCGCCCAGAGGCCGCCCCCCCCCCCCCCCACGGAGCACTCCCACGTGATTTGCCGCCCCACATTCCACACCCACACCTCCGGCTCTGAGATCGGCAGACGTCTGGCAAGTTCCATCTTCAGCCCTGGAACTTGTTGAACAGGTGCCTTGAGGTGGGCGAGTCCCCTGCCCGCGAGGCCCTACCCCGCCGGGCCCTGGCTGGAGCGTGTGTTGTGGGGGCGTCGCTTGGGGCCGTTGTGATTTCCCGAGTCACATGCCAAGGCGAGCGGCTAACATTCGCCCCTTCCGCCGCCACCACCCCGTTGGAAGGATGCCATCGTCCGCATTGATGGCAGAGAGAGTTGAGGCTCGGTTACTGCTAGCTTCTTGCTCAAGGTTATCCAGTTTCTACATGTGGGAGCCAGACGTTCTTTTGCAAGAGATCGGCAAGGCTGATCATGAACACCTTCAAATATAAACAGGGGGCAGAAAGTGGACTTACCAGCCAGCTACCATTGTTTCATCTATAGCCTCAGCTTTTTTGCGAGGGCAGAGGCTGGCGTACTTTGTGTTTTATTATCATTTTAAAAAGTTCATTTTTGAGAGACAGCGTGAGCGGGGGAGGGGCAGAAAGAGAGCGGGACAGAGGATCCGAAGCGGGCTCTGTGCTGACAGCAGGGAGCCCAGGGCAGGGCTTGAACTCACGAACCACTCAGCTCACCCCTGAGCTGAGGTCAGCCGTTCAACTAACTGAGCCACTCCAAAGCTGGAGTACTTTAAACTAAATCCTAGACGTGCTATATACATCCCCTCCGAAGGCTCCAGAATGTATCCCTAACAGACGAGGACTTTTTTTTTTTTTTTTTTTTTTTTTTTTTAACCTAACCGTATGCTCATTGTCATAAGACCCCTGGTCGGGAAAGTTCGCGTTGGAACTACCCCTCTGTGTAACCAGGGAGGAAGCAGACAGTTTCAGCCCAGTCCCTTCTTCCAAGGTGGGCGGGTTCATTACAGCAGCAGGTCCCAAAGCAGGTGCCCCAGACCAGCATCCCTGGGGACCTCGCTAGAAATGCCCGTTCCCAGGCCCACCCCAGACCTGCTGAGCCAGCAGCTCGGAGGCTGGGCCAAGCAATCCGTGTTTGAACACACCCTCCCTGGGATTCTGATGCCAGCTCAAGCTTCAGAGCGCCTGACAGATCTCACGCGGCTGCGGTTCTGTTCTCACATTTACTCGTTTTATTATTCACGCACGTTCTAATCCTTCCCTGCGCGGGCTGCTGAGGGGCTGGTCTTCAGTGGTATTGTTTTCTGGTCAGAATCAGCGACCCCTGGAGCCGGATGGTTAGCGGGTGAGACCTGGCTCTTCCTCTCACTTCCTAGGTGGCCCCGCGTCCGAGCCTCCCCCCTCGGTGAAATGCGCGCCTGGTGGCACCTGCCTCCTGGTTAAAGTATATAAAGCACCTACAGTGGTTCCTGGTTCCCAGCACCTGTTACGGAAGGACCAGCTGTTCTTACAAACGGGGGTGGCGAGGCCGAGCTAGGATGAGAAGCAGCCCGATTCTCAGGGGCAGGGCTGGGAGTAGGCCTCTGGGGAGGGTGTGCAGGAGATCTGGGGGCCTGCTGGGAAAACCAGGGACCTCCCCCCCCTTGAGGCGGAGAAGCTGCCAGGCAGTGACGTGGCAGGAGATGGAGGGGAAGGAACTCACGGTTGCCCAGGGCGATGGGCTTCTCGAAGTCCCAGAGGGAGGACCAAGGGGGCCGCTGTAAGAGCTGTGAGGCCTCCGGGAGCCCCAGGAGGGTTCCCCAGCCCTCCAGGGCCCAGCCGGGAAACAGGGACAAACAACCAAGGAGCGAGGGGGGCGGGGGGGCCCTGGACTCCGGGGCCAGGAGGTTGGGGCTGGGTTCAGAGCAAACACTGAGGACAGCACCACCCCAGCCCCACCCCCCCAGGGCTTGGAAACAGTTCTGTATTATTATCTTAAGTAGGACAGACTCTCAGACCCTTCCTTTAGATGAGAAATCTAACAGGGTGTAGAAATCTTGTTTCCTTTTCCATCGGAGAGAAGAGTCACTGGGTTTAATGTGTGAGAGGAGGGAGGTGCCGATCCAGGAACGCAGGGCACACTTTCCGTGATTCTGCAGACCCACCGGTGGGCATGAGTGAGGGCTCACGGCATGGACTCACCAGGAATTTCATATTTTCCCTTTCCCCTGTCTTGCTTCTCCTCCAGTCCCCTCCCTCTGGAAGCCACTGGTTTGTTCTCTGTACTTAGGAGTCTATTTCTCTGTTTATTGTTTGGTTGGTTTGGTTTGGAGTTTGGGGCGATTTGGAGGGGGGGGATCTACATATAAGTGAAACCATATGGTGTGTGTCTTTCTCTGACTTATCTCACTTAACATATTGTTCTCCGGGTCCATCCATGTTGTTGCAAATGGCAAGATTCCATTCTTTCTTGTGGCCAAGTTTCCATTGTATAAATATATACCGCCTCTTCTATATCCATTCATCTACCGGTGGACACAAGTGGCTTTTTAAAAAACGTCTACTTATTTATTTGAGAAAGAGGGAAAGAGAGCAGGAGAGGGGCAGATAGGGAGAGAGAGAATCCCGCGCAGAGCCCAACGCAGGGCTTGATCTCACGGTTCGCAAGATCATGACCTGAGCCGAAGTCAGGAGTCAGACGCTTAAGTGACTGAGCCACTCGGGAACCCCAAATTGCTTAGTTACCTTGATTATGGTAAATAATGCTGTAATAAACAGGGATGTATATATCTTTTCAAATTCATGTTTCCATTTTCTTTGGGTGAATACCTAGAAGTGGGATGACTACATCATATACTTCTAATTTTCATTTTTTGAGGAGCCTCCATACTGCTTTCCCCAGTGGCTGCACCAGTTTGAATTCCCACCAACAGGTTCCCTTTTCTCCATATCCTTGCCAACACTTACTTCTTGTCTTTTTGGTAGCCATTTTGAGTGGTGTGAGATGACCCCTCCCTGTGGTCTTGATTTGCGTGTCTCCGATGATGAGCGATGTTGAGCGTCTTCTCATGTGGCTTTTGGCCATCTGGATGTCTTCTTCGGAGAAATGTGTGTTCGGGTCCTCTGTCTATTTATTATTTTTTATTTCTGACCTCCTTAATTTCTTTTATTTTTACTTATTTTTTAATTTACATGCACGTTAGTTAGCATATAGCACTATATGATTTCAGGAGTAGATTCTCATGATTCATCTCCTACGTATAACACCCAGTGCTCACCCAACAAGTGCCTTCCCAATGCCCTTCACCCATTTAGTCCATCTCCCCACCCACAACCTTCCCAGCTTCCCTCAGACTGTTCTCTGTATTCAAGAGTCTCTTACGTTTTGTCCCTCTCCTTGTTTTTGCATTATTTTTGCTTCCCTTCCCTTATATTCATCTGTTTCGTGTCTTAACTTCCTCATAGGAGTGAAGTCATATGATATTTGTCTTTCTTTGACTGGTTAATTTCGCTTAGCATAATACCCTCTAGTTGCTAATTTTGCTTAGCATAATACCCTTCACCCACGTAGTTGCAAATCTTCTGCCTATTTTTTAAAATCAGAGTATTTGTGTTTTGGCGTTTGAGTTATAGGAGTTCTTTATTTATTTGTATAGTAGTCCTTTATGCAACATGCGAATATTTTCTGCCATTCTCTATGGCCGCCTTTTTGTTTGGCTGATGGTTTCCTTCACTGTGTGGAAGCTTTTTGGTTTGATGTAGTCCCATTTGTTTACTGTTGCTAAGGGATTTCATAACAAATATATATTTATACTTGCTATAAAATTTACGAATCTACTGAAATCTCTGTTTAAATTCATGGGTTCACAAAAAAACTTTTTAACTCTAGTGGATCTTCTTCAGAGGATGATGAGGAGTCAACTTGTTACCTTGGAAACTGCTAAACGGAAGGGGTCATGCAGCCATTCTGCCTTTCCCATTCCAGCTGGAAACCCAGTTGGAGTTTCCCTCCTTCGGAAAGTATTCCAGCTGATACTTGGAAGGAATTTGGGGATTAGAATACCACGGCTTTGCCCAACGCATTCGTGAATCTAGACCTGGAGAACCAGTGAGTCCCCACATCACAAAAAGAGACGGGCAGACGTTACGAGCCAGGGGGATGGTGCCCGAGCCTGATCCAGCGTCTGGATCACACCCCCAGTTCGCGGGGAGTTCAGAGCACAGAGGAACATGCAGAACTGAACTTGGAGTGTGGACAGTGGGGGTTGCTACCTACCGGCCACCGGCCTGGGTTCCTCAACACGCAAATTGTAAGGGGGAGGAAGGTGGATGGGGTTGCAGACAGGAAAGTGGCCCCTAACAATATCCATGTCCTAATCCCCAGAGCCTGAGAACATGTGACCTCACGTGTCAAAAGGGACTCTGCAGATGTGACTGTGTTAAGGATCCTGAGATGGGGAGGTGCACCAAGTGCAACCAAAAGGTCCTCATAAAATGGAGCAGGAGGGTCCAAAGAAAGGTGACTCAGCACGAGCGAGACGCGACCAAACATTTCTGGTTTTGAAGATGGACGAAGGCCTCCCGAGCAGAGAGATGCAGTGGGGCTTCCAGAAGCTGGAAGAGGTAAGGGAGTGCACAGTCCCCCCCCTCCCCCAAGCCTCTGGGAGGGTCACAGCCCTGCCAGAGCCTTGATCTCAGTCCAGTGTGACTATCGCAGACATCTGACGTCCAGAACCATAAGGAATCAGATTGGGCCATTTTAGGCCGGTGAGTTTGAGATTATCTCCTACCATAGCAAAGGGCAATGAATGTAGAGAGGAGACCTGTCGGTTAAGGAAATTCAAAGCACACACCAAGTTAGCAAAATGCACAAGAGCACACCAGAGCGCCATGTAAGGAAGCGAAGAGCCTGCGAACGTCAAAGTCAGGAGAATGGGCCCATCCGTGCGGCGGGAGGCGGTCGTCGTCTGAGGAGGGCACGTGGCAGGGCTCCCGGGGAGGGTGGCCCCCTCCCCCCTCTCTGTCCCAGCTGGCTGGTGGCTTCAAGGGGGTCACCTGATAAGTCATGAAGCGGCACCTTTGTTTGGTGTGGTTCTTTAAGAGCGTTTTATTTTACATCTAACGAGGTAAACCTAGTAACAGTTGCGAGGATGGTCTTGTAGTGTAGAATCAGACCTCCTTCGCAGCCGCAGGAGATGGGCATTTTCTCCCGGTCTTGCTGAGGTTTCTTTGGCCGGCGACGCAGGAAGTGGCCCAGAGAGAAAAGGAAAGAGGTCTTCGGGGCTCATGACTTCCATTACGCAAAGGAGTGGGGGCAGGGCAGGCCTGTCACCCAAGGGACCAGGGGTGTGAGAGCGGTGTGCCCGTGTACCTACAAGCCTCAGTGGCCTTGCCCCCAGCTGCCACTCTCTGTGCTGTCCTGTGCTGTCTCCCCATTTCCTGGCAAGACCGGGCTCCGCGTGCCCAGCATGGCGACGGGCCCCACGAGGCCCCCTTTCTTGTTTCCTTCTGTCCCCTGCATCATTTCCCCGCTCCCTCTGCCAGTGCGTCCTGGGGTCCCCTCCCAGGTGACTGGCACTCAGATCTTTGTCTCGGGGTTTGCTGCTGGGGAAACCCCAAGCCAGACACAAAGAGAAGGCGTAACTAGGTGGGAGGAGATGTTAATCGAAAACACACAGATGTTGACGATATCTGTGCCCTGTTTACGTGCCCGGTTCTGCCGCTGGCACTGCCTGGCCCCGGCTTCCCACGAGCCCTGCTGCATGGAGGCCCTCGATACCTATTTGGTGGACAGACCCATGGGCACACACAGCTGATGTCCCACCTCCCGTTAGAGAAGGTGAGAGGGACCGATCTTTCTTCCTCCCCTTGCAGACTCCTGGCAAAGCCGATACCCTTCCACTAAATTCCCTTTTTTGCTTAAAATAACCAGAGTCGGTTTCTGCCGCTGGCAGCTGGGTCGTTTCTGAGACACCCAAGTAACGCTCAGCTCTACCTGAAGGCAAAACAGAGCCCAAGCCCCCGGGCAGCTCGGACAAAGAGTTTGATACGAAGGGGCGGGCGCCTGGCTGGCTCTGTCCGTGAAGCGTTCGACTCTTGATCTTGGAGTTGTGAACTTGAGCCCCACGTCGGGGGTGGGGTTTACTTTTAAGAAGTATCTTTTTTCTACAGTTCGTTACGGAGAGAGAAGTGAACAGCTCCTCAGCTTTTTTTTTAAGTGTTTATTTGTTTATTTTGAGACGGATCGAGCAAGCAAGCAGGGGAGGGGCAGAGAGAGAGAGGGAGGGAGGGAGAGAGAGAGAATCCCAAGCAGGCTCCGTGCTGTCAGCACAGAGCCTGACACGGGGCTCGAACTCACGCAATGAGATCATGACCTGAGCCGAAATCAAAGGTTGGATGCCCAACCGACTGAGCCACCCAGGCGCCCCCAGATGTTTTTTTAAGTTATCCTATCCCCTGATGCTCGCTGAGCTCCAAAGAATAAATAGAATTGTGTTCTGTAACGAAAACAAACGTATTTAAAACTTCAACAAAGAAAGGAGAGGAACACAGTACCTCGGGGGACATGGTAACATCACGGGGGGACCCGTGTGGTTGCACGCGTGGTTCAAAGTCACGGGCAGGCATTGAAGAAGGTACCGTCAGCTGCCTCGTTCCCCGTCATTTCAATCAGTCCTTAACAGCCCCTGTAGGGTCCGCCTTCTTCTGGTCTGGCTGGTGAGACACGAGGCTCGGGAAGTGGGGCACGTGGTGGAGAGTTCCGCAAAGCGGTGGGAGCGTGAGACCCAAGCCCGTGTGACTGGTTCCCCAAGTGTCTGTGCCAATCCTCTGTCTCCCCAAGTCCTTCCCGCCCTCCCCACTTCCTCTCCACTGCCCGGCTTGGCCCAGAGACCCGTGGGAGAGAGCGTGACGCTCGGGCTCCCGTGAGCTGCTCTCCCCTGGGGCCAGCGTGTGAGTAAGAGAGCCCCCCCTCCCGCAGGCAGGTCCCAGCGGTGGAACCCTGCGAGCGACGGCAGCTCCCACAGCAGCCCCGCTTCTAGCCCCCGATGACTTTGACCGGGGCGGGGGGGGGGGGGGGGTCTGAAAAGGGAGCCTGTCCTCAGCCAGGAGCACCTGCAAATCCACAGTGGTGTGGCTTGGCCCGCTAACCTCTGCCTCACCTGCCCGAGCCCGCCTGGCAGCCTGCTGGGTCCCATCCAGGGTGCACTCGGGGCCGGGTTTCGGGCTTCCCACTGGCGGGGGTGATGCCAGGCCCCGGCTGCGGGCGGCAGGGGGCCACCTCCGCGGGCGTTTCCTCCTGCGCCAGGCCAAGAGCGCGACTGTTCTGATGAGCGTCGGCCAGGAGCCGCAGACGTTGTGCAAACACCCGTCTCCGGGACTAGCTGTCTCCTCCGCCCCACCTCCTCGGGGGTCCTGCCTGCCCTGCCGGGCAGACCGTCCCGTGCCCCTTTGTGGGCCCCCACCGGGTCCTGCCCGCAGGGACATCATGACACGCGCCATGTGGTCTGCTCCTCCTCCACCAGGCCCAGGGCTCTGGAAGGACAAGGGCTCTGTGGAACCCACATCTCCCTCCCCATCTGTGGCGCGTCGCGGGCACACGGTAGGTCCCCGGCGGAGGATTATTGAATCAGTGAACGATCAAACGGGTGAGCTTGCGGCTGCCTTCCGAAAGGGGCGGAGAGCTTCTGAGGCGGGGCCTGGGCCCCCTGCGTGCCCTCGTCGGCTCGACGCCTGGCAGCACGGGCTGGCCACAGCAGCCCTGCGAGCCAGTGAATGAACGAACGAATGAAGGAAGGAAGGAAGGCGTTGCTGTGTAGCACGATGGGGATGCACACGGGTTCTGGCCCCAAACTCCCGGGACACGAATTCTGTCTTTCCCTCTTCTCTTGGCGGTGTGGCCGTGATCGAATCGCCCAGACACGCGGTGCCCTCCGGCCCACAAAGCTCTGCGGGCGCTGATGGGTAGAAGGGGAGGTCACCCAATGGGGGAAACGGGTCCCCAGGGATCTGGGTGGGGGGGTCCACACCAGCGGCTCCGGTTTCCTCGTCCGTGGAACGGGGGTGCCGGCGGCTGACGAGGAGTGTGTGTGTTCTGAGGGTCACCCGAGGGCAAACACCCGAGTGAGCCCGGACCCTGGACCAAGTCAACAGTTCTGTTCGCCAGTGTTGTTACTCCCCTTCGGCGGACAGTCTCTCTCCTCTGTGCTCGCTCTCAATAAATATTTGTCCGACGAACGAGCCAGCTTTCCGGCCGGTCCGCCGGGTTCAAGGTGCCTGCCCCTTCTCCTCCCGAGCGGGTTGTCTGGAGCCTCTGGGTCCGGGCTGGCAGGTGGAGAAAGCTGACCATGGCAGGTGTCGCCACAGCGTGTCACCCACCCCCCTGGGAGCACCCCTGTCTCCCAGGGGGCATGGGCATTGTCCCCCAGCCTCGCCCCACATCCCTTCACTGAGCCCGGGTGGCTCAGTCGGCCAAGTGTCCCGCTCTTGATTTCAGCTCAGGTCCTGATCTCGTGGTTTGTGAGTTCGAGCCCCATGTCCAGCTCTGCGCCTAGAGCCTGGAGCCTGCTTGGGCTTCTCTGACTCCCTCTCTCTCTGAACCCCCCCCCCCCCGCCCCCGTCTCTCTCTCTCTCTCTCTCTCAAAAATAAACGTTAAAAAGAAAGGATAAAGACTTTTTCCTAGACCCAGATTCTCATCCAGAATTACACGTGCATTAGATTGCTATAACTCTTTAGTGTCCTTTGATCTGGAATATTCCATGGCCTTTCCTCGTCTTTCACAACGTTGACATTTTTTGGAGAGGACAAGTCCGTTGTTTCCTAGGATACCTGTCATTCTGGGTGTGATGCCTCCTTCTGATGGGCTTTGGGTCAAGCGTTGCAACAGGAATACCCAGGAGGGAAGTACACGTCCCCCGCTGCATCATATCCGGGGTCACACGGTGTCACCTGTCCCATCGCTGGTCCTGGTAATGCTGGTCCCTCGGTTAAGGTCAGGTCTGCCAGGTTCCTCCACGGTAACGGGACTGTTTTCCCTCTGTAACTAATAAATGTCTTCTGGGCACCTCGTGTCAGACCGTGTAGCTATCTTGTATCTCATGAAGCGTTCACCTGCTTTTATTTGGATTTTAACAGATTTTTTTTTCCCCCCCTGGAGCAAAACTTACTTACAGAAAAATCCACAAAGTGCTCAAGGAACTATTACAAAGTGAACAGGGCAGGGGGGCCGGAGGGGGCCTTTAGTGAGATGCTCTGGGAGGGGCTCAAGCCTGGGGCTGAAGGCAAGAAGGAGGCCCTCTGAGGAGCTGGGGTGGGGGGCTGCTGGCAGAAGCCAGTATAAGTCTAGTTTTCTTGGGAGGGCTCCCAGAGCCCAGGGTGAGGTCCCACGGTTTCTGGAGGGGGCCCCAGGAAACAGAAGTTCTCTGCTGTTGTTTCTTTTTTTCTTTCCTTCTTCCTTTCCTTTCCTTTCCTTTCCTTTTCTTCTTTCTTTTTGCAAGGTCATTCACCTATGGGACTGGACTGGTGTGCTGGCTGCAGGGAAAGCCAGATGGGAACCAGGAGACCAGCCCCTCTCTGTTTCCTGGGCCAGAGGGATTGCAAACCCCTTCTGAAATTCTCACTCTCTGGGGCACGAGCCCAGGTCAGCCTGCACCAAACCAGGGGAAAGAAGGTCCGGCCCCTTTCCAACAGCAGCGTCCCTGAGAACTGACCCTGCCCCCCCTTCAGGGACAGTCTCACTTGGGAACCCTGGGCCCTAGGAGTTTTCAAAGGGAGTAACCGGGAACTTTGAACTCTTTTTATTATATCAGAAGCCAACAGAATTTGTTCATTTAACGACAGTTAGGTTTCCCAGTTTAGCCGCATATAATCTCATCCGTTTTCTGTTCAGTAAATATGTATACAGGGTCTCCTTTTAAAATACACCTTTGGGGGCGCCTGGGTGGCGCAGTCGGTTAAGCGTCCGACTTCAGCCAGGTCACGATCTCGCGGTCCGTGGAGTTCGAGCCCCGTGTCGGGCTCTGGGCTGATGGCTCAGAGCCTGGAGCCTGTTTCCGATTCTGTGTCTCCCTCTCTCTCTGCCCCTCCCCCGTTCATGCTCTGTCTCTCTCTGTCCCAAAAATAAATAAACGTTGAAAAAAAAATTAAAAAAATAAATAAATAAAAAATAAAATACACCTTTGTTGAGATCGAGATCGTTGAACATCAAGTTCGCTATGTTTTTTTTTTAACTATTTTATTTCTCTCTGAAACGCAGAAACATCATAAAGTGCCGGGAGTTTGTGGGAAGCTCAGGGTGGGTGGGGATGCCCCTGCTTCCCCGGCTCCCTTGGGGAGGAGCCCCAAGTGAGTTAAAACCTGAGGGGTGAGTAGGTGTTAGAGGAGGGAGGCTTGGGAGTGAGGGGCTGCTGGGGAGCGTTCCAGGCAGCCAGGGAAGAGCCTGTCCCTGGGGCCCCGGGGAAGGGGAAGGGGGTAGCCAGGGAGTGGCAAGAGCAGGTGTGAGTCTCAGGAGTGGCTGGGGTGGGGGGCAGGGAACTAGCCGTGCAGGTTTTGAGGGTTGTTCCAGGACACCAGCACTGCTGTTCCAGGCTGGGACCATCCCAGCCAAACAGGGGTGGCCACCTCCCAGTGACCCTGGGGAGTACAAACATAGGGTGAGCTGAGACATGGAAGGCCTTGGGCCTTTTGGTCTGGGACTGGAATTCTCTCAGACTCTGAGTGATGGGTCTGGATGCTTGCGAAGTTTGCAAACGAGAGTAGTTTTTGAAAGACAGTCACGTCTCCACTTACAAGATAGTCTGAAAAAGCCCAACTATAGAAACAGTGAAAGGATCAGTGGTTTCCAGGGGTTGGGAGGGCAGGTGGGGCTCAGGGGAGTTTTCAGGGCAGCGAAACCATCTGTATGACACTGTGATTGTGGATTCATGACGTTACACATTTGTCACAACACACAGCATGAGCTGGTGGCTCAGTCTGTTAGGCGTCTGACTTCGGCTCAGGTCATGATCTCACGGTTCGTGAGTTCGAGCCCCGCGTCGGGCTCTGTGCTGACAGCTCGGAGCCTGGAGCCTGCTGTGGACTCTGTGTCTCCCTCTCCTTCTGTCCCTCCCCTGTTCACGCTCTGTCTCTCTCTGTCTCTCAAAAATAAATACACATTAAAAAACAATTTTTTTTTAAACCCACAGAATACACAACACCAAGAGTGAACCCTCATGTACACTATGGACTTTACCCATAGAAATCTCAGCCATACCATCACCTTCTAGAAGGTTCCACAACACCCGCTGCCCAAGATCATTCCTTCCTCTTCTGGAAATCTTTTGGCGAATAGCTTTATTCACGTGCCAGGTCCAAACAATTGTGGCTACGGAGAGAGATAAGGGGAAGGGTTCCCAGGCCTGGCCCATCCAATGGGGAGATGTCACCCCACGCGCGAATGGTGATGTCTGCTCTGGGCGTGTAGCAGGTGGGAGCCGCGGGATCTCTGGTATGTATTTCCGCCTGGGGACTGAGCGAGTCCCATGACACATTCACCCTGCAGCTGGCGTCCTGCGGTCACCTAGAGGCCCAGAAACGCTCGCAGCAGCCATAGGAGTTGCTCAGTCAATGTCCGCCATCATTTGGCAAACAACGACTATGGAAGAAGTGACAGGGTGTGACCCCAACAGTGCCTGGAGAGGGGTTGTGTGTGTGTGTGCTCATGGTTTTGGTGCAAACATGTGACTTCTTTCACTGTGGTGACACCAGCTGAGCACACGCCCCCTCTCCCCCCTCCCCGGGGCCTTCTCTCCACATGGAATATTGTCCCCCCAGTGAACACCTGGTCCCTTACCTTGTCCGGGTCTCTGCTCAAGAGTCACCTCTCCTGCCTGCTCTGGCAACAAGAGTCTCTCTCTCTCTCTCTCTCTCTCTCTCTCTCTCTCTCTCTCTCTCGGGTCCCCACTCTGCTTACAACAAATGACTGTGCCCTGGGGGTCGGGGAGGTGCTGAAAACAATAGAAATTTCTCGTCTCACAGTCTGGAGGCCAGAAGTCTGAAATCAAGGTGTGGGGAGGCCCGTGCTCCCTCCCAGCCCTTGAGCCCTTCCTCACCTGTTCCAGCTTCTGGTGGCCCCACATGTTCCTTGGCTCATGGCTGCACCCCTCCCATCTCTGCCCCGTCTTCATGGGGCCCTCCCCCTGCATCTGTCTCTCTCCTCTTCTGTCTCTCTTCTCTCTGTTTCTCTTTTTCAAGATTTTTTAAAAAATTATTTTTAAGCAACTTCTCTACCCAACGCGTGGCTCGAACTCACAACCCCGAGATCAAGAGTTGCACCCTCCACGGACAGAGTCAGTCAGGTGCCCCTCTCCTCTTCTGTCTCTTACAAGGAAGGACACCAATCACTGGACTTAGCCCCCACCCTCCCCACCCTCAGTAAGTCTTGAGATCCTGAAATTAACTTAATGATGTCTTCAAATTTGTTTTCCCAAAGAAGGGTACATACATAGTGTCTGGGGGTTGGGATGTGACATATGCTTATGGGTGGCCATTACGCGACCCACTATGTTCCGGCCTCACACAACATTACGCATTGATAATTATTCGCAGCCTATCACACCTGCCAGAAGAGAAGATATAAAAGTTCGAGAAGAGAGTCTTCTGTGTTTGCGCTTAAAACTATTCGCTGAATGAATGAATGAAAGTGGCTTTCTCACCCTAAGTTCCAATTTCTTCATCTATAAAATGATTATCTTCTTTTTAATGTTTATTTCCTTTTGAGAGACAGAGAGAGACAGAGCACAAGTGATGGAGGGGCAGAGAGAGGGAGACACAGAATCCGAAGCAGGCTCCAGGCTCCGAGCTGTCAGCACAGAGCCCGACGCGGGGCTCGAACTCACGGATCGCGAGATCATGACCTGAGCCGAAGTTGGACGCTCAACCGACTGAGCCACCCAGGCGCCCCTAAAAGGATTATCTTATTGCCTGTGTGCATGGCCATTAAAAAACAAACAGAATTGAGAGCTTACGTAAAGAGCCATAATTTCAAAAGAACTTAAAATTAAATGTGCGCGCGCGCACACACACACACACACACTATCCCTTCAGAAAAGGATGCCTTCAAAATACCAACCGTATTGGGGCGCCTGGGTGGCGCAGTCGGTCAAGCGTCCGACTTCAGCCAGGTCATGATCTCGCGAGATCTCGCGTGAACTCGCGTGAGTTCGAGCCCCGCGTCGGGCTCTGGGCGGATGGCTCGGAGCCTGGCGCCTGTTTCCGATTCTGTGTCTCCCTCTCTCTCTGCCCCTCCCCCGTTCATGCTCTGTCTCTCTCTGTCCCAAAAATAAATAAACATTGAAAAAAAAATTAAAAAAAAAAACACAACAAAAAACAAAATACCAACCGTATCATTTGTGAGTGAGGTTTATTACCAAAAAAGTTTCAGGTGCCTTAGGATTGCATCACATCTTTCCAACAGGGCGTATTGTCGGGAGATAATTTATGGGAAATGAAATGACACCACTTTCGTATAGTGAATGGGAGTTGAAGAGCGTGACCTCATCGTTCAAGGTGCCCAGGGCAGATATTTCAGGAAAGGCAGGATGCTTGTGGCTGCGTCCCGCCCTTGACTCTCAATACCAGCCAAAGCATGAACATCCCCATCAGAGCTGCAGACCCAGAAAGTTTCCCAGGGAACCGCCTTGCCTGACCTGATTCCTTCAGAGCGGGACCCAGAAGTTGGCCAGCTGAAGGCAGAAAGAAAACTCTTGAAGGAAACAGTCTTGAAGTCCGTAGTGACGATCACGGAATCCAATCAAAGTGACTGAGGTAATAAAGCACATTTAAAAACAAATATAAATAGCAGGTGTGATTCTGGGGGAAAGTGAAGAACGCACAACAGCAACGAATAGACCAAAACAATAAGGTTTATGTAATCAGATTAAATCCCTAAGATTATGGGGGGGGGGGGGGGGAGCAAAGATGTGAAAGAGAAATACGAAGCTGAAAAACTCTATTATATTGTAAAAAGCAGTCGAAATAGATGGCATAATTATCTGTCTCTATGTCTGAAATGCTTTCAGATAGCCCCTGATAGAATTTTCAGTTGATTCTGAAATCAGCATAAAAAATGACAGCACGTAGCAGACTGCTTGCCTCAAAAGGCATGGAAATAAAACATGAATCAGGATGATGGAAGCCAGTCTAATGGTAACAACTCCAACAATGTAGACATGACCCATTTCCCCAGATTAAAGCAAGTAGCCTCAGCTTGGGAATCAATTTCAGGGACATCTGGGTGGCTGTCAGTTAAGTGCCTGGCTCTTGATTTTGGCTCGGGTCATGATCTCGCAGATGGTGAGACTGAGCCCCGCCTGGGGCTCTGCACTGAGTGTGAAGCCTGCTTGGGATTCTCTCTCTCCCCCTTGCTTTCTGCCCCTCCCCCGCTCACGTTCTCTCCCAAAATAAATAGACATTAAAAAAAAAGAATAAATTTCAACGAGCTGCTGTTGATGAGAGAGACACATCGAATAAATATTTGGGGGCCTTTACCATGTTTCAGGAAAATTATTTTCCATGGCAGACACTGAACAGATGCACAATGATGAAGATATAAGAGTCCCCTGCTTCACAGAGTTTATATTCTGGGGGGGAAATGAAACCAGACAGCTAAAAATAAGGTACCAAGTTTGGATCCCACATGCTAACCCATGGAGAAGAAACAGTGGCAATAATTAACTCTACAAAGTGTAGTTTAAGGAGTACGTTTTAATGAGATACAGGAGGCATTAAACATTTAGAAGAGTCATCACGAACAGGTAACTTATACGCACCAATCAACAGGGAAGTGTAATACAGAAAGCAGAAATTCAGACAACAAGGAAACAAACGGACGGGAAAGCAATTAGACTGGGAAATTTCAAACTCTTCATTATCTTCCTACGTGAGATCAGTGAGTCAAAAGTAAGAACGTGAACAATGTCACTAGAAAGTTAGAATGAACAGATAGTGGACTGATTTGCCAAGAAGAGTGCAGCTCCCCAATACCCTTTCAAAGAATACACCAACTTTTCGGGCGCCACTGAAATATTTACGAAAGATTGCATGCAACCCAGGCACCAAGTCCCAACAAATTGAGAGAATTAGCAGACGTGTGTGCGGGCTGATCCCAACACAACACAAACAGAAATTAAACTTAAGCCTAAGGGTACCCATTCAGCTGCTTCCAGTCCCATGGCTTTAACTGCTTTCTCTGTGGTCCACTCCACTTTTTGTTTTCATCCCAGTAGGTCCGGGTGTTCCACAATACCCTCCACCCAGAGTTTCCTTCATGAAGGCTCTGGGTGTTCTTAAACTGGACCCACAAATTCTAGCCTGGGCATCTCCGAACAGAGGCCACCGTGACGGGATCCAAGAGGTCGAGCTTTAAGGGAAAGGCACCTGGCCAACACATCACTCCCTGTTCACGGAGGCTGCCCCGCCTGGAGAAACCACGCCTGATCGACACTCTTGGGAGAGCATCAGATTCTATGCCAACAAGACATTCTTCCTCCCTGGATCCAATACTGTCTCAAAATCTCAGAATGCCAGTTAGAAAGAACCTCAGAAATAATTAAGCTGAGTTCCCATGTATCTTTTATATTAATAATAAAATTTACTGAGGACCTACTATGTCAGGGACTGGAGAGTATTGTTAGGCACTCTACAAGTGCAAACAGCAGCCCGGATCTGTACAATAGGACTGTGAGGTTGGCTCCCAAGATCTCCTCTTTGCTCCCCCAGACCCACTTTCCACCCTCCTGCCTTCTCCTTTGGATTCTCAGCCCAGAAGTCTGCATCGGTGGCTTCTGTTCTGTTTCTCTCCACTTTCTGCTCACACCTTTGTAAACAGGCTGTGTATCAAACTCTCCCCAAATTACTCAGTTTGAATGTGCCAGCCGTTTCCTGGTGGGACCCTGACTCAAAGGGAGGTAGTGCCGTCCCCATTTCGTGGATGAGCAACCTGAGGTGGAGAGAGCTGAAGTTGCCCAAGGCCATGCATTTGGAAGGAACAATCCTGGGATTTCACATCTGTACTGACTCGCGCCACAATTTTGCTCTATTATTCCTAGGCCTTTGTTGACATTGGTGGAGACAGGCAGGCATGACGCTGGTGGTCTCTTCTATTTCGGTCGGGAGAAAAGAGATGGGAGAAACAAGAAAGGCCACCAGAGCTGCCCCTCAGGTTGAATGGGGCTGAGGTAGGCACCCTTCTGGGAGCAGGTGGGGCAGGTGGCATGTATTTGCTCAAAAAGGGCAGCACCATTTAACGGAAGAACGTACGTGTCGCACTCCAGAGTTCTTACATTTAAGAAGCCTACTCTATAGACGAGGAAACTGAGGCACAGAGGAGAGGCACAGCCTTCCCCGAAGCTACCTCCCTACTAAGTGGTGGGTCTTGTTATGGATTCCAGTCCCACGTGAAGCCAAAGCCCTTACACTTTCAATAGGGCCACTTGGAGGCGGCGGGGGGGGGGGGGGGGGGGGGACCATCTACCCTGCACGTTCAGTCATGTGCCCCGGGAGCCGTCTGACTCCAGCAGCTTCCGCGGGATGATGATGGCACCGCCACCAAGCCCTCCCTCCATCTCACTATGAAGGGCTCTCACGGTGGGCGTTTTACAGATCAGTCAACTAAGGCTCTGGACATCTAAGACGCCCGCCCGAGGTCCCAGGGTTAGCGAGCGCAGGAGCCCATTCTGCAGATGAGAAGAAAGGGCTCGAAGATCATCTACGACCACACAGAACCCAAAGGGGGCCCTGGGGTCCTCGAGCCCTCCTCCCCATCCCGGGACGCGCTCCCAGCGCCCTCCCTGGAGGTGAGATCTCAGGCTTCTCCTTCAATTACGGACCGGGAACCGCCACACCCCACTTGCCCTGCCGGCTCCGGACCCGGTGACGCAGGGTAAGGCGAGGTCCGGGAATCCGCACTCGCAACCGGCGTTTGCTCGCCCCCCTCCACCCCGTCCCCGGCTGCAGGTGGTTCTCCTGATCTGGAAAGACTGGGAAACGGCCCACGCCCTCCGGCGCCGCGGTTAACCCCGCGGCCGGCTCCCGGGGCGGGGCGGGGCCAGGTGCGCCCGGGGCGGCCCGCGGCGTAGCTCCGCCCCGGGGGCGGAGCCTCACCTGCGGCGGGCAGGTGGGCGGCTACCAGGTAACACGGGCCTGGCCCGGGAGGCTTGGGCGCGCGCAGCCGGCCGCGGCCACGCCAGGGACCCAGGGACGCGGGCTGGGGCGGCCGGCGGCGGCCGGGAGGCTGGGCGAGGGGCACCCCGCCTGTTCACCATGGTCGAGAGACGCTTCTCTCGGTTCCTGCAGAAGCTCGCCTTCCGGGGCGCGGGCCACCTGTACGAGCCGCTGGAGAGGAGCGAGTTGGAAATCTTGGTGAGTCTGGGCGACCCGGCGCGGGCCGTCCGCCCCGCCGCACCCCACCCTCCCCCGCGTCCCCGCCACTCGCCCTCCCCAGCCCTTGCTCTAGAAACAAGCCGTCTTCAGAGCAACGCCAGGTCGCGTTGCTACCCCGAGCCGGGCACGCGCCATTTCACCCCCCTCCCCCGCAAAACAGCCCATTTTGTGGATTTGAAAGCGAGGCAGAGGGAGCTTCAGCGGGTCCCTTAAGAGGCACCCGGCCGGCAAACGACCTAGCTGGGCACTCCAGCTAGGTTTCTCCGACTGCAGAGATTTTAAATTCCTGGGTCTCTGCACTCAGGCCGCTATATGGATTGATGGGTTGATTTTTAAGTTACTTGAATTGAAAACAAAAAAATCAAAGCGATGTAAAGAAAACAAAAACATTTGGCGAAAATGTTTTAGCAGTAAGAGTGATTAATAATAATAATAATAATAATAATAATAATAATAATGGTGAAAATGCTTCCCGCCTCTCCAGCGCGCTTTTGAAATGTACTCAGATGTGTATGTTGACTTTGCAGCCTCTAGGGGACCCTCTAGGATAAATCTACAGGATTATCAGGCGGGGAGCATGGGTGGGGGGAGACTGGGGGGGGGGCGGGTAAGGGAGGGGTTACTAGCAGCCGAAATGACAAAAGTATCCAAAAAAGCCCGTGCACTTGGTGAAGCCAGCGTGGGTGGGTTGACCCAGGAACTTTCTCCGGAGCTTTGCAAGAGTGTGAGCTTTGCGTCCTGCATGATAGGAGAGCCGAGAGCGCTGGATTCTTGCAAAAACATCCTGGGGTCGGTGCACTTTGTTTGTTTGTTTGTTTGTTTGTTTGTTTGTTTGTTTCTTCCTTTCCAGCATAATCAGTCATTTAAGAATAAAATTCCCGAAACAGTGCCCTGGGCGAGCTCAGGAGAATACAATATTGCAGTGGCCGTCTGACTGGGGAAAGGGAGCCTCACGGTTAAATTCACTTCTTCATGAAAGAGATCGCATAAAAAAGCTGGACTGAAGCTATTGGTTTTTCCTCCCAAAGAATGACAGACCACAAGTCCAAACGCTTTGCTTGTATGTTGCTTAAACGTTTGCGCATTTACAAAGTAGCGCGTTGTAAAGGAACCTCCGCCAGCATTCTGGCACCAGCGTGGGAGACCGCAGAGCCGGGTAACTAGGAGTCCTCACATAATCTCTGTCTTTCTGAAGCCACGTGTGGCTTCAGCGTGGATTGGATGGGTGTAGGGTTCGGTCATTTTGCTGAGGCCCGTTTCTCTACCCACGTGCCACGCAGTGAGTCCTGTGAAAGGAGTTGGAGGTGGGTTTGCCGACGCTGTGATTCCTTTTTCTATTTTTTCTTTCTTTCCATGCTTTGGTTTTTTTGCATCAAGCTGGGTGTTTTGCAAACACTCCTGATGTGTAGTTGGTTGTGATTAGGTTTTATAGGCTGTCCAGGTGTGGCTGGTGGCCACGTGGCCAGGTGTGAGGATGATGTAACAAACAGGTGCTGGGGGGAACTTGATCTCTGCGTCAAAGTGGACTTCCTTCCTCCAGATCTTTTCCGAGGGCGCCCCCTCCCAAGGGTGCAACAGGTCTTTAACCTGCCTGTAGGTATGTTGGGGGGCTCACCCACCTGGTTGTGGACCAGGATGTTCTCAGCAGGACCCTGAATGGCGTGTGATGGGTGACCTGGAGGTGGGGAGTGGCGGGGAGGCTGGCGACCCAGGCAGCCGGCGGCAAAGGCTGACTGAGAAACGGAGGGTCCGGTCTCTCAAGGCGCCCTGTGCAAACCCAGATTACACTAAATGTAAATGGGGGTGTGATGAGAGTGGAGGCTGGCAGGCGAGGCGGCCTGTTGACTGCCAGCTCAGCTCAGAGTCTGAAGCCTTCCTTGCTCTCACACTTACCCACCCCCTGATTTTGAACCCTTTTTTTTTTTTTTTGGCCAAGAAAAATTGAAAAAGAAGCAGAGTGTGCTCACAGCGACCATTTCCACGCGATTGTAACTGTCTTTTATGAGCACTTGTAGGCAGCGTTCTGGACGGCCGCCGAGCCTCCCAGCCACTTTGCCTTGTCACCTCACCTATGATACTAATTATCACTGAGCACTTGCTGTGCCTTCTTTCGGGTCTCTCTGCACTGAGGTCAGCTTTATTACTATGATCATAAGATAGATGATCGGTTAAGTGTCTGACTGTCGGTTTCGGCTCAGGTCATGATCTCACGGTTTTGTGGGTTCAAGCCCTGCATCGGGCTCTGTGCTGACAGTGTGGAGCCTGCTTGGAATTCTCTCTCTCCCTCTGCCCCTCTTGCACTCTCTCGTTCTCTCTGAAAATAAATAAACTTTAAAAAAATGAGATAGATGAGGACATCGAAACTCACAGGGGGGGCCAGATGCTAAGGGTTAAGGATGGAGGAGAAGACGCACACACTCCCAGCTCCCCTGGCGCCCCCTCCTGGTGGGCAGAGATGGGTACCGGGCTGCTTAACGGCGGGTGGGTAACACCCGGGAGGGAGAGGGATGCTTACTTTCCTACGAGTGACCAAGATCAGAGTGGCGTACCGGGAGAGGGACAGAGCTCACAGGGGCTCTGGGCAGAGGGGGGCGAGGTGCAGGGGTTGGTGTGAGAAGGGTGAGGTCGCAGAGGTGAACCACAAAGAGCCTCTGGGCCCTTGTGAAGAGTTTGGGCTGTATCGCCAGACAGGGAACCATTGAAGGGTTTTGAGTCAGGGCATGACGGTCGTTCATTTATTCACAGATGAGCCAAACATTAGGAGCGCAGCAGAGAAAACACGCAGTCAGGCTCGCGTTGTGACGATATCACCCTTGGGTTGCGGGGAGACAGTGCGCAGGAGGGAGTTCTGAGGCGCGCGCGCACCCACACGCATACACGTTAGTGTTTCCCAAAGTAGAACGAGAGGACTTGTTGAAGAAATGTCTTACAGCCCTCCGGTGCTCCTGACTCTGGTCTCTCGTGAGATTGCTGTGCAGTTGTTGGCTGGGGATGTGGTCTCATCTGAAGGCTCATGTTGTGGCAGGGGAAGGATTCCCTTCCAAACTCATTCTTGAGGCTGTTTATAGGCCTTGGACTTTTACTCTATGGGCCTGTCCACAGAGCTGCCTCATGGCTCAGCAGGTAGCTTGCCCACGAGTGAATGATCCAAGAGAGATTGAAAAAGCTGCCACGAAAGCCTGGAAGCCACAGGCTTTTTATAACCCAACCTTGGAAGTGACATCTTTTTTTTTACATTTTTTTTTAATGTTTATTTATTTTTGAGAGAGAAAGAGACAGAGCATGAGCAGGGGTAGGGGCAGAGGGAGACACAGCATCTGAAGCAGGCTCTAGGCTCTGAGCTGTCAGCACAGAGCCCGACGCGGGGCTTGAACTCATGATCTGTGAGATCATGACATGAGCTGAAGTCAGACGCTTAAACGACTGAGCCACCTAGGCACCCCGGAAGTGACATCTTATCACTTCTGCTGTGTTCTGTTCGTTAGAAGTGAGTCTGGGGGCCCCTAGCTGGCTCCGTCAGTAGAATATACGATTCCTGGGGTTGTGAGTTCGAGCCCCACATTGGTGGAGATTACTTAAATAAGTAAAATTAAAAATATATAAAGAATGAGTCTAGGTGTAGCCCATGCTTGAGGTGGGACAGGAGGAGGGGGTTGGATTCCATAAGGGCGTGAATCTCAAGAGGCAGGGGGTAGAGGCTGTCCACCACAGCGGTGGAAAGGTGTAGCTTCTTACACGAGATCAGTCACATAAAAACCAGAGCCGCGCCTGGGACGTAGTCTGCTCAATAGTTCTCTCTTTTTCTTACTGTTTTCATTAGTCTTGAATTCTAGTCTTGATTTAGGCCCCTTTTCAATTTTGGGTTTGATAATGCCCAGGCTGAGAATGTCCGATTACACGTATGTGTGCAAAATGGCATTTAAATCTGTCGAGAGTCTCTTTGCTAGTTTGGGATAGCCAGCCTCTTCCTTAAGCACAAGGGACAGCAAGCAGCCTATGAATGTCTGTTTTCAAGGCTGTCCCGTGGTAACCGTAGAATTGGCCCATGCGCTTGAAGGTGAGGTGAGTCTCGGCCAGTGGGGGGGCGAGAATATCCGTCGCTCTGTGTTGGCTATCATACTTGGTGCTTCTCAACCCTGGCAGGTAGCTATGCCCCCCAGACTGGATTCAGGTCAGGCTCTGCTTACAATGTGGTGACACCACTCCGTGGTTCGGTACTTCTGAGTTGACTTGTCGATACCGTCTGCTGGGTCACGACTCTGTTCTCTTGCCAGTTTTCCTCTCTCAGCCACTGAGAAACTTTCATCCCTGCGGGGTGTCATGTGACTCTTGTCACCGATGCACACGTGGGCCCTAGTGTGGCATAACAGTGCTTTGTCATCGATTGGCCCCCAATGGTCTCTTTTAAGCAGGGCGATCATTGGAACGCATCGTCAAAGTTCGAAAGTTCTTGGAAAACCGTGGGCTCTTGGGAATATGTCTGCAGATCCCATCCTAGAAACTCTGCCCCAAACCCCAATGTCTTGAGACTTGTTATTAGGGGTGGCAGACCCCACATCTCCAGAGCTCCTCGGGGGAAGGGACTAGAAGGCTCGTCGGTGGCTGTCTTCTCTCTGGGTGTATCGGTCCAAATGTCCTCTTCTTGGTAGGATACCAGTCATATTGGATGAAGGCCCATCCGAACGATTGCACTTTAATTTAATCACTTCTTTGAAGGGCCTCCCTCCGAATACAGCCGCCTTCTGAGGTACTGGGGGCTGGAACTCCAACATACGAATTTTGGAGGGACGCAGTTCAGCTCATGACACTACGTTCCTTGTAGACTCTTGAAGGGTATTGGTGGGGAGGGGCTGTGGGCCACAGTGGGAAAATATGTAATCTTCTGTTGAGGTTATAGACACTCTTGAAGTTGTACTATTAACGTCACCCACCTGCCCTCCGTCACCGGGTGGAAAATGGGTGGACTGGGTTCTTCGAGCTCCGCCATTTTCCCCTTGACCTTCCATTGGTAGGGAGGGAGAAGAGCCCACCTAAGCACTTGTTTGGCCCGCCTTGAAACTCGAGGGCTTGATGGGAAAGAAGGGCTCAGGATAGACTTGAAGCATCTGGAACAAAGGCAGATGCTCCACAGAATCATTCTTTATCTTTCAAACCCTTAAAACCAAACCACCGTGTTAATTCCATCTGGTCATTTCACCCCCTGGCCCCAGGATCCTCCTGTCTGTCTCTCCGTCAGGACTGAGCCTGGGGGTCCTTGTGGGCAGGGGGAAAGAATATTGGCCCAGGAGACCACTCTCCACCAGGAGATCTTGGTTAGGGCTTGAACTGGGACCGGAAGCCCAGAGTTCCCGCCCGGGGTCCGTTACTTACGGCAACATGAGTTTAAGCATATTCACTTCATCTCTCTGCTTTCAAATGTCCTTGCCTGCAAGTGGGGACATTTGTTGTAAGAATCGGTAAAAGTGTGGAATTCCCTTTCTGCCTTCAAGGTTCCTCGTCAGTGCGTTTCACTGGCTTTCTGTGAAGAAGATGAGATTAGGGAATGTATGCAAATCCTCAGCACACTTCTTTGCTCACGAGTATGCCCGCCTTCGGGGAATGTAGTCATTGAAAAAGGATCAGAAAATAAACGAGAAGGTTTACAACTCTTTGTACATGCCTGGTCCAAAAAGCGATAATTTTTATTAAAACCCTTTGTACAATGCTCAGTTCAAAAGGTGACAGTAATTTTGGGGGCGCCTGGGTGGCTCGGTTGGTTGAGCATCCAACTCTGGATTTTGGCTCAGGTCATGATCTTGAGTTCATGAGTTCAAGCCCCTTGTCCAGCTCCTCACTGACAGTGCAGAGCCTGCCTGGGAGTCTCTCTCTCTCTCTCTCTCTCTCTCTCTCTCTCTCTCCCTCCCTCTCTCTCTGCCCCTCCCTGCTCACACTGTCTCTTTCTCTCTCAAAATAAATAAATAGACTTTAAAAATTTACAAAAGTGATAGTAATTTTTTAAAAATATTTATTTTCGAGGGAGAGACAGAGCGTGAGGAGGGGAGGGGCAGAGAGAGAGAGGGAGACACGGAATCCGGAGCGGGCTCCAGGCTCCGAGCTGTCGGCACAGAGCCCGATGCTGGGCTCGAACTCACGAAGCCCCAAGATCATGACCTGAGCTGAGTCGGACGCTTAACTGACTGAGCCACCCAGGTGCCCCAAAGCGATAGTTCTTTTTCTGAAGAGTCTCTCACCGTCTTGCAGTCTGACTTGGGTCAAGTGCACGGCCCTGCACCCGGAGAAGTGCTCCGTGGTAGGGGCAGGAAGGACCGGGTACACAGTGCGCGGGGCCCAGCACGAAAGGACAATGTGAGGGAAACGACCAAGAATTTCAAGATGACGACAGCAGGGCATTGCCTGAAACACACGCCCTCCTGGGCGCGCCCGTGGGGCTGGCCCCGGTGGGGGTCATTGGCATGAAGTCGTGAGTGGGACGTGCTAGCAAGTTCTTGCCGTTTGGTGTCCCTCCCTTCAGCCTCCGCATAGACCATCCTTCTGGCTGTCCCCGCTTTAGTCGATTCTTCCTGTAGGGCAGCTGCTGTCCAGATGCTGTCTGGTCCCAGTGGTCTGAGTCTTTACAAGCCCGTGCGTGGTTCCGATGCTCACTTGAGCTCCTTGGACAGCTGTCCTCCTGTTTAAAAAGACTGACCCTACCGAGTGGAGTTCATGGTCTGGTGGGGTCGACAGAGAGCTATGAAATGCTTCTAGTAGTGAGTATATAATTACAAATTAAGAAAAGCCCCATGAAGGAAAGCACATGTAAGGCAGGAGCGGGACACAGCCTGTGTGTGTATGTAGGGGGTGGGGGGGAGGGTGGCGAGTGGTAGGGACTACTGCAACCTGGCTGCAACCCTAGAGACTTCCCGGGGGAGGTGGCAGCCCTTTGGCGAGCTGAGACTTGCACCCAAGCTACTACGGATTGCCCCAAGCCCAGCTGGCCTCCCTCCTCTGGTCTGGAAGGTTCCTGTTGCCCAGGTGGATTCTGCAGTTAGTTTCATTCTCCAGGGTCAGGAGTCCTCTCACTGTCCCCCTCTGTCCTTCTCTCTGCCCCTCCCTCCCCCAAACTCCAGCACCGAAATGCGAGCACGAGGAAATGCCTTCCTGGACCGTTGAATTAGGGTAATATTAGTTACTGTTTTTCACTTACCTTTTGTGAACCAAGAGCCTTACACATTTTTCTTTCCTCCCCCTTTCTCCTTTCTAAAGGATTTCTTTCCCCCCATAAACCACAATAAAAAGGTGCACATTATGAACTTCCTCCTTCTCTGGGCGCTTTTTCGCTCCTCCTCAGCGGGGGTGGGGGGGGGTGGAGGGAGGTACTCTTTGAATCTAATCAGCTGGCAGCAGTCAGAGGCGTGGCCCCTTGCTGTGCAGTCCTGAGAGGCTGCGGTCAAGAGCGCTGAAGCCCGCAGCCCAGCCCCCACCCCCCGGGGGGCCAAAATGACCCGGAGCCAACTCAGTGTTCTGTACAACGGGGTCTTGTGACGGGGTGAAGGCAATGATTCAGTATGTATAAAGCATTTAGGGCAGCCCCTGATCTCAGTAATTATTGTTTATATGCAACTACACAAGTGTCTCTTTAAAAACACAGACATAAAATCACACTGTGCACGCCGTCTGCTCCCCCCCCCCCCGCAGCCTCCCATGCAGTAGATACAGATCAAGAACGTTCTTCTTCAATGGCTGCGTAGATATGTCTATTTCACCCGCCCCCGACTGATGGGCATTTGGGTGGTTCTCCCCCCCCCTTTTCTTTTTAATTTTTAGAAGAATGTCCCAGTGAACATCTACGGCTGCACCGTGCTGTGTTGAATCCTTACAAAAATCCCTGCAGAAATCTGAGGTTTAGGAAGTGAGGCACCTTCCCCGGGGTTACACGGCCGTCCCAGGAATTCGGACCCGCGTCAGGTGTAGGGGATGCTTGAGTTCTCCTGACCTCCTCCAGCCCACGTTTCTCTTCCATAAAGTTACTGCTGTCCTCGCCGTGATTAGTAAGTGTTTCATGGAGGGTCGTGTCGAGGTTGTTTCTCATACCTTTCCACTTTGGTGTTAGCATCTGTGGGGGGTCCCTGCCCAGATCGATGACGCCTCCAAGCGGAGCTGATCTGCTAGTTCTGTCCCTCGCTCATTGATCCCTTGGTGTTCAGGCCGGAGGAAGCACTGCCCCCCTCGGCGTGCCCATTCATTCATTCATTCACTCATATTATCATGAATTCCTATTTGATAAGGGGCGCCAACATTTGTTACCATCGTTTTTAGTTTGATGTCCCGGTCTGCCCAGTAGGAGCATCTGCAGGGTGACTGCCGTGTCCTCTGGATGTTTTTTCCATCGCTCTTGGAGCCCATCCTCGTTTTCTGGCGTCACAAGAAATTCCAGGCTCATTAGGCACTTTCCCAGCCCCAGCCCTGGAAGCAGCCATTTCTCCACTCTTTTTAGTGGAAGAATGGAATTTAGAAATCAGGATCTGAGGGCAGGTGGCTCATGCCACTGGGGTGTTATGGCTGCCGAGCCCTCTCGGAGGGGTGTGTGTGTGTGTGTGTGTGTGTGTGTGTGTGTGTGTATGTACACTGAGAGATCAACATTTACTTGTATAGCTCTGTCTGTGTGTACTATATATATATACACAGAGAGAGAGAGAGATGTAGATATATTCCTATATACCCTAACCACGTGAATATATATATCTCTGTACCCTACCCTTATATATATATCCCTATATACCCTAATCTCTCTACATATATCCCTGTATACCCTGACCACATAGATATATATATATCTCCATACACTAACCCCAATCCCTATATACCCTAACCCTTTATACCCAAACCCTATATATATATCCCTCTATACCCTAATCTCTCTCTATATATCCCTCTATACCCTGACCATAAACAAATAAGTAAATAAGTCCATAGATCCCATCCAATCCCGTGAATACCCCGGGATTGGTGCCCCTCCATGTTCCCAACTCCTGACACCAGTGAGAGTGGTCGTGTCGACTTACTGTGCAATCGCCCTGCCTGCACCCAGTCTCCTCACCTTCCCGCCGCCCCCGCCTCCCGCCCCGGTTGTGTCGGCCACCGCCCGGCTTGGGGTCTCCTCATTTGGTCCCTGACTGCACTGGCCATCCTCGCAAAAGCGGCATCTCATTTTGTCCCGTCGGTCGTGCTTTGTTGTCTGGGGTGACACCACCGTCTCACACGCACCGCAAACCCTGCCTAGGCATACTTCCGGGGCCTGGAACACACATCTGAAACCCATGGCGACCTAAGGCTGGAACTGGAGAAGCCCCGCGTCAGCAGTCCCATCCAGTGCATGGGGATCATTCCCGTCTCACAGAGGAGACAAGCTCAGAGAAGTCAAGGGCCTGGCTGAGGGTTGCACAGCAGGTTGCGGGGGAAGTGGGGCCCCCCGATCAGTGAATCTCGGTGAGTCGAGTCGGGGGCCAGGCAGCGGTCCCTCCGCCCAGTTGGCTGACTTAGGGTTGTTTCCCCCTAACATCCAAGAGTACTGGGCAGGCCCCGTGGGGTTACCAGCCTCCCTTTGCTCTGTGCACCCCAGGGGGTTGCCCTCCCCACCCTCCAGCGCGTCTGCTAGGTCTCCAGGTTCCTTTCCTTTCGCTAGGAAGCCCCCTTCCCTCCTGCACGGGCTCTGCCCCTCTCAGGCTTGGTCTGCAGGCTTTTCCCCCTTCGAATCAGCAACCTATGCAGGTGACTCATGATTCAGGAGGCGACAAAAGGGAGGCTCTCTGGGAGGCCCTTGCTGCTTCCGACCTCCAGCCGCCCCGCCCCAAAGACAACCCGCCTGTTTCTATTCCCTTCCTGTCCTACCCAGGCTAGCTGCTTACTCCCAGTCTCCTGCACCTTTTCGCCTTCTCTTCTTAGTGGCACCACCCCTTGGGCAAACCGCCTGGCAGGGGCCCCTATAACTCAAGGCAGGTGTACCTAAGAGCCCGCATTTCCCTTCTGGGTGTGTTCCCCGGAGAGACGAGGGCTCACACCCGCTCAAAGATCTACACACGATGGGGCGCCTGGGTGGCGCAGTCAATTAAGCGTCCGACTTCAGCCAGGTCACGATCTCGCGGTCCGTGAGTTCGAGCCCCGCGTCGGGCTCCGGGCTGATGGCTCGGAGCCTGGAGCCTGTTTCCGATTCTGTGTCTCCCTCTCTCTCTGCCCCTCCCCCGTTCATGCTCTGTCTCTCTCTGTCCCAAAAAAATAAATAAACGTTGAAAAAAAAAAATTTAAAAAAAAAAAAAAAAGACCTACACACGATAGCATGGCTCGCGGAAGACGCTGTGTGTGAAGGCCAGACCAGACGCACCCGACATGCCCAGCCACGTGCAAATGGTTAAGTGAATTGTGGCCTGTCTGGGCCACGGAATACTTGAAATAGGACCAGCCATCTAAAGACAACGAGTGACAGTTTTGTTTTTTATTTTTTTTTTTTTATTTTTTTTTTCAACGTTTATTTATTTTTGGGACAGAGAGAGACAGAGCATGAACGGGGGAGGGGCAGAGAGAGAGGGAGACACAGAATCGGAAGCAGGCTCCAGGCTCCGAGCCATCAGCCCAGAGCCCGACGCGGGGCTCGAACTCACGCGAGATCACGCGAGATCTCGCGAGATCGTGACCTGGCTGAAGTCGGACGCTTAACCGACTGCGCCACCCAGGCGCCCCTTGTTTTTGATTTTAATCCACGTCGTAAGTGCGGGGAGAAACACGGGCGAGTCTCACCGCAGTAACATTGGGTGAGAGGGGCTAGACACAGGAGGACAGCTGTATGGTTTGTGTTCATTTACGTGGGGCTCCAAAATACAACAAATCCACGCTGGGGGAGATCGAAACGTTGCTCATCTTTTGAGGAGCTACGAACCGAGAGCGGGCACGGGGCAGCCTTCTGGCTGCTAAAGAGATTCTCCGCGGCGTCGGCACGGGGTCCCCGGGGGAACCTGTCTGCGAGAATGCATTCAGGTGCACACTCCCTAACTGTGCACCCGACTGCGTACAGGACACACTTCAATATATGTTTAATGTTGTCCATACAGGTAAATAAAAAGCTTTCACAATCTGATTTTTTTTTTTATATTTTAAATGTTTTTATTTATTTTTGAGAGAGAGAGAGAGAGAGAGACAAAGCGTGAGCGGGGGAGGGTCAGAGAGAGAGGGAGACACAGAATCCGAAGCGGGCTCTGGGCTCCGAGCTGTCAGCACAGAGCCCAACGCGGGGCTCGAACCCACAGACCGCGAGATCATGACCTGAGGCTGAAGTCAGACGCTCAGCCAACTGAGCCGTGCAGCCTCCCCTTGACCGGTCCTTTGTTAATGGACATGGGGGTTGTGCTCTCTTCGGCAGCACATATACTAATGGACATGGGGGTTGTTTCCAATAGTTCGCTTTTGTAAACACTAGTGCAGTGGGTGACTTGGAAGAGATACTATCCTGCAGTAAATAGGTCTGCAAAAGAAAGTGCTAGAATTGGTCAGCTTTAGGCTTGATGTTGCCACGTGGCCTTCCGCAAGGGCTTGCCTGCCTTCCCGAGGATGAAAACTCGCTCCCCCGGCCCCCGCAAGCCGCAGACTTCTTGAACCTGACCTCGCAGACAGGTGAAGACCGGCTGTGGCCGTTTTCAAACGCGCTCTGGTTTTCAGCGAGTTTGATTATCCTTTTACATGTCAGTTACTTATCGATCGCCTTCTTTCCACGAACTCTTAGTGTCTCTCTTCCGTCCGTTTTTGAAAACCATGGGCCGATGGTCTCTTTCCTTGTTCGTGAGTACGCGCTCCTCGTTTGCTCGGGGGGGCCATTCACCGTCAGTGTCACGAGCTGCAGGTGTCTCCCCGGTGCGGTGCTGGTCTTTAGACTTCGCGTGCGGCGCTTTCTGCAAAAGACAACCCCGTTGTTACGCGGTGAGTTTATCAAGCTTTTTTGTTCGTGGCATCTGGCTTTGTCTTGTGCTCAGAAAGTCCTTTTCCCGCTGAGATTAAAAAAGAACAAATGTAGGCCGTGATTTCTTCGGGTACGTTCGCAGTTTCTCTTTGTCCTAATTGTCCTCCCTGTTCTTTTAAAACAAAGCGGCTGGTGTCATTCGTCAGTGGAGGGCGAGGACTGGGTCTGCTCTCCCGGGGTACCAGGCCTGGTTTCCTGCACAGCGCGAGAAGTTGGGGACTGGGTGAGGGACCGACAAGGGCTCGTTTGATGAGCGGAGACAGCACGGGACCCAGGCCGGCCGCACTGGCCGTGGCACAGGGCATTTGCTCTGCCATCACCAAGGGGAAGCCTGCAGCACAATGTATTTTTACAGGGCCCCGGTGGTTCTCCAACTGTGGAGTGCCTCACTGTCCCCTCGAGGGACTGCTAACCCATGGATTGCAGGGTTCCTGCCCAGGGCTTCTGATCCGTGAGATGTGGGATGGGCCCTGAGAACCTGCCTTTCTAGTGCGTCCCAGGTGACGCTGGGCTGAGGACCCCTCGGCGAGAACCACCAGGCTGAGGCATAACCAGATAGTTCACAGATGCCTTAGGAGAGACTGTCGCGGAAGTCTTGGAAAGAAGGAAGCTTTTGCATTGAGTTGGGGTCCTTTGCCCTTCATCTCCAATGTCCCCTCCGTAATGGCCCTGCCCGATTGTTCTTGGGTTACCGTGACCCTTACGTTGTTCCTCTCCAAGTGCCTTGATCCCAATAAGGCATCCACCCACACTATGAGACTCATTTTTCTCTTTTTTAATTTATTTAGAGAGAGACAGACACAGCGTGGGTGGGGGAGGGGCACAGAGAGAATCCCAGGCAGGCTCCGCCCTGGGACCCGTGAACAGTGAGATCACGCCCGGAGCCGAAATCGAGTCGGACGCTTGACCGACTGAGCCCCCCGGGCGCCCCTACAATGAGAGTCTAGAGGAGTCAGGGCTGTGTGGTTCACTGGGCCCCTGACTTCCTCTGCGGCCCCGGCCCTCCTTCTGGAACCCTTCCGAGTCACGCTCTGTCCCTTCGAGTCCCCCAAACGCACCACGTGCTCTGCTGGGCACCTTGCCACCTGTCCTTCTTGAGCCCAGCCGGTCCCTCTCCGCTCCCTGGGAACTCGCTCCTGCCCCTGCTTCGAGGATGCTTTTACTCACGACTCCCGAGCCCCACCCCTCCTCAGAATCGCACCCCTGCCCGTCTCCTCTCTAGAGTGAGGTGTCCCCATCATGGCCCTGCCACCTGGGCCACGGGTGTCTCTCGGCCTGTTCCTTCCTGCTGTTCCCAGATTTGCAGACACCGCGTTGCATTCGCATTGCAGATAGAGAGTAATTTTTTCGCGGGCGCGTGTCTCATGCAGCAGTCGGCGAGCTCCCGATGTATATGTTCCCTTTTGCTTTCTGGGTCCCAGGCACTGCCCTTGGGGCCCTGTGTCTGGTTTCCTGTTATCACACTCCCCCCCCCCCCCGGGGAAACTTACAAGCCTCTGCTCTTAGAACCCTCACTTTCCTGAGGGGGAAACCAAGGCATGGGGGAGGTTTTGCACCAACGTGTTGAAGAAATAAAGGTCTAAGGAATGTTTAAAGAAACAGGGAAGCAATCACTCGGGTCTAACTCCCTGAGGGTTTGCGACAAACCGAGTCCCCCGGGCTGGACGGGAAGGCAGAGAAAGCCTGGCTTCTGGCTCAGGGAGGCTGGCCCGCCCTCCAGGTGCCACGCATGCACTTGCTCCGCAGCGAGCTCACGTTGTCAGCCGACTCAGCTGTCAGCGAGTGTCCTATTTGCCCCTGGTGGCTGCTTTGGAAGCCACCGCTAGGTTAAATATCCGCTCCGAGCCGTCTCTGCTTAGTGAAAACACTGAAAGTCCGAACGTTCCAGACCCTTTCCTTAGGGGGTTGGGAGGCCCCATGCCTGGCAGGCGGCTCTGTGTACTGTGGGCAAACAGTACTTCGGAGGTCACAAAGGGAGGTCACCTACTGCATGATCCTGTTTATGTGAAATATGCACAACAGGTAAATCCGTAGAGACAGAGAGCAGAGTGGTGGCAGCTGGGGGAGTGGAGGGGACTCACCGACAGTGGCCACAGGTCTCGGGGGAATGAAAAGGTCTTGGAGCTAGAAGGAGCTGGTGGCCGCATAACACGGGAGATGCAGTAAATGCCACAGAATTGTTAGAGGGTTAGTTTTAGGGGCGCCTGGGGGGCTCCGTCGGTTAAGCGTCCGACTTCAGCTCAGGTCACGATCTCGCGGTTTGTGAGTTCGAACCGCGTGTCGGGCTCTGGTGCTGACAGCTCGGAGCCTGGAGCCTGCTTCGGATCCTGTGTCTCCCTCTCTCTGACCCTCCCCTGCTCCCTCTCTCTCTCCCCCCCGCCTCTCAAAATTAAATACACATGAAAAAAAATAGTTTTATGTAATGTGAGTTTCGTCTTAATTTTAAAAAGAGAATAAAGGAGAAGGGAGAGGTGGCCCCCCACATCAGGCTTGACAGGAAGCGGGGACCAGGGGTGCCCCAGAGGACCCCTGACCTCCATCAGGATGTGCCACTCTCGAGACGAGGGGCACACGCTGGGATCCTCACCCGATGGATGTGTGTGAGCGTGTGTTCCGGAGGGAGCGGGCGGGCCACATGCGAGCGTCCCAGGGCAGAAGCCACCCACACGCGAGCAGGGCACGGGGCCCACAGGCTCAGCCCCCGGATCCAAGGGCTCCGCTTTCTGAAACGGACAACCTTGCAGTGAGACAGGCTGAGCCCTCGCTGGTGGTGTTTCGGATCCCTCGGGACATGGGAGGGGCTTGGGAAGGGCGGCGGAAGTGGGTTGAGAGTGGGAGGTGAGAAGGTGGGGGCGGTGAGTATTAACCACCCCTTCCTAAGCTTGACCGTGGCGGATGAGAGAAGAAAGTGCGGGCGTCTCCGATGGGGAGCCCAGGAGGGAGGCGGGTCTGGGCTGTACTGAACCCTTGACACGCCGCCCCTCGCCCGACTCGACGAAAGCCCCGCGACGCCCGTATCATCCCCCCATTTTGCAGACGCGGACGTTGTGATCAGGGAAGCGGCCACTTGCCCGCGGCGACACGCTGGCAGGCGGGCCCGGGCCGTGTCCTGGGCGACACCGTGATGAGGGCAAACGGAGGCTTGTGGCCGAGAGCAGGCGTCCAGTCGTCCGTCCGGTGGCGTCGAGGGCACATGCGTCTCGATTGGTGTCCTCATCTGGTCTGGGGGGACGTCAGGACAGAGTGATGCTTCTGTGTCTCACGCAGGGGTCACTCCCTCTGTGCTGCTGAGGTTTTGTGCCCCATCAGTCCTTGCGTGTCCTGTGTGTGTGGGACCCCACCCAGCCGGTGCCAGTCGCTCCCCTGTCCCCCCAGTGATGACAACCAAACACGTCTCCAGAGCTGCCCCTGGGTAACAACGCCTGCTTTAAAATACATCATGGTGGGGGCGCCTGGGGGGCTCAGTCGGTTGAGTGTCCAAGTTCGCTCACGTCATGATCTCGAGGTCTGTGAGTTCGAGCCCCGCGTCAGGCTCTGTGCTGACGGCTCGAGCCTGGAACCTGCTTCAGATTCTGGGTCTCCCCCTCTCTCTGCTCCTCTCCTCGCGCTCTGTCTCTCTCTCAAAAAGAAATAAACATTAACAATTTTTTTTTTAATAAAAAAATAAAAGTACAGTGTGGTGTTTTATCCCGAGAGCCACTGGAATCCGATGTTTCAAGCCTGGTGTGTGCGTGCGGGGCGGGTCTCCGGAAAGCTCCCGACAAGCAGGGGCGCCCGTGGAATGTGATCACTGCTGTGCTTTTTGGTCACGGCACAAGTGAGAGCAATCCCCGGAAGTGGACATGGTTGGCAGAGCGTTTCTTTCTTTCTTTCTTTTTAAAAATGTTTATTTATTTTGGCGGGGGGCGGGGAGGGGGGCAGAGAAAGAGGGAGACACAGACCCTGAAGCGGGCTCCAGGCTCTGAGCCATCAGCACAGAGCCCGATGCGGGGCTCGAACCCATGAACCGTGAGATCATGTCCTGAGCCGAAGTCAGATGCTTCACTGACTGAGCCCCCAGGGTGCCCCTTGGCAGAACATTTCTTTCTTTTTTTTTTTTTTTTCAATATATGAAATTTATTGTCAAATTGGTTTCCATACAACACCCAGTGCTCATCCTAAAAGGTGCCCTCCTCAATACCCATCACCCACCCTCCCCTCCCTCCCACCCCCCATCAACCCTCAGTTTGTTCTCAGTTTTTAAGAGTCTCTTATGCTTCGGCTCTCTCCCACGCTAACCTCTTTTTTTTTTTTTTTTCCTTCCCCTCCCCCATGGGTTTCTGTTAAGTTTCTCAGGATCCACATAAGAGTGAAAGCATATGGTATCTGTCTTTCTCTGTATGGCTTATTTCACTTAGCATCACACTCTCCAGTTCCATCCACGTTGCTACAAAAGGCCATATTTCGTTCTTTCTCATTGCCATGTAGTACTCCATTGTGTATATAAACCACAATTTCTTTATCCATTCATCAGTTGATGGACATTTAGGCTCTTTCCATAATTTGGCTATGTTGAGAGTGCTGCCAAAAACATTGGGGTCCAAGTGCCCCTATGCATCAGCACTCCTGTATCCCTTGGGTAAATTCCTAGCAGTGCTACTGCTGGGTCATAGGGTAGGTCTATTTTTAATTTTCTGAGGAACCTCCGCACTGTTTTCCAGAGCGGCTGCACCAATTTGCATTCCCACCAACAGTGCAAGAGGGTTCCCGTTTCTCCACATCCTCTCCAGCATCTATAGTCTCCTGATTTGTTCATTTTGGCTGCTCTGACTGGTGTGAGGTGATATCGGAGTGTGGTTTTGATTTGTATTTCCCTGATGAGGAGCGACGTTGAGCATCTTTTCATGTGCCTGTTGGCCATCCGGATGTCTTCTTTAGAGAAGTGTCTATTCATGTTTTCTGCCCATTTCTTCACTGGGTTATTTGTCTTTTGAGTGTGGAGTTTGGTGAGCTCTTCATAGATTTTGGATACTAGCCCTTTGTCCGATATGTCATTTGCAAATATCTTTTCCCATTCCGTTGGTTGCCTTTTAGTTTTGTTGGTGTTTCCTTTGCTGTGCAGAAGCTTTTTATCTTCATAAGGTCCCAGTAGTTCATTTCTGTTTTTAATTCCCTTGCCTTTGGGGATGTGTCGAGTAAGAGATTGCTACGGCTGAGGTCAGAGAGGTCTTTTCCTGCTTTCTCCTCTAGGGTTTTGATGGTTTCCTGTCTCACATTCAGGTCCTTTATCCATTTTGAGTTTATTTGTGTGAATGGTGTGAGAAAGTGGTCGTTTCAATCTTCTGCATGTTGCTGTCCAGTTCTCCCAGCACCATTTGTTAAAGAGACTGTCTTTTTTCCATTGGATATTCTTTCCTGCTTGTCAAAGATGAGTTGGCCATACATTTGTGGGTCTAGTTCTGGGTTTCTATTCTATCCCATTGGTCTATGTGTCTGTTTTTGTGCCAATATCATGCTGTCTTGATGGTTACAGCTTTGTAGCTGAGGCTAAAGTCTGGGATTGTGATGCCTCCTGCCTTGGTCTTCTTCTTCAAAATTACTTTGGCTATTCGGGGCCTTTTGTGGTTCCATATGAATTTTAGGATTGCTTGTTCTAGTTTCGAGAAGAATGCTGGTGCAATTTTGATTGGGATTGCCTTGAATGTGTAGATAGCTTTGGGTAGTATTGACATTTTTACAATATTTATTCTTCCAATCCGTGAGCAGGGAATGTCTTTCCATTTCTTTATATCTTCTTCAATTACCTTCATAAGCTTTCTATAGTTTTCAGCATACAGATCTTTTACATCTTTGGTTAGCTTTATCCCTAGGTATTTTATGCTTCTTGGTGCAATTGTGAATGGGATCAGTTTCTTTATTTGTCTTTCTGTTGCTTCATTGTTAGTGTATAAGAATGCAACTGATTTCTGTACATTGATTTTGTATCCTGCAACTTTGCTGAATTCATGTATCAGTTCTAGCAGACTTTTGGTGGAGTCTATCGGATTTTCCATGTATAATATCATGTCATCTGCAAAAAGCGAAAGCTTGACTTCATCTTTGCCAATTTGGATGCCTTTGATTTCCTTTTGTGGTCTGATTGCTGATGCTAGAACTTCCAGCACTATGTTAAACAACAGCGGTGAGAGTGGGCATCCCTGTCGTGTTCCTGATCTCAAGGAAAAAGCTCTCAGTTTTTCCCCGTTGAGGATGATGTTAGCTGTGGGCTTTTCATAAATGGCTTTTATGATCTTTAAGTATGTTCCTTCTATCCCGACTTTCTCAAGGGTTTTTATTAAGAAAGGGTGCTGGATTTTGTCAAAGGCCTTTTCTGCATCGATTGACAGGATCATATGGTTCTTTTCTTTTATTAATGTGATGTATCACGTTGATTGATTTGCGAATGTTGAACCAGCCCTGCAGCCCAGGAATGAATCCCACTTGATCATGGTGAATAATTCTTTTTATATGCCGTTGAATTCGATTCGCTAGTATCTTATTGAGAATTTTTGCATCCATATTCTTCAGGGATATTGGCCTGTAGTTCCCTTTTTTTTACTGGGTCTCTGTCTGGTTTAGGAATCACATAATACTGGCTTCATAGAATGAGTCTGGAAGTTTTCCTTCCCTTTCTATTTCTTGGAATAGCTTGAGAAGGATAGGTATTATCTCTGCTTTAAACGTCTGGTAGAACTCCCCTGGGAAGCCATCTGGTCCTGGACTCTTATTTGTTGGGAGATTTTTGATGAGTGATTCAATTTCTTCGCTGATGATGGGTCTGTTCAAGCTTTCTATTTCCTCCTGATTGAGTTTTGGAAGCGTGTGGGTGTTCAGGAATTTGTCCATTTCTTCCAGGTTGTCCGATTTGTTGGCATATAATTTTTCATAGTATTCCCTGATAATTGTTTGTGTCTCTGAGGGATTGGTTGTAATCATTCCGTTTTCACTCATGATTTTATCTATTTGGGTCATCTCCCTTTTCTTTTTGAGAAGCCTGGCTAGAGGTTTGTCAATTTTGTTTATTTTTTCAAGAAACCAACTCTTGGTTTCGTTGATCTGCTCTACCGTTTTTTTAGATTCTATATTGTTTATTTCTGCTCTGATCTTTATTAGTTCTCTTCTTCTGCGGGGTTTAGGCTTGGCAGAACGTTTCTAGGCAGCGAGGCACTTGGGGGGCCACGTCGGGGATGGGGGCTGGCAAGAGGGAAAAGCGGAATCCGCTCTCTTTCAGCTGAAGTAAGAGGTTGGCTGATGCCTCCTTCCTCCTTCCCGGCGCCCAACAACCTGCTTCCTGGAAAAGAAAAAGATGATTATCATGTCCCGGGGGACAGCATACTGGGAATCGCTTTGCAGAAATACCTAGCATTTTCCTGATTGAGCTCTCCTGTGCTGTCTTCCCGTGCCCTCCAGATACTTCCTCTGACTTCTATCCAGGCCTGCCTGATACCCAGAGCTCGGCTGGGCCCCCCGCTTTGCTTGGGTCATTGCAAACGACACGCAGGAACAGGCCGTGATATCACCTCTCAGCATCAGGGGCTTTCGCTACAACGTAGCACATACGTGACCGCGAATCCCAGAAGTTCAAGCTTCGGGATTCCGAACGTGTACGTTGTCACCCTTCTCTCTCCGCTTTGCGAGTTCCAATTCCGTAAAATAAGTTTGCTTAAAAACAGATGCATCAGTAACAACCGATTGCTGGAAACAACCCAAAGGTCCGTCAAGGGTAGAACGGGTAGGGGCGCCCGGGGGGCTCAGTCGGTTGAGCGTCTGACTTCGGCTCAGGTCATGGTCTCGCAGTTTGTGAGTTCGAGCCCCGCGTCGGGCTCTGTGCTGACCCCTCGGAGCCTGGATCCTCCTTCAGATTCTGTGTCTCCCTCTCTCTCTGCCCCTCCGCCACTCACACTGTGTGTCTCAAAAATGAATACACATTAAAAAATTTTTTTCTTTGAACTACAAAAACAAAAGATAAGGCGCACTTTCTCCGTGTATGTTATGCTTCGAAAATAACGCATCAGTACAAAATTGCCGCTTGCTTAACAGCAATCCTGCTTTTTTTCGCAGATTGGTGGACAATGTGAGCTGAAGGCCATCGAGAAAGAGAAAACAGTGGTGGCTCTGTCACCCAA
The DNA here is from genome assembly GCF_014898765.1 of Herpailurus yagouaroundi. Classification (NCBI taxonomy): domain Eukaryota; kingdom Metazoa; phylum Chordata; class Mammalia; order Carnivora; family Felidae; genus Herpailurus; species Herpailurus yagouaroundi. The sequence goes on from NW_024412421.1 coordinate 33,881,361, forward strand.
GGAGGCGAGCAAATGCCACAGAGAGGACTTGGCCAGAGCGTTTCATGTAAGAATTGAATTTGCGTTTGATGCTGGGATGGGGAGGCTCTCAGCTTCAGAAGAAAGCCCCCCACAGCCCCGATTTAGAATTCTGGGTTGTTATGCGTTTTTCTCACCACTGCTAGAAAATGCGACTCCTGTTGAGCCGTTCTGACATCCCTCGGGGACCATTGTCATCGTCAGTCGTCTCGTCATTGGTCATTGCTGTCGGTGGAGCTGGCCCTCGTGGGGCCCTTACCCGAGGGCAGGCGCCCCCCCCAAACCTCTCTGTACTTCTCTTACTCGGAGACCCAGAGAACGCGGTCACCCGCGCGGTCCCGGAGGAGCAGGGCAGGACTTGAATCCGGGCGGTCTGACAGAGCTCAACCCCGTAACCCCCGCCTGTCCACACACATTCTCTTTTATACACTGGGGTGACGTACCGTTTTTTTCTTTTTAATTCTTAATTCCGGTAACACGCTCAACGTAAAACGTGCCATCGTTGAGTGTACCGTTTGGGACCGTTGAGCGCATTCACGCTGGGGTGCAACCAGCCTCCAGAACTTTCCGTCTTGCAAAACCGAGGCCCCGCCCCCGCGAAACATTCGCTCCACACTCCCCGCCACCCGGCCCCTGGCACCCGCCTCCTCCTTAGCACCTCTGGGAGTCTGACCCCTCTAGACGCCTCACGTAGGGATGTGGGCCGCAGCAGGTGGGGATCCCATTTTTAACTGGGGGCGGGGGTGACCCTCCATACCGCTCTCCACGGCAGGTGCAGCGTTTGACGTTTCCAAGGCGAATTTTTTTTTTTTTTTTTTTTAAAGAAGTAAACAGAAGCGTTGCTACGTTTCTGGAATTCCTGGCTACAGTTCCCTTCATTGAAATTGTGGCCCGAGGTTGTCTTTTCTGCTGTAATTACAGGGCAGGAGGGCGGTCCGATTGAGACAGAGCTGGACTGTGGGCTTTCCCCTTCTCTCTCTCTGTCCCTGTTTGCTCAGGGCCTTTCAACAAGTTCCTTCTCCTCTGTGGACAGCCCGGTTTCCTTGTCCACGGTGGCAGTGGCCGGCTTCCGGAGTGGAAGCTCTGCGGGGTGGGTTCCCCTGTCCTTCCTGGCCCTTTGGTGAGCCGGTGCTTCACCGTGTCCTTCCAGGTGGACTTACAGAATGGGCTGTCCGAGTTCTCGGTGTCGCAACGCAGGCTGGTCCATGGCTGGAATGAGTTTGTCGCCGATAACACCGAGCCCGTGTGGAGGAAATACCTCGATCAGGTAGGGGTCTTTCCTTGCGTTAGCTAGTGTCGGCCCGAGCGTGTGGAATAGCTGTTCGGTGTTGAGATACTGGTTGGAGGTGTCCTTGGACCATTCTGGGCTGCAGGGCGGCCGTGCTATAGAGAAGGCTCCCTGCTCGCTTGGGCTGCTTTTAGCCTGATGGCCACGAGCTGCTCACCAACTCCCCAGGCAGCCATGACCGTGAACGATACCTGCCCTTCGCCTCTGCCCTCGGTGCTGGCCCAAAGCCAAGTGGAAGGCACACGAGCCAGATGCCTGGAAGCCACAGGGAAGAGGAAAGAAAGCTTTGAAATACACGTGGCTGCAAGTTCTGATCTGGAAGTCAACGAACGCCCTTACCGCCTACCCAGTGCCAGTTCAGAACCCCCCTGAACAGACACCTGCAGACATTCAGACTGCCTCGGTTTCCCCTCCTGAACCTGACACTTCTCCCTCCATTCTGTGGTACCCCGGCTGCCCCAGGCTTCAGCGGCCTTCCTATTGGCTCAGCACTTAAAGCTTCGTGATTGGCCGCTTGACGGACCAATCACAGCCCTCTGTGCAGCATCCTCTGTCTGTACTCACCTCCAGTCCCCCCCCCCCACCTCCTCCGCCGCTCATTGGTCAGGTCTCAGCACACTGGGGATATCTTTCAAGGACGCGTTTGGCACCCAAGTCAGCTTCTGGGTGTCTAGGTGGCTCTAACCAGCCCAGAAGCTTCCCGGAATCCCAGGGTTGGAAGGCACCAGTAGACGCTCCTGGAAGTTAGAGTTCAGGGAAGCAGGCGGACACAGGCGGGGGGGACTGACGGTCTCCCCTCTGCAGCTGGGCCTCGGTCTGTCCAGCCCTGGCTGCCCCTTCCTGCCTCGGCTGTGTTAAAACTCCTACAGGGGCGCCTGGGTGGCTCGGTCGGTTAAGCGTCCGACTTCGGCTCAGGTCACGATCTCACGGTCCGTGAGTTCGAGCCCCGCGTCGGGCTCTGTGCTGACTGCTCAGAGCCTGGAGCCCGTTTCGGATTCTGTGTCTCCCTCTCTCTCTGCCCCTCCCCTGTTCATGCTCTGTCTCTCTCTGTCTCAAAAATAAATAAACGTTAAAAAATTAAAAAAAAAAAAAAAAAAAAACTCCTACAGATGCCAGCCAAGGCCTTTCCAGAAATGAGACCTCCTACGTTTCTAATGTCCGTTCAGGGATCCATCTGTGGGCTTCTCTGCAGGTCTAGAAGGCAACTCCCCATGGCTGTGTTTGCCCATCCTTGACGGGGACAGAAAAGCATCCGCACTCACTTACACGTGCGTGGAGAGCACTCGCTCTGTTCCAGGTGTTGACCACCCTGCTTGCCTCCGGCGACAGGGAGCTCTCCACCTCGAGAGACAGCCCTGCTTCTCTGTCTCCAGCGAATCGCCGTTAGGAGTCCCACCTCAGCGTGACCCGAGACGCGTGGCCCCAGGATCGCAAGGCCAAGGTAGATTAGAGTCAGGCCAGCAGGGTTCCAGCCCCAGTTTCCAGCCTTGCGACACTTCGGGCCGGGCCTTGAGCCTCCTTGAGCCCGGTTGCGCTGTCTGGAGATTGGAACTAGTACGTCCCTGCTGTTCTGGGTTTTACACGAGAAGAGGGCGGCTTAGCGCATTTAAGGACTTTCTGTCGTGGGCCCCCACCCCCATGCCTACCGGTTGGCCCTGGTTGAAGCTGGCAGTTAAGAGTCGGGCTGGCCGACGTGAATCCTGGGACAGTTCAGTTTCTCTCAGAGCCTCCGGCTGCTCATTGGTCAAGCAGGGACATTTGACGATACTGTGTCCTCAGGTTGGGGGGAGGCTAGGCGTGTGCCCGGAGCGTGGCACAGACGAGGCGCTCGGTAAGATGTCGGTTGGTTTTAGCGTTCCCGTTCACCTGGTGTCTTGCCCGTGGCCCGCACGGGGAGCCTTCCGCAGACCCCTTTCCGCCTGTGTCCCTTTACGTGTGGCCTTAGAGGGGCCCCGAGCCAGGAAGAGTCTAATCATGTGCGATCAGAGCAGTGCCGGTGGCACATGGGTCGGCCACCTGTCTGCTGTGTCTCACGGTGACTCGCCTGTGGCAGGTGCTTGGGATGGTCTCAAGGTGGGGGAAGGAGGGGGGCTGGTGATGCCAGTGTGGAAGAGCCGTCTGGGTCCAGCTCCCGAGAGGGCCGAGCCTGTGGGACTGGAACTGGGGTTCAAGGTGGCACTTGACCCAGGCCTGGCTGGAGACCAGCGCCTGGTCCCAGGTCTCAGAGTGGCCCCCGCCAGGATGCACAGCCCCGAGCTGGCCTGGAGCCCGGGGCTGGAGGGGCCCTGTGTCCAGAAATAGTCCTGTTGCTCCGGGAGTCCCGGGTGGGTGTGGCCTGCAGGGAGAGGAGGGGAGGGGAGGGCAGGGCAGGGAGCCAGGTGGCCTTATGGAAGCGACCCGGACAGGAGGACATGCACCTGAGGCAGGACAGACCTAGTGCTGGTCTCTGCTCTGCTATGTGACGTTGAGTGGGAGTTCCAACCCCACCAAGCGTCAAGTTCCCCTGCCTCAAAATGGGTGCGTGCCGCTTCATTCATTCATTCACTCATTTATTCATTCTAGATAAGTGCTTTCCACGTTGCTGGCCGTGGGCTAGGCATTGTGCGTAGAGCAGCAGCCACACCGACTTTCTGCTTTGGGGAAGACAGACGGCCAGCGTCCTGTGTCATCCGTCACCACTGAGTGTGGTCAGGACGGCCGTTACGAAATGATAGCAGGGCGGCTTTTTGGGCTGCGTGGTCAGGGGAGCCATTCGACTGGTGCCCAGGGGAGGTGATCTTCGAACAGAGACCTGAAGGAAGGAGACACGGGAGCCGTGCGAGGGTCTGGAGGAAGGATGTGCAGGAGGGGGAAGTGCAAAGGCCCTGGGGCAGGAGAGGCCTGGTGCATGGGAGGCTAACTGAGCTTCAGAAGGTGGCCTGGAGATTTCAGGCGCCCAGTGCCTGGTCGTTACGGGTGCCCGGCCCGCGTTTGTGTCTCTCTTACCGTCTCACCTCTATCCAATCAGATGGCTCCCAGAACCTCAGAATATTCTCTTATTTGGAAAAGAAGGTCTTTGCACAGGTGGCTAGTCCAGAGCAGGTCAGACTGGTCAGAGTGGTCCTAAATCCAATGCCTGGTGACCCTAATCAGAAGAGGGGAGACACACAGAGCCACCCACAGGGAGGAGAGGGCCATGTGACCCAGGCGGGGCGTGTCTTACACGGCAAGAGCCCCAGGGATGGCTGGAACCCCCAGAAGCTGGAAGAGGCGGGAAGGATTCTCTCTCCCAGAGCCTCCAGAAGAGACTGTGGCCGCATCAGCACCTTGATCTGGAGTTCCGGCCTCCGGAACTGAGCGAGAACCAGCCCCCGGTGTTCAAAGCCCCCCAGGTCGTGGTCATTTATCACAGCGGCCCCAGGACACTGACGCACCTTCGCGGGCTTTCCGGAGGTCACGTTCCCCTCTTCTCCTGGAGTTCGTCCTCCCGGATTTCTGAGGAAAGGGTGTATCTGCCTCCGCCGGGGAGTGCATGGCCTTGGCAGTGAGCTCTGCCCGCAGCGCTGAGCAGCCTCTCAGCCCCTCGCTCTGCCGGCTGCCCCGAGACTCTCAGAAGCGACAGTGGGACTTCGCTGGGCAAACCTTTCGTTAATCTTTCATTAGGGACATTTTCAAAACTATGCATAAGTAGAATATTATAATGACCCCCACATACCCATTACCTGCCTTCGATGATTATCAGTCCGTTTGACCCACTTTTATCCACCCCCCCCCCTTTTCTCTGCGGCCTTTTAGAACAGATTATGGTTACTGAATCCTTTTAGCACGGCCCCATCTTAAACAACTATGACTTGCCTGTTGACACCTTGACTTTCACCTCGATCCTAATCTTTGGTCTGATGTCTCTCTTGCTGTTTTTATGTGTTTGTGTTTCTGTTTCCTTTCGATCGTCTGTAACATGAGATACTATGTAGTCTGTGAAATGAGGGGGCAGATCCATGAAACAATAAAGCAAACACCCTTTCGGGAAGTTTCTGTGACACCCGTCGACGGGAACGACCTCCCCGGAGGCCCCTGAGGCAGTTAGTTACAGGAGCAGGTTGGTGTAGTTGGGACACGTGGGACTGGGGAGCTGGTGGAGCGAAGGGGACCCTTAGGCCATGCTGGACCAGCTCTGGCCAGCCACCAGAGGGGCTGGGTCCTGCCCTGGAGCGTCATGGAGATGTGGCAAGGTGGGACCGGGACCTCCAAGGCAGGGCCGGGGCCGGTGTCTGGACAGGCACGGCGTTGGACGACCCCCGGGGAGCCAGTGTCAGTGAAACGGCAGAGGTGGGATTTCGGGTGGAGGGGACCCTTTGGACGGGGCGGTATTTCTCCCTAGCGCTCGGGCCCCTGTGGTGCCGGCCCGGGAGCCCGGCCTCGAGCAGAGAGTTGCGTCCTAGGGGGTAAGGACTGGAAAAGAAGCCCTCACCCCCACCCCGCCGCCCTGTTTTCACTTTTCAGTTTAAGAACCCCCTGATCCTGCTCCTCCTGGCCTCCGCCTTGGTGAGCATCCTCACGAAGGAGTATGAGGACGCCGTCAGTATCGCCATGGTGAGTGCCCGGGGGTCCGTCTCTGCCCCGCACGGCGGTGTCCTGGTTAATTTCGCTGTCGCTGTCTTGGCGGATAGCCAGGTGGCCTCTGGTTCCTTCCTGTTGGGAACAGTGTCACGGAGAATTCCTTGGCCGAGACCCCCGGGCTGGAACTGCTGTGTCCCGTCTGTGCAGGTAGCACAGAGACCGGTCCACAGAGTGGTCCTTTGTGAGCTGCTTCCCAGAGGTGACCACCGAGCACCTGCTTAAAAAGGATTTCTTCTTAATTTAGGTGAAAGTCGCATCATTTAAAAAGTAAGCATTTTAAAGTATACAATACAATCCAGGGGCGCCCGGGCGGCTCAGTCGGTTGAGCGTCCGGCTTCGGCTCAGGTCGTAATCTCACGGTCCGTGAGTTCGAGCCCCACATCAGGCTCTGTGCTGACAGCTCAGGGCCTGGAGCCTGCTTCAGATTCTGTGCCTCCCTCTCTCTCTGCCCCTCCCCTGCTCATGCTCTGTCTCTCTATCTCAAAAATAAATAAAAACATTAATAATAATAATAATAATAATAATAATAAAAGAATATGTCTGTACTATAGGATCCTGTGTGGTGTGTCTATGCAGAAAAATCTAGAAGGGTACCCCAAAATGTGAATCTTTGGATACCAGAATTTGGGATGATTTTTCTGTTCTTTTTTTTTTTTTGGGGGGGGGGTCGCATCCGTTTTATAAATTTCTGTGTGCTTGTTTTGCAAGAAGGGAACAGAGTTGGCAAGGCCGGGTGCCGTGGTCCACCTTCCACGGGCCAGCTCGCTCACTCGTGGAACAGCTGGGTGCTGACACCCCCTCCCTGTTTGCTCCCTAGGCGGTGCTTATCGTGGTGACTGTCGCCTTCATCCAGGTGCGTAGCTCTTTCCTGAGGTCTCGGGCAGGGTAACCCGGGTATGACGGGAGCCTTGGAGTTCCCGGCCTTGAATGTCATGTCGGATGTGCTTCCCGCCAGGAATACAGATCTGAAAAATCGTTGGAGGAGTTGACCAAGCTGGTCCCTCCTGAATGTAACTGGTGAGTCAGAGATGGCCTGGGGCTTCTTGGTTCCTCGGGGCAGCCAGTGGGCTGGTGGGGTTGGCAAAAGTTTGCCAAGTCTGTGTCCCTTGTGGTGTGATGGAGGGGAACCCCGCCTTCCTGGGGGTTGGGGGACATGGCGTCTGCCTTGCCAATGGATTACTGTGTGTCCTTGGGCATGTCGTTCGACTTCTCTGGGCTCTCACGGTCTCATCAGGGTCTAATGAGACTGCCAGGGCTGGGGCCATGGGTGACGGGAGTGGATTTGGGAAGCGAGCAGCCCGCGACCCCCGTGGTATGGTGGGCACGGCTGGACTGAGTGGACTGAGCGGTCGCGACGCGGGGCTCGAACAGGCCGAGGCTTCGGGCCGTTGGGCTGTGGGGTGAGACGTTGCAAGGCTGGCCTCAGCGGCCCCGCCGGCCTCTTTCCTGCCTGGACGTTTCCGCGTCACCTGTTGTTACCACACAGCCATCCCCAGAGGCGTTTGAAAGGGACAAAGGGAGACCGAGAATGCAGTGCTATGCGCTAGAACTTTCTGGGATGTTCTGTAATCCACGCCGTCCAGGACGAACCACTACTCACCTATGACCACGTCAGTGTGGCTAGGGAAGTGAGTTCTTCATTTCACTGAACTTCAGTAGCCGGCGGGACAGCTGAGGCTTCCGGCAGGTGCACAGTCCGCTGCCCCAGGGTAGGGACGCGGCCGACACCCGGGAGACAGTGTCTGGGGCCTGGCATTTTCTTGATGTCATTTCTAGTTTGCCAGTGACTTTTCTAGTCTCTCCTGGTGAGAATGGACTGATTTCAGGAAAGGGCCAAGTCTGCGCCCCTCCCCCGTCCCCCGGCTGGCTCTGCTCGTGTTGTTTTGGGGCCCGTGTCTTTCCCAAATATGCACCTGCTGCTTACAACAAAGTAGCAGAAAGTATCTCACGGTTCCAGGGGCTTGGGAAGGGTTTAGACACACAGTAACCCTCTGTTTTCTCAAAGATGATGTTTGGGGGAGAACCTGAATGTGTATCTAGATACATATGGCACAGGTGCTCCCCACAGCTGGGGTAGAAAGCTCGAGTGGGTTGCGTCCCACCTCCCAAGAAGCCAGCAAGCGAGGGGCGTGTGTGTGTGTGTGTGTGTGTGTGTGTGTGTGTATAACACAAGGCAGAGAATAACCAGTCACAGAGACAAAAAGAGGGTGATGTGGAAGGGCTGAAGAAGGTGAGTCGATTCTAGAAGGTTCACTGGGGGCACCAAACGTGACGGAGCTTAACAAGAAGACGAACCAGGCTGTCAGAAATCCAGATGTGTGACATGTGACGTAATCCAACGAACAAACGGGCACATAAATGATTCATGTGGTCTGATGATCTGACCCTGAGTGTAAATATCAGGTCTCGGCCTTTCAGGCGGACGGTATGCCTTATCGATGTCCCCGGAAGTCACTTCCAAAAGACAGTTCTATTTTCAAGAAGAGCGATGACAGGCAGGCTGGTAGAATCGAAAGGGCACCGAAGATACGCAGCCTCCGTCTCGGTGTCTGTTCTCCGCGCCGGGAGGAACAGACCTCCGTCCTTCGTGGAGCCGTTACGTATTTATTGAGCACCTACTGTGTGCTAGGAGAGATCATGCCAGGGTTACCCCGGGGAATGAGAAGGGAAGGCCTCGACCATCAGAGAGCACACACTCCTACCCGGGGAGGCAGATACTAAAGGGAAGGAACGAGATGATTTTGGAATACGGCAGGTGCCTTCGAGCCACAAGGGGCCCCCGCACCTGAAACCACAGGAAACCTCATGGAGACACAGTGGTACCCGATGGGAGAGTGGGGACGGCTTTCCGTAGCTGGTGAGCAGGCTGCCCTGACCTGACCTTTAAGGAGGAGCTGACATTTTAGGTTGGGACCTGAGAGGTGGAAGGAGCCAGCCGTGGAGAGTTGACGGAAACGTCTGACGGGTGCTGGTGGCTGCAAGGGACAGCCGAGCTGCGCAAACCAGAGAAATCGTGGTGTCTCAGGGCGAGGGGCCTTGGGTGGGAGGGACAGTGTGGTTGGTCAGCTGGAGATGACATGGGGGGCCTGGTGCTTTTATTTCTCGTTTCTTAAATGTTTTTATTTACTTTTGAGAGAAAGGGAGAGAGAGACAGAGACCGAGTGTGCGTGGGGGCAGGGCAGAGAGAGAGAGGGAGACACCAAGTCGGAAGCAGGCTCCAGGCTCCGAGCTGCCAGCACAGAGCCCGACGCGGGGCTCGAACTCACGAACCGTGAGATCGTGACCTGAGCCGAAGCCGGACGCTCAACCAGCTGAGCCACCCAGGTGCCCCAAGACGGCTGCCACAGCTCCAGACATCGGAGCCGGACGTGAAAAGCTCCAAGAGAGGAAGAGGTCGTGTGTGTGTGTGTGTGTGTGTGTGTGTGTGTGTGTGTGTGTTTACAGAATGGGGAAGCCTTTCTCACGAGCCCCCAGGAAATGTCCATTCGTGTCTCACAAACCAGTGTTACGGAAAGTGCCTGTGCCTAAGCCAGTCCTGGGCAGGGGCTGGGCTCACCCCGATGGTCTCAGCCAGTCAGAAGCCACTCGCTGGAGCAGACGGCTCGAGGTGGGAAAGGGTGGCTCTCTGAACAAGAGTGAAATCTGTTAACGAAGAAAAGGGGAATGTCTGCTTCCACGTCCGAGGTTGGCAAAGAGCTTGAGACCAGAAAGGGCTGGGTGTGTTCAAGGGCTGGATGGCAGGAGTGCGGGAGGGGGCAGGACCCAGTCAAGGGGGCCTTAGCAGGGCCTTTGGGTTTGAGCCCAAGGTCATCGAAAGCCATTGGAGGTTTGGAGCAGTAGGAACTTGTGATCTGGTTTTTTATCTGCTTTTTTGTGGGTTTTTTAAAATTTATTTTGAGAAAGAGAGAGAGGGCACAAGCAGGGGTGTGCAGAGAGAGGGGGAGACAGAGAAGCCAAAGCAGGCTGCGTGCTGTCAGCGCAGAGCCCTATGTGGGGCTAGAACTCACGAACCGTGAGATCATGACCTGAGCTGAAGCCAAGACTCGGACACTTAACCGGCTGAGCTACCCAGGTGGCCCTGATCTTTGCGTTTTAAGAGCCCTCTGGCCACGGCGTGTGGGACAGAGAGAAGATGGCCAGGGACGGGGCGGGAGCCCGGCTGGGACTGTGGCATCCGGGGAGGGTGGCGAATGGGGGGATTGCAGCGGGAGCCTGTGCCCAGAAGCACGCGGCTTGTTACTGGCACGGCCGTGAGCAGGGGTCATGGCCCAGCAGGAAAGGAGGTCCCGGGCCTCTCGGGCCCGTAAGATGCCCCCCCAGCTCTGCCAGGCTGAGTCCTGGAGACAGTGCTCTGTGCCCGAGCGGTGTCTTCTCTGAGGACAGAAATGTCTCTAGCCACTGGCTCCATTAAGGAGGCTTTAGAGCTGCTGACTTATACCTGCAGAAGCTTCTGGAGGCCACGTGGCTCCGCCTTGCTTCCAGGCAGGGTAAACGGTAGTAGTGGGCCCGCGTTTCAAATGAAGCCGAGGGTCTCCCAGAAGCCACACGCCTCGCCAAACGTCTTTTAGCGTGTGTGACCTTAAAATACGACAAAACCACAAAGGCGAGAGGGTTTGTCCGTAACTGAGAGAGAAAGCGTGCTTCTGCATTCTTTGCTCAAATTGGCTAAAGTGCGCAAAAGTAGGATGTGATCAGCATGTCAGTGTGTGTGTGTGTGTTTGTTTACCGTTTCACATGCAGCACCAGAGAAGGAAAACTTCAGCATTTGCTTGCGCGAGACCTGGTTCCCGGAGACATCGTGTCTCTCTCGATCGGAGACCGGATCCCCGCAGACATCCGTCTCACTGAGGTGAGGAGTCCCGGACCCTGGCCTTTGTGATCTGCAGACACTTAGCTTATTGGCGACAGGCATATTCTCCCTCTCTCTGTCTCTCTCTCGTGCACACACACATACGTGCACGCACACAAGGCATGAAGTTAGCAAGCAAGCTCATTTTAAGCACAAAGCCCCTCGAATTGTGTTTCATAAATTATTCATTCCCAGTTTTAAGTTTTGGTTATGTGATTTTCTGGCTTCGAGCAGACAGCACTAGCCCATTAAACCAGGGTGGGACCGAGGGATAAGGCAAGCGTGGCTTCTAGAAGGAGCTGCTCTGATGCCAGAAAGAAGCGTGACCAGATTGCTCAGTGCCGAGGAGGGAAACAGACCAGCGGAGACACAAAACGGAAGTACGAGCTTTTACGATAGTGTGGGTTGGGGACATGGGGTGGGGGGCGAGCCGTGTCCCTGACCTTTGTGGGTGTCATGGTGCCACAGCATCACCTGAGGCTCTCGGAGATCATCCTTGATGTATCAGAAAAGGTGAAGTCGAGTTCAGAGGGATCTGTCGGCGGGGGTGATCTATTTTACGAAACTTTGCAGAAATGCTGAAGAATCATTCATGGCTTTCAGTGATAACGGCTTCAGTGCAGGCTATCTCCCCGACTCACTTATTTCCAGAGCATGTGTCTTCGGGAATTGTAGGATCACTGGCATGCTGTTAACACAGCGGCCTGGAGGGGCGCCCGGTGGCTCGGTCGGTTGAGCTTCTGACTCTCGATTTCAGCTCAGGTCACGATCTTGAGGTTTGTCAGTTCGAGCCCCGCGTCGGGCTCCGTGCTGACGGTGTGTGGAGCCTGCTTGGGATTCTCTCCCTCTCTCTCTCTCTCTCTCTCTCTCCCCCCCCCCCCCGTCTCCCTCTCTCCCTCCCCTTCTCTCTCTGCCCCTCTTCCTCACAATAAATAAATACACGTAAAGAAAACAAAAACACAAACAGTGGCCTGGAGAGGGTGATGGGGAAGGACGAAGAGCCAAATCCGGGCCCCGCATTTAAAGCCCCGAGCCACTCTCTGCGGCAGAGGCAGGGGCCCGAGGGACACTCCCGCTTTCAAAGCCTTCTGCCCCTGACTTTGAGATCTGCCGGCAGGGTAGGGACCCGGGTGAGCAGGCTGGGGGGCTTGCTGTCAGGCTCATGCCGCTGTCCCTTCCCGCAACAGAACAGGTTCCTCGGCGTCTGCTACCCCCCCTCCCCTGCCCCACACTGGCCTTCAGCGGTCCAGAGGCGGTGCCTCGAGGCGGCTAGTGCCCTGGGGCCGGGCATCGGCGCTGAGTTAGAAGCCAGGGCCTACCGTTCACAAGCTGGGTGGCCTGGAGCGAGGTACTTAACCTGTGTGCGCCCCGTTTTCCCGTCTGCAAAACGGGGGAAGAAAGTAGGAGGCCGTAAGGATGACATCCCCTGGATGGAAAGGGCTCAGCCCAGGGCCTGGCACGGGTGAGTGACGCACGCTGGAAATCGGGGGCCCGGGGTTTCGTCTCCCCGCCCCGCGCCTGCCAGCCTGCGGCTCTGACGAAGGCTCGGCCTCCCTGAGCCTTGGTTTCCCCATCTGTCAAAGGGGATAGCGCTCCTCCCGCCTCGATGAGTAACCACCTGCGGCACGCTCGGCCCGGCGGCCGGCGTGACGTGAGCGGTCGGTGCGTCGGCAGTGGCTTCGTTGCTCTGCCTTTCCCGTCCCCCACCCCCACCCCAAGTCCCCGCAACAGTTCATAACCCCCGGGTAACTCTCTCCCTCAACTGGCTTTCTTCCTGCCTATGTTAAGGCCACCCGTACCTGCTTCTGATGCCACAGGATGCTTTTTTTCCCTGCGACCGGTCACAAGGCGGCACCTTCTCCTTCTTGGTATTTTGCAACTGCCCTGAACAACCAATGCCTTTGTTTATTCACCGTGGCATATTGGTGTCAGCTATTAAACCCTGAGATCCGGGAGAACTTTATATAGGGCTTAAAGCCACTTAGGTCCAGGAAACAGCGGGTTCAAGAAAGTTCTTAAAATAGGTAAGCCCGCCACCCTTCTGCATCGTGTGTGGAGGTCACGGAGCATTTGCGGCCCAGCCAGTAGAACAAGGTCACTGCTCCTTGTTTTTCTTTGACCACTTCCGGAAATGAAAAGGGGGTTGAATGGAATCTGTCGGGGCTCCAAGTAAGGCTCTGTCTCGGAGGGGAGACTGGCTGGGCGTGAGGAGACAGGAACAGCCTTGTCTGCTCTCCATCAGGAAGGGACCAGAGGCTCTCACCGTCTTCGGGCGCAGCCACCTCCGGGTGGCCACTGGTGTCACATGGGTTCTGGGCCTTGAGTATCTTTAGCCACCAGAATCCTTGCACAGGCACGCACACATTGTTCCTTCTTGGCCCAGACATTCCCCTTCGTCTCTGCCTCCCAGCCTATTTCTCTTTCCGGAAAGAACGGATGCGCTTACATATAAAGCCGGGTCTGTGCCGACCACGGGGTAGAAACTGCTTCCTTTCGTCTCCCAACAACCTTGAGAGAACAAGACTTCATCTTCTGACTGTACAACAAGGACACAGAAACCGGGAAGGGTCGAGCAGCCTGCCCGAGGTCATGCACCTGTCAGTGGGGGGGGAGGAGCACATGCTCTCTGGCCTGCAGTCGGCTGTTCTGACTTTTTCTCGCTCCGTCTCTCCCTCTGGGTTCCCCAATGTGCCTCTCTCCTCCGGCTGCTATAACAAATGACTAGATACCGAGCGGCTTAAGACAACACAAGTGTATTATCTTACGGTTCTGAAGGTCAGAATGACAGCTCATTTCACTGGGTGGAAAAAAGGAAGGTGTTGGCATTTGAAAACACAACAAATAAACCTGGGCAAGAGTTAAGGCTCACGTCTCAGTTCAGAGGTCGGGGTGTTGACTGAGCCTCCGCCTGGAAGATTCCTGCCAATCCCAAATTGACTTCAATGAAGTATATTCAGGATCAAGCCTGCCTGATTTAAAAATGTCCTGAAGGGGCGCCTGCGTGGCTCAGTCGGTTAAGCATCCGACTTCATCTCAGGCCATGATCTCCCAGTTCGTGGGTTTGAGCCCTGGGTCGGCTCTGTGTTGACAGTTTAGAGCCTGGAGTCTGTTTCCGATTCTGTGGCTCCTTCTCCCTCTCTGTCCCTCCCCCACTTGAACTCTATTTCTCTCTCAAAAATAAATAAAACATTTAAAAAATTTTTTAAATGTTTTTATTATTTTTCTTTATTATCATTCTTTTTTTGAGAGGCAGAGAGAGACAGAGCACGAGCAGGGAAGGGGCAGAGAGAGGGAGACACAGAGTCTGAAGCAGACCCCAAGCTCTAAGCTGGGCCCCCCCCCATGGGGGCTCGAACCCACGAACCATGAGATCATGACCTGAGCCGAAGTCAAACGCTCAACCGACTGAACCATCCAGGCGCCCCATTAAAAAAAAAATTTTTTTTTAATGTTCTGTAGACCAGATTAAGCTGTGAGCCTTAGTGACCTGTGCCTTTGTCCATATATCTAGTTAATTCCACTCACTGCCAATTCTGTTCTTCCTGGCTGGTTCTTCTGTCCATGCGCACTGCACCCCCCCCCCTCCCCGGGGAGCCATCCTTGGCCTCATTTGGGTTCATTCCTTGGACTGTGGGCTTCCCTTCCCAATGCCACTGGCCGCGTCTTTCAACATCTAGCATCATTTTGTGGATCTCACTCACCTCCCTTCTCTGCTCAAGACTTTTCATGGCTCCTCATTACCCTCCAAATTTCTTAGCCGATGCCAAAAGCGACTGAGTTCCAACCCCACCTCCCCCAGTGCTCCATGTGGACCAGACCTCCTGTCTCCTTGCCTGTACCCTCTCCATTCAGGGCTCGTCCCGCCCGTGGCTTCAGCACCAGGGACAGTGCCCACCGCACCCCCCCCACCCCACCTCCCCCCCAACCTCCACCCTCTCCCCACCACCCCGGCCAAGAATCTGTGTCCCAAGGAGGGTGGATAGGTGCCCACACTCAGCACCCTGGGTTTCTGTCCCGTTAAAGCTGGTGGGGTGCTGGGAGAAGAGAGGTCTTTTTTATTAAGCCTGTTACTACGGAGTTCATGCATCATCGATCCCCCCCCAATTTGCTTTCTCTTCCTTCTCTGCCTGATTCACTCACCAACTGTGTGCCTATCCTTCGAGGCCCATTTCAAGTCCCTGATCCTGCAGGAACTCACCTCTTCCGGCCCATCCCCCAACCCGGCAGCTCCGCCCTCCTGTTTCTCACTCCCAAGCCCAAGGCCGCAGGTTCGATCTGACAAAAACATCCGACTGCGGTCAGTTCGGCTCTCAGGCCCAGTCAGCGGAGGGGTTCCTCTTCCCCGTGTTGACTTTCTGTTCTTACTACAGTGCTGCTTAAATGTGAACAAACAAAGTTAGGTACAAATTCCATGTGCTTCAACCTGGAAACCTAAGCCAGATTTTCCTAGGAAGTACAACGTATTCAAATGATCATCCTGTCCCATGAGACGGTGTCTTCTGGAAACCGAATCCCTGCTTGCCCTGGGGATGTGGTGCCACTGTCTCCCGCCTGTGTGCGTGGTGCCAGCAGCCGGTGGTGCTGGGCGACTTCGTCTTCCTGTTTCTTCCTTCGTCGTGTTAGGCGCCACTCCAGGAAGTCCCTTGACTTTCCCTGCGTCCTGGAGATAAAAATACAAACACCAAGTCTAGATCAGTGGCGGTTGTTATTTGACTATGGTAATAGAGTGAGAGAAATGCCTGGGCTTCAGTGGGTCAGGGATTTACTCCTCTCTCACAGGATGAGAGACTGGAAGGGGGGGGGGGGGTTGTCCAGAGCCAATATGGCGGCTCCACCATGGAACAGAGTACCGGGCTTCTCCCAGGCCCCCGTTGCGCCCTCCGCAGGATGGGACCGTCCTTTAAATGCTTGCGAGATGGCTTCTGGCGCCACTAGGGCGAGGGCCCAGGGAGGGAGAAAGAGGAAGCCAGGAGGGTGAAGAGCGTCTCACCCTCAGTCGTCTTCACAGATCTTGCCCTGGACCGTCCGTGACTTCTCCCTGTGTCCCAGTGTCCAAAGGGGTGGAGACACTGTGAGCTGCAAGGGATGCTGGGAAATAGCGTTGCAGGGGCACATAGCCACCCCCAAGTCCAGATACCGCTGCCAACGGGGTTTCTGTTAGGAAGAGGGGACGTGGGCATTATACAGGCAAGCGGGAGCCTTTGTCATTCTTGGGGACTGGGATCCTGCGGCCCTGAACACGTTTTAAAAAGGTCACTGCTAGATTTTTTTAAAATTTGGAAGTATAGAGAACTCACCAGTCCCTGTTCGAATAATGCCGACCTAACTGTTCTCTTGTGAGCTTGTAGGACGTTGGCTTCTCTCAGTTGGTCTTAGACACTTAAATGACAAGGTCCCTAGGGGCAGAGCTCACCCTGGCCCCCACGTATGTCCTCCATAGTATCCAGCTGGCCACAGGAGGCTCACCTCTTGTGTGATAGCTACTGGGCCTGTGGTCCGTTTTGCAAGATGGTCAAGAGTGCGGTTTCTGGAACTAGAGCCTTGGCTCACGCTTCGGCTCTGCCACGAAGCAGCTGTATAACCTTGAACAAGTTACTTGAGCAAGGGACTTAATGTTTCCGTGCCTCAGTTTCCCCATATGTAAAATGGAGAAAACAGTAGCATCTTTCATGGAGGGGATGGGGATTTGGAGAGAGGGGCCTTGCAAAGTGCTCGGCCCAGGGCCTAGCTCATCACAGGAGTTCTGGGAATGTGAGCACTCTCTCCTCCTCTCCTGGTGTGTGTGTGTGCGTGTGCACACGTGTGGCTTCTGGTGTTGACACAGCCTAAGGCTGCTGATGAGTAAGCTGGCTCCGTGATGCTCCAGGCACACGGATTGTATGGGTTTCTCCAAGGTGGGCAGGACGCGGAGTGTCGGGAGAAAGACACAGGTCCTTTGAAAGAATCGTTCTAGGGGCGCCTGGGTGGCTCAGTCTGTTGAGCGTCTGACTTCAGCTCAGGTCATGATCTCACAGCTTGTGAGTTCGAGCCCCGCATCGGGCTCTGTGCTGATGGCTCGGAGCCTGGAGCCTGTTTCCGATTCCGTGTCTCCCTCCCTCTCCACCCCTCCCCTGCTCGTGCTCTGTCCCTCTCTGTCTCTCTCTCAGAAATAAATAAACATTAAAAAAAATCGTAAGATATATTCTAAATTACCCGTTGCCCAAGTATTTTTTTTAACAGTACACTAAAATTTTAAATAATGTTAAAGCCGGTATGAGACTTCTGTGTTTTTTCAGGGAAGGGGGGGGCACACGATCAACTCTTGTCCAGTTCCCGGAGGCCCGTGAGGCCGTGTTCTGATAACTTGTCCCGTGACTTCGACGTGGTGTTTGTTGTCTGCTGGCGAATGGAATTAAGGTGCCAGATACCGTGCTGTGCTTTTCTGGGCGCGGTTTTGTTGGGTTCCGTTTCGTTGTGTTTTGTCGTGGCAAAATTAGAAACGAAAACAAAAGCAGAAGCCTTGTTCCGTCCTAAGATGCGATTTGTGTGAGTTCTTCGTGGCAGCAAACCCTCACGAAAATAGCTGTACTTGAATGGCAGAGGTGGCTGAGGGCAGTACGGTTTGCTTTACGAAACCGGACATCATGGGGCGCCTGGGAGGGCTCGGTCAGTTGAGCCACCGACTCTTGATTTTGGCTCAGGTCGTGATCTCGCGGTGGGGATTGCGCCCCAGGTGGGTTCTGCACCGAGCCTGGAGCCCGCTTGGCCTCCTTTTTTCCACCCCTGCCCCTCCCCCACTCACGCATGCACACTCTCTCTAGGACAAACAAAAAGACAAAACAAAGCCAGGCGTCAGAGCCACCATTTCCGGAAGGCCTCAGATCCAGAGCGGCCAGCCCGCACGCACCTCAGGTGGCTGGGTCCCAGTCGTCCCAGCTGCCCTCCGAAGGCGTCTCCCCAGCCACGCCTCTGTTCAACGCCAGATCGGTCGTTTTTATCACTTGGCAAGAGGGCAGTGATTTCTCAAAGCCTAAAGATCAGGTCCAAATTCAAACAGAGACCTACGCGTTCTTTAATGCACCAAAGAAAGGTGTCGGAAGTTCCTGGATGTTGCATCACACTCGGGGGCTCCCCGGCTCGCAGGCTTAGAAATGACCCCTCACTGTCAGGGGTGGGCCCAGATCAGCCTTGTTTTTCTTCCCTGCCAACACTGGAGTGTTGTCCCTGGAATGTGTCCGGGAAGCCAGGAAAGACTGCATTGGAATATCCTTCCAGGTCAGTACAGGTGGCCCAGAAAAAAAGTCCCTTCCAGCCCGACTCCAGGGCCTGGCGGAGGGACGTTTTCTGCTTAGAGCTGCGTGCCTACTTTGTAGCGGCCCGTCGGTCAGGATTCGCCCCTGTCGACCGGGACCGCTGACTCTTAGGCACAGGACGCTTTTCCCAGTTGAGAACTTTTATGGGGTGCGAGGGGTCCGTTCTGCGCTCGACCGAGCTGTTCTCAGGGCGAAGGGGGCAGACTGCGTTCTTTTCCCCTCGCGGCTCTAGGCCACAGACCTCCTGGTGGATGAATCCAGTTTCACAGGAGAAGCAGAGCCGTGCAGTAAGACGGACGGCGCCCTGACCGACGGAGGGGACCTCACCACTCTGAGCAACATCGTCTTCATGGGGACCCTGGTGCAGTACGGGAAGGGGCAGGTGAGCCCCGGGGACCTCGGCCGCCCTCGCCAGCAGGCTCCCCGCCTCAGATCTCACCCTTCTCTCTCCCGAACGCAGGGAGTCGTGATCGGAACAGGGGAGAGGTCCCAGTTCGGGGAAGTGTTTAAGATGATGCAGGCTGA
>NW_024412421.1:33900031-33901081 GCF_014898765.1 Herpailurus yagouaroundi
GGGCGGGCTTTGCTTTTCTTGCAAGTCGGGGTTTGAGATTATTCTCGGCTGCTGCTGCCAGCCCTGCGCCCTCCTTAGGCGTGAGGGTGATGTGGTCAATACGAGTTCACGTTTTTTAAACTTTTTTTTTTTTTTAAAAACACTTATGGCCGGAGGGTCGGGGGGTGGGGGTGGGGCCGCCTGGGTGGCTCCGTCGGTTGGGCGTCCAGCTTTGGCTCTGGCCACGATCTCACGGTTCGTGAGTTCGAGCCCCACTTGGGATCCTCTGTCCCTGTCCCCCCCTCTCGGCCCCTCCCCCCCCCCACGCTCTGCCTCAAAAATCAATAAAACGTTAAAAAACAACACAGGTAAAAACACTTACTAGGATTTTTTTGCCGAGATCCAGCTCACAGACCGTAACACGCACGGGCCTGAAGTGTGGAGGCCAGTGGATTTTTACATGCGTGTGCCCCGCTCTGTGATTGTCACCCCGCTCAAGATATGAGAAAGCCGGGCAGTGTCCTCTAACAGACCCACCGATCTCCTCCTTTCAGACGCCGAAAACCCCGCTACAGAAAAGCATGGACAGGCTGGGGAAGCAGCTGACACTCTTCTCGTTTGGCATAATTGGTGAGCGAGGCCGTTTCTGCGCTGGGTCCCGGGGGCGTGGGGGAGCCGTCCTGAGGTCCTCAGTGGGACCGAGGGCGGACGGGAGACTCAGGGGGCCAAGCGGTCTCTGTGTGAGACAAGACAAGCTGTCCTACAGAGCAGCCTGCCCCTGGGAGGGCGTAGCGTGGTCAAGGTGTATCTCTTGCTCGTTCCTGCCTGGGTGGCTTTCCCGGATAGGTCACCTCCAAAGGCCACCTCGGGGTCCCGGGCCCCGACCATTCCCCCTTCTTCCAGGTCCCCAGAGGCGGGCCGGAATTCGGTTCAGCCAGCGAGTGGGGGAAAGCGGGAACACAGAGGTCGTGTGGGAAATTTTTGAATTTTTTTTATTTTTTTTATTTTTCAACGTTTATTTATTTTTGGGACAGAGAGAGACAGAGCATGAACGGGGGAGGGGCTGAGAGA
>NW_024412421.1:33901181-33946138 GCF_014898765.1 Herpailurus yagouaroundi
CCGGACCGCGAGATTGTGACCTGGCTGAAGTCGGACGCTTAACCGACTGCGCCACCCAGGCGCCCCATAAAATTTTTTTATTTTTGAGAGAGCACGAGCGGGGGAGGGGCAGAGAGAGAGAGGGAGACACAGAATCGGAAGCGGGCTCCAGGCTCCGAGCCGTCAGCACGGAGCCCGACGCGGGGCTCAAACCCACGAACCGCGAGATCGTGACCTGAGCCGAACTCGGAGGCTTAACCGACTGAGCCCCCCCCCCCCAGGCGCCCCAGTACGGGCCATTTTTAAGGCATGGGCCCCCAAGGCCTGTTGTCTTTGCCCCTTCTTGATTGGCCAGAATGGAGTCACATGGCCTGCCTGACCGCAAAGGCGACTGGGAGGGACAGTTTAGCCACGCGTCTACGTTACCGACCAGGCTGTGCCGCTTGGCACAGCAGCAACGGGCAACACAGCAAACGGGCCCGACCCGATGCTGTGGATCTAAACTTAGGTCTTAAGCCTGAATCCCCCCTTGGGGCCGTCCCGGTCCCTTCGCCCACTGCTTCCTGCTGTCTCCAGCTCTGGCTTTGGTTCCGTGTTCCTCGTTTTCCAGCCCTCACGGTCAGCCGGAGCCTGGCCCGCAGCAGATTCTCCATAAACACTTGTTGAGTGAATACTTAATAAAGGAACTGACCCAGAAAGCAGCGCCCCCTAGCGCAGGCAGTGATGACAGGACGTACGAGTGGGTCTGGCTAGACCTGCGGAGGAGCCAGAGGACGTTTCCGTTTCCGGGAGAAGCAGACGTTGCGCCTCTGGCCACCCAGATGTGCAAATTCATTTAGCGAGTGTCTTGTGACACTGGGAGAGGTTTGGGGCCACCGAGACGGATCAGACACAGCCTCGGCCCTTTGAATGCGCCCAGGCCGAGAGGAGGGAGGCACCTGAACAAACGTGCAACCTGAAGGTCATGGCTAATCTCCAGTGGGATGCTGGGGAAGGCTCCAAGGGAGGTGTGGCATTAAGCCGGGTCTCTAGGGTGACAGGAATTTGCCGAGGGAACAAAGAGGGAAATTCGGAATTTCGTGCCGGGACCGAGGGGATCTCCGCTCCCCTGCAACTTACACACAGAAGTACATTTAGTGAAGTGGTTAAGAGGATGCGGTCTGGAGTCCGGGCTTCCAGATCTGTCGTGCGGGGGATGCACCCGCCTGCTCTTTCTTCCCTGGACACCCGTCCCCAGATTCCAATGTCTGGTCACCTCTCCAAGTTCAGCTTTGGATTTAAGTGCCCGGCGTTGGCTAAACCACAGGCTTTACTGTGTTTTTGAGCAGCTCCTTTCCAGCCTGTTCTGTCCTGGAGCCCTAGTGGAAGATGGGTCTTAACCGGCCGATTCCGATCTCAGCCAGTGGGGCTCTCAGCCGGGATAGCACTTCAGGTGGATTCCTGCTTCTCAAATCCCGAAACAACTCCTCGAGGGGGACATGGTCATTATCCCCACTTTACAGATGAGGACACTGAGGCCCCAGAACTTTTCCTCCTTGCCAGAGCATCCCGTGCGCGTCCACGGGTCCCAGTGTGACTCATGCCCCCTCTCTGCCCCACCTCTGGCGGGGTCCGCGTGTCCCGGGCCTGCTGGTTAGTAAACACCGGGTGACTGATGGGGACGAGAGCGGAACAGGGGACACGTTGGGACACGAGCACGGCAGGACGGAACCCTCTACAACCCGGGCCCCCGTGCCTGTCACAGGAACAGCTGTCACCTGCCACATCGGACGCCATGGGGGGGGCGTCCCAGCACAAACGGCACCCGGGGAGAGTTCTGGAATCGTCCGCCAGCGTTTTCAAACAGCCTGCGATGAACTAACGGAGGGATGGTCTGTCTCTTTCTCTGACTTGAACCGGCTTGGTCCTTTCCGGAAAAAGTAAAACCGTTCTTTTTTGCGGGCGTGGGAGTGTCTTACAAAGGAACAGGAGAGTGGTCACAAGTACCTGAGGTTCCTACGCGTTGACTCAGGCGCAGGAGAGGAGTCTGAAACACCTGGGCATGTCAGAGGAGGTGCGCGTGTGCGCGCGTGTGTGCAGATGTATACTTTTTGTCTCTTTCCCAGGCTTAATCATGTTCACGGGCTGGCTACAAGGAAGACAGCTTCTCAGCATGTTCACGATTGGGGTCAGGTAAGGGCACGGACCCCTCCTGGGAAGGCAGGAGCGGGGAAGACCGGGGAGCAGGACCCCGGCCTTGGGTGGGAACGCTGCGGGTTTGAAGCCTGTCTCCGCCACGCCCTGATTCTGTGACTCTGGCAAGCGTGTTGGCCTGAACTCAGTGTCCTGGGGGGAGCAGTGGAGGCCAGCCTGCCCCACGTGGCGGGGACCCCACCGCCTCTGGGGCAGGGCAGGATCGCTCCCGCGCGCCACCCCTCCCTCGCCGGCCCCCGGCCCCCGCCATGAGGGCCCGCTGATGACTTCTCCGCACCACCCAGGGCTGAGGGAGCCAGATCACAGAGTTTGCGGGCTGGTGGGGAAAGTAAGCGCAAACACGTCAAGTGAACGGTAACAAAATAATCACAACTCACGATCAAGGCCACAGAGGAAACCATTGCGGAGGGAGTGCAAGGGAGGTAGGAACAATGTCCCCGGAGGGTGGCCCGGGAACGTCCTCTGAGGGCTGTCGAGGAAGAGCCTGCGGGAGAAGGCGGGAAGGGGGTTCCGCCGGGAGGACCCAGCCATGCGCATCTGGGGACAGCAAGGGGACTGGCTGGGCTCCCTAAGCAGAAGCACCAGGGGCGTCGGTTAGGGGACGTGTCACCGGGCTTTTTGGGGGCCCCTTTCCCTCCCGATTCTAAATAGCGTCATCAGAATCTTTCCCCACACGCATGGCGAGCCATCTTTTTTGGCAAAGCGTTGGCCATTCTTGACATAGAGATGAGAGGCGACAGGGGTGCGAACCCCAGCTTGCTGAGCCAAGAGGGGGCCAGGGGGCGTGGGCGGCTGGCTGCGCTGTGGGACGTGGGGTTCAAGGTCAGGGCGGGCTTCCTGGAAGAATGGGTCATTGAAGAGTAGGGGTTTCCAACGGTAGCCGGAGGACACGAGGGTCCTGGGGTCAGAGGTGCACGGACTCGGTGGGTCTGGGGGGGCACCTGGGACTCTGCGTTCCTAACCAGCCCCCCAGGGTGCTACTGCTAACTCTAAGTGGTGACCCAGTCGGGGCTCCAGCAGGAGGCGGGGCCAGGGAAGAAGGGTGAGCCCCTGATAAGAGTGCTCAGGTGACTAAGCCTTCGAGGGCAGGTGTGGTGGCCGAGGGACAGAGAAGCCTGAGCCCTGGGGGGACTCCTGGAAAAACCAGAGCACTCCAAAGCTGTGATGCTTAAGGACCTCCCCTAAATAATGACACATGCCATTCCCCTCTTCTACACGGTGGAAAGTTCTGTGAGCCGAAGACTTACAGGTTTCCAAGTCAGTAACAGGAGAGGCCCCGTGTCCATCCCTGCCCGCCCTCCCCAGAGCCATTGGTTGGTCATTTCTGGTCCCCAGTCTCAGTGTTCCTTCCACCTGACCTATCCCACGACAGCCACGTCTCACTTGCCGCTCAGAGGCGATCTACTCTGTTCATTTCACCTGTGACTTTGAAGCGACGAAGGCTTTTCCGTTTGTAGCAGAGTTAGTCGCTCGAAACCCCTGAATCAGAAGGCAGAACTAGCAGGGTGGCCAGCGAGGAAGAGATTCTCGCAAGAAGTAACGTAAGAGCCGCTGTTTTAAACACTTTCTCTTAATTCCCTCTGCCTCGAGTGACATTCAAGGTGATCCAAAGTATACTCGCTTTTCCTGGTCCATGCTAATCTTTATTAGTCTGTGGATTAATTTTTTTTTTTTTTTTTATCACGCAAGCATCCAACTACATACAAAAACGCCCTTCCCACGCCATATGGGGGGGAGAAAGGCCCCGTCGTACACCCTCTGCAAATGTTTGCTTAGCTAGTCTTGTCTGCTTGTGCCATAAAACCGAGGAAGCCTTCTTGCTGGCACCATAGAAACTGGGCACAGTCCTTTGACCAAGTTCAGTAATCTTGGTTCATATAACCGGCCCCTGAATGCGCCATTGTTTCTGGGGAAAAGGCCACTGCGCGCGTACCGTATTTCTTCGATTTCAGACACATTGTCTTTCCCACTTTAACTCCTCTGAGGTCGGACTGCCTCTTACAAGTGAGGCGCCTGGGGGGCTCAGGCAGTTAAGCATCCGATTCTTGGCTTGGGCTCAGGTCTTGTTCTCACGGTCCGTGGGTTCGAACCCCGCGTCGGGGTCTGTGCTGACGGCTCGGGGCCTGGAGCCTGCTTCCGATTGTGTGTCTCCCTCTCTCTCTGCCCCTCCCCTGTTGCTCTCTGTCTCTCTCCCTCAAAAATAAGCAGCATTTAAAAAAACAGACTACAGTACAGCGTAAACGTGACTTTTTTATGCACCGGGAACCAAAAGGTCCACTTGACTGGCTTTTGGTGACGGTCGCTGTATTGCCGTGGCCCGGAACTGACCAGAGGTCCTCCGAGGTGTGCCTGTGTTCACTCATTCCTATTTGTTCGTCCAGCAAATATTTACTGAATGCCTGTAGTGCTTTGCTGATGTCCTGGTGCAGAGCCCGCCCCCCTGAAACTCTTCAGTCTCCCCCCCCTGAGATCAGCAGGAAGCCCCACACCAGCCCTTGGCCTCAGCCACGCCCGCTCAAGAGTGTGGGATGGAGAGTCAGTCTGCCACGATGTTCCTGCCGCCGAATTTTAGCAGAAAGAGCCCCTTCCTAACATCCTATCACGTGTTGACAAGCTGCCCACAGGAAGGGGATCTTAGGTGCTTCATCCGGGTTCAGGTTCCTGAGAGAGAGAAGCTCATTGGTTCAGCTTGAGTCACATGTTCTCTTCTAATCCAATCAGCCATGGCTGTCGGGGGGTGGGGTTACATGTCCTAATCCAATCAGCCATGGCCTGGGGGGGGGGGGAGGGTGTGGTCACATGGTAGAGGAAGACTTGGAAGGATAATAATGTAAGTGAGCAGATACCCAGACAGCTAGGCTACCACAGGCAAAGGCACAGCAGAGTCACTCAACCTCCTTCAACTTTAATTTCCTTGTCTGGCTCTCTAATCAGAAGTGTCTAAACAACTAGACCAATGAGAAGTGAAATTCAGAGGACCCAGACGGACCCTCCGAACCAAAAAATTCCACTTCCCGCTTCTTGCCCAATTCTGGAAATTCTTCTCATGGGACCCAAAGACTTTTCTCTTTAGTAAATGACAACAATTTAAACGCAAAGGCGCTTAAAAGAGGCAAAACAACCGAGAGACTAATTTATACTAAAGTGTGGATGTCTGATAGGGACGGTCCCACCCCAAGAACAGGGTTTCGCAACAGGAGAGCTTAGAGCAATGGATGCTGAAGAAGGAGACAGGTGCATCAAGGGACTGGGAACAGAGACTAGAACCGGGACGCTGGGGACACCAGAGACATACTTCCCCGGGTAAAAGTGTTGCCGACCCCAGTTGGGATTCGTGTCGTCCTTAAGTGCATGTTAAAGGTGACCCATCTGGCCTTTTGGTCCAGCCTGGCGGTGGCTGCCATTCCGGAGGGTCTGCCCATCGTCGTCACGGTTACGCTGGTCCTGGGGGTGCTGCGGATGGCCAAGAAGCGGGTCATTGTGAAGAAGTTACCGATCGTGGAGACGTTAGGTGAGGGACTCCGCTGGTTGAATTCCTGCAAACGGGATCGGATGGGTGGGAGTTCCGCCTGGGTGTTTCATCGGCCTGAGAGGTGATGGTGATGATTCCTCTTTGCCATCAACTGGGGTTTTCTCGTGCCAGGTTGCTGCAGTGTTATCTGCTCCGATAAGACAGGGACTCTGACGGCCAACGAGATGACGGTCACCCAGCTGGTAACGTCCGATGGGCTCCACGCCGAGGTGAGCCCCGTGCCGATTTACCCGGTTCCAGCCAAAGGTCTGCCCTGCCAGCCCCTTTCCTTCGTGAAGAAAGCACACGGAACCTTCTAGCAAGCAATAAGGAAGAAACAAACACGGGTGGTTGTATAGTTTCCCTGCCACCCACAGCAGCAAGGAATGTGACCGAGTTAAGGGAGCCACCTTTATGTTTTCACAATTACCTTTTAGTCATAAGCACATTATGTAACGTAGAAGTTAAAAACACGGTTACCCACAATCCCCTGTGAGAAACTGATCGTGACAGTCCCTTTGGGTTTTTTGGTCTCCCTCCTGTACCTCTGGCACAGTTATAAGCTCCCGGAACGTGCAGTTTTGTTTCCTGCTTCCCCCCCCCCACAACCCCAAACCTTCCAGATTAAGGGGCTCTCTTCTGTGCTATTACTTTGTTTTCTTAACCATACTTTTCCCTGGCTCCCGAATAGCCCATGGAATCAGCTTGTTGCAATTTCTTTGTTTTTAATTCTAATTTTTGAGAGAGCGCGGGAGCAGAGGAGGGGCACCGAGAGAGGGAGGCAGGGTCCGAAGTGGGTTCCGCACAGGGAGCGGAAAGCCCCAAGTGGGGCTCGAACTCACGAGCTGCCAGATCATGACCTGAGTCGAAGTCGGATGCCCAACTGACTGAGCCCCCCCCCACCCCGGGCGCCCCAAGCTTAGAGAAGTTTTGAAAGCATGGCACTTAGTGAGGTTTTCTGGTTAACACACGGTCTGCAGGGACCATTCTCCTGCTTGCAGCCTCGTTGGTGGGTAGGATTATGTCCTTGGGGTGGGTCTCCCAGAAAAGAGATGAGGGGACAATCGGGGGCGTGTATTACTGACACGTGGTGACATCCTCTCTGTGGCTTTGCCCTGCAGGTCAGCGGAGTTGGCTATAACGGCAAAGGGACTGTGTGTCTGTTACCCTCAAAGGAGGTCGTTAAGGAGTTTAACAACGTCTCGGTGGGGAAATTAGTAGAGGTGAGTGTCAAAGCCCCACGGGTGGAAACAGACATTTAAAAGGAGCTGACGGTTATTCTCTCAGAAGGGAGGAACAATCGATGGCTCCCGGCTACTGGACCAACCAGGTGTTGGTGACCATTGGGCCTCCCGCCCCGCCCCCGCCAGGGGTCAGGTGTCACAGGGGCCCAGAAATAGTTGGGAACACCGGAAGTAAGAGAGAGCTGGAGCCCTCCCTACTCCTCCCTGCCTGCTGGACAGGCGTTAAAGAGGTGCCTGCAGAGGGTGGGTGTTCATTGAACGCCAGACAACGAGCCTGTTTAATTGTCGACACGAGTTGTATTAGCCAGACTCACGCCTCCCACACACCCAGTGCCCTCCGAGGTGTGAACTGAGCCGCTGTCTTCTAGAATTTGTCGTGAGCTGTGAAGGTCCCGCCTCACTGGTGCCACTTAACTATCCCAGCACCCCTTCGAGGCCGAGGCCCGTCCTGTGATCTCAGTGCGCAGATTAAGAACCGGGCTCAGAGAGGTGATGTGCGTGCCCAGGAGGGAGGGAGCTGGGGTTCACCCCCACGCGCGTTTCGTGTGTTTCCTTCTATTATTTTCATTGTCTTTTTAAATTGAGAGTGACGGGCCTGTACCCCAAAATTCTCCCCTTAAAAAAAATTTTTTTTTTTACATTTATTTATTTTTGAGAGACAGAGAGAGACAGAGCACAAGTGGGGGAGGGGCAGAGAGAGAGGAAACACAGAATCCAAGGCAGGCTCCAGGCTCCGAGCCGTCAGCACAGAGCCCGACGCGGGGCTCGAACTCACAAGCCATGGGATCATGACCTGAGCCGAAGTCGGACGCTCAACCCACTGAGCCACCCAGGCACCCCAGAATTCCCTGCTTTAAATTAAGCATATGGTTCACTGGTTTTAATACCTTCACAGAGTTGTGCAGCCACTGCCACATCCAATTTCAGGACACTGTCACCCCAAGCAGGAAGCCCATACCCATCAGGGGCCACTCTTATCACCCCAGCCTCCCCACCATCCGGCCTGTGACAGCCAGGGTTCAGCAGAGTCAGTAAATGTTCACTGTGTTTATTTTGGGTTTTTTTTGTTTTTGTTTTTGTTTTTGTTTTTAATTTTTTTTTCAACATTTTTTATTTATTTTTGGGACAGAGAGAGACAGAGCATGAACAGGGGAGGCGCAGAGAGGGAGGGAGACACAGAATCGGAAACAGGCTCCAGGCTCCGAGCCATCAGCCCAGAGCCCGACGCGGGGCTCGAACTCACGCGAGATCTCGCGAGATCTCGCGAGATCGTGACCTGGCTGAAGTCGGACGCTTAACCGACTGCGCCACCCAGGCGCCCCTCACTGTGTTTATTTTTAAGAGCGGGGACTGGGATGCATTTTTTTTTTTTTAATTTTTTTTTTCAACGTTTTTTTATTTTTATTTTTGGGACAGAGAGAGACAGAGCATGAACGGGGGAGGGGCAGAGAGAGAGGGAGACACAGAATCGGAAACAGGCTCCAGGCTCCGAGCCATCAGCCCAGAGCCTGACGCGGAGCTCGAACTCACGGACCGCGAGATCGTGACCTGGCTGAAGTCGGACGCTTAACCGACTGCGCCACCCAGGCGCCCCTGGGATGCATTTTAAAGAGTACGTCTTGCCCCTCACGCCCACCCCGGGCCTCGCCCCCCAAATGGGTCAAGCCTGCAGCGTGTGGCTTTTTCACATGCCTGAGTGAGCCCAGGACCCCGAGGGGGTGCCAGCTCCCAAGAGTTAACTGCAGATCTTCCAAAATCCCGCCTTTCAGGCAGGCTGTGTGGCCAACAACGCCATCATCAGAAAAAACGCCGTGATGGGACAGCCCACGGAAGGCGCCCTGATCGCCCTGGCAATGAAGGTAGGGACCCTTTGATGGTCTACACCGGGAGGGCTTCCGCTGGGGGCTGGATGAGGGGCGGAATTCGGGCGCCTGTCTGAGCAAATGAGGAGTGGAGAAGCTTAGTAACAATGGAGAGAGCGGCCCCGAACATCCTTAGGCTGTCGCCGGCTGGTGGAGGCGATGGGCTCTGAGATGCTGTGTGCTTCTGGAACATTCTGCAGGCCTCTAACCCTTCCCGACCATCCCACAAGAATCCTGGGGCATCCCGTGGCTCAGTCCCCACGGAGGCGCTGGGGAGACAGAGGAATGACCCACCTGGTGGCCCCCGAGCTCCCGTGCAGGAAGACCCCTTCCTTTTAGTGCATTTGACGGATCGCAGGGCTCCGTGGTCAGACCCTGAGTCTGTGGCTTTGCAGAAATGCCCCCATTCTGTGCCCAGAGCTAGGCGGGGAGCCGCTGCCTCGGGTGTTGAGGGGTGGGCGGTGGGCGGGCCGGGTAACTGCTCCGCCTTGGGCACAAACAGGAGGTCTGATCACACCCCTCCCCAGAGGGACCCAGGCCCACCTCGGGGTGCCCGTCCTGCACCAGCTGAGCCCCGCGTCCTCCTCAGCCCCTGTGCCCCTTCCTCCTGCTGCCTCTGGTGCTGGGTCCCCTCTGTCCTTCCTCCCACGGCTGCGTCGGGCTCTCCCTTCAGGTTTACTTCGCTTCCCTCCCTCATCCAGGCCCCCAGGACGGCTTCTCCGTCCGTCTGTTCCCCTGCCCCTCCCCCAGCCCAAGACCCAGCTACCCATCTCTGCCAAGTTCAGGCAGACAGTGCTGCAAGGTTGGGTTGAGGAGGGGGAGAAGAGTCACCCTCTGAATAAGTCCCTGTAGGGGCGCCTGGGGGGCTCAGTCGGTTGAGCGTCCGACTTCGGCTCAGGTCGTGATCTCGCCGTCCGTGAGTTCGAACCCGGCGTCGGGCTCTGTGCTGACAGCTCGGAGCCTGGGGCCCGCTTCGGATTCTGTGTCTCCCTCTCTCTCTGTCCCTCCCCCGCTTACGCAGTGTCTTCCTCTCTCTCTCTCTCTCAAAGATAAATATTTAAAAAAAAATAACAGTAGGGCACCTGAGTGGCTCAGGGGGTTAAGCGGTCGACTTTTAATTTAGGCTCAGGTCACGAGTTCGAGCCCCGCATCAGGCTCTGTGCCAACAGCGCAGGGCTTGCTTGGGATTCTCTCTCTCCCTCTCTCTCTCTCCCTCTCCCCTACTGTCTCTGTGTCTGTCTCTCTCTCAAAATAAATAAACTTAAAACAGAAAGTCCCTATAACTGTAAACAAGCTATGTTAAGAAACTGTTACACTCAGGGAAGAAAATTCTTTCCAGGATGACAGTCATACCGACTAGACCTTACTGCCTCTTCCGAGAGGGCCCCGGCTGGCCCTGTTCAACCGCAGGCTGCCGTCCGGGACGGGGACAGTGGCCCGACTGTCCCAGCAGGAGAGAACCCCGGTGTGGGGTCTCCACCCCTGCTCCCGCCGCCTGCCTCCCGTGCAGCCCAGAGAGGACCGATGTTCCAGAACCCCTCTCCTTTACGGGTCACGATTTACTCTTCCGTGGGCCGGAACCAGTAGGGGAGCCTGGTGACAGCTGACGTGTATGAAGTGCCTCCCGTGACCGTGTGGCAGGCTCGGTGCTCGGGGCTCTGTGTTTATCATGTCCGTCCCCGAACCCGTCTCAGGGTCGAGGTCAGTGGTTCTGAACCATTTCTCCACTGTCACGCTAGCTTCCCCGCAGTGGCTGAAATAAAGGACTGCCACCTGAGTGCCTGCAACAGCAGGAATTTACTCTGTCACGGTTCCCGAAGCTGGAGGTCTGAAAGGAAGGTGTGGGCAGCGCCCTGGTCCCCTCCCCTCCACCTGTGACCAGTCATGCCAGATGCTCCTTGGCTCACGGACACGTCTTCACGTGGCCCTGTCCCCTTCGTCCAAGGACCACCCGTCTTATCGGATCTGGACACACGCGAACGACCTCATCTTAACTTGGTTCCACCCCCCGAGACCCTGTTTCCAAACAAGACCACGTTCGCAGACACTGAGGGGTTAGGGCGTCGACGCGTCTTTTGCAGGGTCATTCACAAGACCTTCCCGAAGAGCCTTTTCGGGCATTTCTTTTGTTCCTGATCAGTCCCCATGAGATTTAATCCCACAGATAGACTCTCTGTCTGGGTGCTGTATGGATAAAGGAGTAGATTCTTGCCTCCTCAGAACCCATTTTCTCCTGTTGGCGGGGGGGGGGGGTGCGTGGGATGCATGGGTGGGGACTGGTATACAGCTGGGGAAACTGAGGCTCAGAGATGTCAAGTAACTGGCCCGAGGATGGTCCGCGAATGTCAGGCCTGGCAAGGACCCCGGGCTGTGACAGCAACCCACCCCACCAAGCGGGGCTTCTTTGGGGGGAAACTGCTACCTCTTTGAGTCTGGAACATTCCTCCTGGAGGGGAGCCCACGGGCTTTTGTTTCTGAGCACGTTTTGGCCAGAAGCTGTCGCCAGGACCAGCTGGCCCTGCCCCTGGAACAAGAGAG
This sequence comes from Herpailurus yagouaroundi, assembly GCF_014898765.1. Taxonomy (NCBI): domain Eukaryota; kingdom Metazoa; phylum Chordata; class Mammalia; order Carnivora; family Felidae; genus Herpailurus; species Herpailurus yagouaroundi. The sequence goes on from NW_024412421.1 coordinate 33,912,509, forward strand.
GAGACTTTTTTTTTTTTTTTTTTTTTTTTTTTGGGGGGGACTTTTGAAAGCAAATGGCCTTTCTCTGTGAGCTAAACGCTGGGATTCCTTACCTGCCGGAAATGGCTTGACGAATGAATAACGGAGGCGGCCTGAGCTTTGCAGCGAGGCTGGCTCAGGATGACTCACGAGAAGCGTGGCATTTGCTTTTCCTAGATGGGCTTAGCTGGTGTTAAAGATTCCTACGTGAGAAAAAAGGAGATTCCGTTCAGCTCGGAGCAGAGGTGGATGGCAGTGAAATGCAGCCCCAAGACTGTGGTGAGTTTTCTTCTCTGCCCCTTCCCACCCTCTCCCCTGCACCCCGAAGGAAGCAGAATACAGGTGTCGAGGAGGAAAGCTGAGCGCTCCCAGCTGCTTCCACGGAGGGTCAAATACAGGACCGTCCGGCTGATGGCACTCAGACCTTTGATCATTTGGCGTCTCCTGCCGAGATTTTGGTCCGAAACGGTGGTGGTTCTCAAGGTGGGCTTCCCAGACCAGTGGCATCCCCCGGGGAATCGGTTAAAAATGCAGCTTCTCTGGATGTCAATTTTTTAAAAATTGAAAATAGAATGTAAAACAAAATGCAGATTCCCAGGCCCCACCCGGAACCCCTGAGTCCGAAATCTCGGGAGCGAGAGCTGGTAGTCACCTGTGCGTGCGGGGAATTTTGACGTGGGCTCCCACCGTTAGCAGCAAACCCTCTTGCTAACTTGGAGGTCCCTTCTTAACATCCTGGTGCTGAGTTCTTTCCAAGCACGAGTGCCTCAGATCGTCACCAGGTGGGGACAGCCCTTCAGCCCTGCGGGGGACCAGGAGGCGCATCCCAGCACCCACCCCAGACGGTGTGAACGGCGAGCTCACGTGTCATCCGTGCGCGCCCACAGATACACCCTTGCGCTCACCTTCACATCTTGTTTTTCTCCCCAAAGACCCTGGTAATATATTCTCGCTGAAATAGATTCTAGAAACGGGACTTAAAAACGGAAGCACCGTATAATCCCGCCCTTCGTGTCTCCCGACCCAAGGCAGCCCCCCTCCACGGTCTGGGATGGGACCTTTGAGGTCCTAAACATGCAGAGAGCAACGTACGGGGTGGTAGTTTTGAAACTAGGTCGTGCTGTGTGTGGGGTTTGTAATTTGCTCTCTCCCCTTTCAGCGATGTCTCAGACATCTTTCCGTATCGGTTCACACAAGCTCATCCCCCCGCCCGCCGTGAGCTTTCAGGCGCCGTGCTAATGCCGGGGACGGTGTGACCCGGGCTGTCACGACGCCTTCCGCGTGGAGCTTACCATCCGCAGGAGACCGAGCTTAACGAATACACAGGAGAACGGTTCGGGGCTCCATGAGCTCCGTGCAGGGGTGAACAAAACAGAAAGGGGACCTGCCCTCGGGAGGCAACAGTCCCAGTGGAAATAGACGTCCCGCAGTCAGTCACACACATAAAGGCCTAACAGCGGCTGGGGCGTGGCTGATGACACGTATGGGATGCTCTCGGTGACGTTAACAGGGCACCTGATGCACAGAGAGGCTGCGGATCAAAGTTCTCCAAGGAGCCGACCCAAGGATGCAGCCACTTTCCTTTTCTTCTTTTCCAAGGACCAGGAAGACGTTTACTTCATGAAGGGGGCCTTCGAAGAGGTGATTAATCACTGTACCTCGTACAACAACGGAGGCCTCTCCCTGCCACTGACGCCCCAGCAGACAGCCTTGTGCCAGCACGAAGAAAAGAGGATGGGGTCTCTCGGCCTGCGGGGTTGGTACCTCTCGTCCCCAGCGCCACGCTTTAAGTGTGCAGCATTGACCTTCCGGGTCAATGGCCACGTGAAAGGCAGAGAGGCCCCCCCCCCGGCCCACCTCTGCCACCATGTGACACCTGTTAGTCCGGACGCGGCGCCTGTGGGTTTCCCGACGTGTGACTGAGGCGCCCCAGAAACGCTGATTTTCCCGATTGGTCGTCCTGCTCGTCGACCACGGTCGGGAAAACCCAAAGCTCTTTCGCATCAAGGCAGACGTTTCATTCCTCGGCCATTTCCAGTCTCCTGCATCGGGGATGCCGCCTTCCCCGATGAGCTGGAAACTCGGGTTTCCCACAGTGCCTGTCTGTTTTCAGAGAAGCGCTCTGGAACCCGTGGGTTCCCTCCGGGGAAAGTGAGAAGCCTGGGGCCGGGTGTCAGTTGCCTTGGGTTTTCCCTGCGGGAAACAGACGTTGTAAATTGCTAGCAGCTTGCTGATAAGGGGGCGAGGCGAGGCGAGGCTGAGACAGAGCCTGGCAGGGCGGGGAGGGGAGCCTGGGGAAAGGGAGGCTTGGCACCCGCAGCCTTGGCATCTGTACCAATGGTACACGCACTGAAACAGAGTCAAGGCCGGGACAAGCTCCCAGACAGAGTCCTCCTACCCCTGGGGCCCGCGGGGGACCTCCCACGGCTCTCGGTGTCTCCTCAGTGCTGGCCCTGGCTTCCGGACCCGAGCTGGGGAGGCTGACTTTTCTGGGTCTCGTTGGAATCATCGACCCTCCGAGGGCCGGCGTGAAGGAAGCGGTGCAGGTTCTCCGCCAGTCGGGCGTGTCCGTGACGATGATAACAGGAGATGCTCTGGAGACCGCCTCTGCTATAGGTGAGTGGGGCGCAGTGGGCGCCGGGCCGGGAGGGGTCCCCTCCCGCGGGGCTGCTCCTGCGGGTTTGGGCGCGCCCCCCCCCCCCCACCTACTGTGAGCTCGCAGAGACCCTGAGGTTCACAGGCCGGCTCTCCCCCCCGACAGAGACGGCTGTCTCTAAAGTGTCGGCAGGTGCCCCGAAGGGGGCAGAGCCGTCCGCGGGCTCCTCAGCCGTGACCTCACCGCCTCTTCCCAGACAGCATCTGCCCGTGTCCGGGTTCTGGTCTGGTTCTGTGTGCCCCGGGCGGGTCACTGAACCACCCTGGCCTCCGGGCTCTTCTCCCACAGGGGGCCGGCCACCCCCCACCCCCCACCACTTCTCGTTCTTCTTATTCACGTGACTGGTTCTCCCTGCTCTGTCTCAAGGCACCCGGCGCTGTGAAAAAATCAGACTCTAGAATCAGACAAAACCACGTCAGGTCCCAGCATCGCCGCTCGGCAGCTCTGGGACCTGGGGGAGGTCACTCCCCTCCGTTTCCTCATCGTTAAAGCAGGGACAATAAGGCCTTAGTTCTGTGGATGGAATTGGGATCATGTCGCGTAGCAGGTGCTCGGTGGGGGGGGGTCGCCGTCGCGGCTCTGCTGTGCTCGTGGTCTGCGGCCCAGGCGGGGCCTGATGTCAGGCAGGGGGAGTGAGGGGCGGGAGCGGGCCCTCAGAGCAGGCTCTCTGCACCTCGCAGGAAGGAGTATTGGCCTGTGCAATGGGAAGCTGAAAGCCATGTCCGGGGAGGAGGTGGAGAGCACGGGGCAGGACGAGCTGGCTGGCTGTGTCGGGGCGGTGGGGTCCCCCCCCGGGGGGCCCCGGGGGGGGGGGGGGGGGGGGGGAGTTTCAGCCCCAAGTTCACGGACTCTTCTCCGCCTCTGCGTCCAGGTTTCTGTCTTCTTCAGGACCAGCCCAAAGCACAAGCTCAAAATCATAAAGGTAAGCTGTGTGCCTCATGCGTCTGTTGGGGTCAGTCCAGGGCGGTGGCTCTGCCCCCGGGGGGAGGTCCTGGGTCCAAGCTGGCAGGAGCGTCGGCCGTCCTCAAGCCGTGCTTCTTTCTCTAGGCCCGGGACGGCTGCACCAGGCGGTGCCTTTGCCCAGCCCCCGGGGAGGGGAGAACGGGCTGTCCTTGGCCACGTACAGCAAAAGCAGGAGCAGGAATTGGGTGGTGCGGAGGGCAAACTAAAAAGCAGGCAGTCTCTGTTAGTCGAGCGCTCTGGCATTATTCTTGTTACCGAACTCCAGGCCTCAGTTTCCCAGTCTGTAAACCGGGGTTGTATGGATGACGTCAGCCAACTCACAAGGCTAGTGAGAGGATTCCAGGAGGCCGGGCCGTGCGGCTCTTGGCGCAGCACCTGGCACACGGCGGGTGCCCGGTGGAGACTGGATGTGATTTTCTGCCTGTGCCCGGGGGAGGGCGCTGCTGGTGCGCTGGGTCTCCTCCCCGGAAGCGCTTTGAAAATGAGCTCTTGGGGCGCCTGGGTGGCTCGGTCGCTTAAGCATCCAGCTTCAGCTTAGGTCGTGATCTCACAGTTCAGGAGGTCGAGCCCCACATCGGGCTGTCTGCCGTCAGCACAGAGCCCGCTTTGGATCCTCCGTCTCCCTCTCTCTCTGCCCTTCCCTTGCTTGCACGCACACGCTCTCGCTCTCCCTCCAAATAAATTTTTTTTATTTTTATTTTTTTTATTTTTATTTAAAAAAAAATTTTTTTTAACGTTTATTTTTGAGACAGAGAGAGACAGAGCATGAATGGGGGAGGGGCAGAGAGAGAGAGGGAGACACAGAATCGGAAACAGGCTCCAGGCTCCGAGCCGTCAGCCCAGAGCCCGACGTGGGGCTCGGACTCACGCGAGATCACGCGAGATCTCGCGAGATCGTGACCCGGCTGAAGTCGGATGCTTAACCGACTGAGCCACCCAGGCGCCCCTCTCCAAATAAATTTTAAAAAAGAGAGAAAGAAAAGGTGTTCTTTAGCTCTGTGCTGTTTTATTCTTCGTGCTGTTTGGGGGGCTTTAGCTCTAGGGAGGAAACCTCCATGCAAGTCATTCCTAAGACTTACTTAATCCCATGGGGCACTGCGTGGTTTCAGGGGTAAGTTGTGGACTTTTGTTTGTTACTGGAGAACACGAATGAGCCTTCACTCACCTCCTCTTTCCAAAGGCTTTGCAGGAGTCGGGGGCAGTCGTGGCCATGACGGGGGACGGGGTGAACGATGCGGTTGCCCTGAAGTCTGCGGACATCGGGATTGCCATGGGGCAGACGGGGACAGATGTCAGCAAAGAGGCTGCCAACATGATCCTGGTGGATGATGACTTCTCGGCCATCATGTGAGTGGCTCCATGGCTGGTTTTCAGCGGCAGAAATGCCCGCGATGACCCGCTGCCCCCCTCGGGACATGCCCCCTTCACGGCCTGAGGGTGCATCCGACGGGCGAGCCGGGGTCAGGTGCACAGACGGAGGCGGGCTCCCATGTGTCGGCCGCAGCACCGTCTGTGGGGAAATCCTAGGCCACCCTAACTGCCGACAGCAAGGGCGGGAGTGCCACGAAGCCACGAAACATCACGTTTTGGGGAACGTTTTAAAGACGGAGAAATGCTCACATTGTGGGGTTAAGTGAAAAACGCTAAGAGTGAGCATGTGCGGCTGGAGGGCCCGTGTTTGTGCGGATGCGTATGTTTCATGCGCTGAAAGCGACGAACGACGGGGCAGGAGCTCTAATTGTTGGCCCTCGTGTGATCGCAAGCTCCCGAGATTGCAAAACACCTGGTTTCTTGTTTCCCTTCCCTCTGGTCTGATTTTAATTCGTTCTCATCGAGACTTTACTCATAAATCCATTGTAATAATTGGGGGTGGCACGGAAGTTTTCTTAAGCCTGCTGTCAGAACTCTGAATGAGCAAAAAACTGAAGTTGGGTGCGATTTTTGACTTTACGGAGGAGTCTTGTCTTCGTAAATGGATTGACTCACCCTAGGAATCCTTAGCCCCCTTCCCCCTTAGTTAAAAAAAAAGTCCTGAGATGCAGTTGATAAATAACTCTGTAGTTTTAGTTCTTTTGCAAAAAAAAAAAAAAAAATTAGAAAAAAAAGGGTTAGGCAGTTTTCTGCATTCGTGACTCAAGATCAAGGTTTTTAAAGGACCTTTACGGTTTTCTGAACATACCAAGGATGTTTTTCAGCCTAATTCTCTCCCCCCCCCCCCCGGCCCCCCCCCTGGGGCGAATTAGCAGGTTTGATCCGTCTTGCTGTGCCTGTCGCCCAGATGCATCTCTGGGTTGCAGTCAGTGCTTCCCAAGTCCCGGGTGAGGGCGGGGTCCCTGGGCTCAGGCGGGAGAGTAATCTATGGTCTTCGTACAGAGGGTGATCATGGCCTGCGGTCCGGGCCCCCGCGGCGGGTGGTGCTGGCCAGGCCACCGTCCTCCTGTACCTCTCTGTCCTGGAGCCGCCAGCGGGGGGAAGGGGAAGGGGTGCCTGCGTGCGAGGCCACCTGCGGTGACACCATCGCTCCCTCCCACGGCTGCCGGAGGTGCCCGGACGCTCCCAGCGGGCCCTCTGCGAAGAAACGCTCTGTCCTCTTGCAGGAACGCGGTGGAGGAAGGCAAGGGGATTTTTCATAACATCAAAAACTTCGTGCGGTTTCAGCTGAGCACGTAAGTCAAGGCCGGCGTCTCCGAGGGCCGTCGGGCTGCGCGTGCAGCCATCGACGGTGCCCGGTGTGTGGCCCGCAGGAGCATCTCGGCCTTGAGCCTCATCACTCTGTCCACCGTGTGCGACCTGCCCAGCCCGCTCAACGCCATGCAGATCCTGTGGATCAACATCATCATGGACGGGCCACCGGCGCAGAGGTGAGGCGCCGGGCTGTCCGCGAGGCTCCACCGCCCGCCCACTCTGCCGTCTCGGGTCCCTTGCACCGAGTACGGGACGCTGTCCCCGGGAGTCCTGCAAAGCCGGAGTGTGGCGCACTGCGGGGAAGACAGCCAGCGGGATGCCCTGGGCATGGGGGGGAGCACCTGCATGGGCAGCCGGCGGAGGGGGGGATGTGCTCCCTGGGTGACTCCACGCCTCAGTCCCTCTCTTCACGTCCCCACTTGGGAGATGTCCTCCGTGATCGCTCTAACAGCAGCCCCCGGGCTCTCCCACTCTGCTTTATTTGTCCCTAGAGGAGAAAATACGTATGTCCTTGTTTATCTGATTATGACCCGTTTCCCCTACGGCAAGGTTTTTGTTCCTTGTAGCATTTCCCGGCTCCCGGGACGGTGCCGGGCACACAGGAGGTGGTCGGCGAGTTAGTTGTTGGGTGGATGAGGGAGGGTGAGGGTAGCTGAACAGGCAGGAGGAAGAACCACCTTCAGAGTCGGGGAGCCAGACATCCAGGAGCAAGCGAGGCACTGGGTTCGAGCACACAATACATGCTGTTGTTGATTATGTATGTGTGTGTGATATAAATGGGATACATATATGTCACCGTGAATTATCACAGTTGTCGCCGCTGAGGGCAGGAGTCCCGCTTTGTCCCTCCGGGCCCAGGGGGAGGTCCCTCTTCACACGCTGGGAGCAGGGCCAGGAGGGAAGTTGGCGGCAGCCGTCTCTGCAGCCGGCTTCCTCCTCGGTGCCCCGCGTCCCGTCTTTTGCTGGTCTAGCCCCAGTCCCGCTGTTGCGCATTCGGCTGAAGGCGGGTCCCTAGGGGGCGGTGTCTGGACCCTGTTTCTCCAGCCTGCTGGGCGTCCCCTTGTGATGGAAGCTGTGCGATCATGAGGGGTGACCCAGAGTGGCTCCAGGACGGTGGTGTGGTTGGCTTGGGGGTGGTTTTCCCCTGCCGTGCTCAGGGACGGGTGTGTGGCTGCCCTGGCGCCCAGGCCGGTGGGGTGGGGGGTGGGGACCCTGGAAGGAGTTAGGGCGAGGGCAGAGGATGTGAGGGGCGGGCTTCCAGCAAGGACGGAGAAGTCCCCCTAAGAGTGGGACCAGACTGAGCTCCTGCCAACGACCTGGGGGCACTTGGCCAAAGCCCCCTCTTTGCTGTGTCTTCGGGGCTGACCTGAGAGCCTGTACAGCTTCAGCACTTTAAGTGTCCTCGCGGTTTATGTCAAGGTTCCCCTGTCTTGTTCCGAGCAGCTTGGGGGTAGAGCCGGTTGACAAAGACGCCCTCCGACAGCCACCGCGGAACGTCAAGGACACGATTCTCGGCAAAGCCCTGATCCTGAAAATCCTCCTGTCGGCTGCTGTCATCATCAGCGGGACCCTCTTTATCTTCTGGAAAGAGGTGGGGCAAGTTCTCACTGGCTCGGCCTGTATTCGCTAAGCCCCTGTGGTGGGAGCCTAGCGGCTGTGCACCAAGCACCGGGGATGGTCCCCGCCCGGGCGCGTGGGGCTCCGGCTCTGACTGGGGAGACAGGTGCACATACCGGGGGCTGTCCCTGAGGCGGGGGGCAGGGGACCAGGAGCTGACTTTGCAGAGGTGGGGACAAGGCGGAAGGATAGGAAGCCCCCCCGGCAGGGAAAAAAATCATTTTGTTCTAAAAGGGACCCGATGCCCCTGCCACTTTCTATGGTCACCAGGAAACAATTTGCAATCTATTAGAAGGAAGTCCGTCGTGTTCCCTGGAGGTGATTATTTGAGGGAGCTTAGGGGCCACCTGTCGGTGGCTCCAGGGGCCCCCGTGCTGACACGCGGTGCTCTCGGTGGAGACCCAGGCAAGTGGGGGCAGGACACGGGACCACCGCAGATTCTGTTTTTCTCCAGCCCCGCCCCCCAGAGGAGGGGCCTTGCGTTTTCCCCAGTTCTCACCTGCCCGGGAAGGTGGTGTGGCCGCCCGTGTCCAGCCTGTGCTCCACCTGCGGGAAGGGGACCCAGGCCCTCCTGTGCCAGCACGGTGGGCCTCAGTGTGGGGGGGGCCCCCCAGGGGCTCTGGAGTCAGGCTCCAACTCACGCCACCCCGGCCAGGGCGTCTGCGGGGAACCCTGGGACAGTCATAAGCTCGGGCAGGAAGGATCCGCCTCCCCTCAGGCAGGGAAAGTTCTCACCTTGGCTCCAGGCCAGGCCCGGGAGGAGACCTGCCTCAGGTCCCTACAGCAGCACCAGGGAGGGTGTGCATCCTCTGTCTGTGACACTCGGTGGATGCAGCTATAGCCCTGTCCTGTCCCAGGAGGCAATGTCACCTGCTGCAGGAAGGGATGCTCCCTTTACCTGTGCAGGGTTTCAGCTCGGGGGGGGGGGGGGGGGGGGGGGGGGTCGTGAGACACCCCCCTTACTCCAGCCCAGGGGGCGGTCGTGATCAGTTCCTAGCAGAGCCGCTCTCTGCTGGGCGCTCCAGGCCCCTCGAGTTCCTGCTCCCTCCGTGCTCATCATCACGAGAAGCACCCCCCTTCCCGGGGCCCGCCCACCCTGCGCTCCTCTGTGTTCCAGATCCCCGCAGACAAGGCGAGCACCCCGCGTACCACGACCATGACCTTCACCTGCTTTGTGTTCTTCGACCTCTTCAACGCCTTGACCTGCCGCTCTCAGGTGAGCCCTGGGCTGCCCTCCCCTCCCTTCCTGGCGGGACCCAGTCGTGCTCTCGGGGACGAATGGTGCGGCCGCGGCCCGAGTAGGCCTCTGTGAGCATCGCCCTCTGAGCCGTGGCTTGTGACCCGGCTGACACGTGCCCTTCTCCTCCCACAGACCAAGCTGATATTTGAGATCGGCTTTCTGCGCAACCGCATGTTCCTGTACTCGGTGCTGGGCTCCATTCTGGGCCAGCTGGCCGTGATTTACATCCCGCCCCTGCAGAAGATCTTCCAGACGGAGAACCTGGGTGCCCTCGGTGAGTGGGCGGGGACGTGAGGGGTCAGCAGAGGCCGGGGCCTGGGCGCCGACACGCGGTGTTCCAGGTGCGAAGTCCCTGCGTGTGCCCGGCCGGCCGCACGGGGTGGGAGGGCGATGTGATGGGGTCATGGAGTACACGGGGAAGCAGAGGATGAGGCACCTCCACCGGGAGGGCCACCGAGGGCAGAAGGGGACACGGCCTCCCGGCCCCCCTGTCCCAGGGCTGGCGGCTCAGAGCGACGCAGCAAGGCCCGGGGGCTGCGCCATGGCGGGTGACAGTACCGGCTCATTCTGCCCCCGCTGGCAGGGGGCTCGTGGGTCTTGGGCACCCGCTGACCCCAAGACAGGGAGCAGGCCACCCAGCAGCTCGGGCTAAACACAACATGATTCAATGACCGCGGCCGTCCAGGGCCCCGAGCGCACCTGCCCCGGAGTGGAATCCTGGGGCTCCCCTGCCTCCCCGCCCAGGCGGACGCGATTCCAGCCTTTTCTTTGTGAGCTGCCTGGGGTGACTGGCCGCCTTTGCCTGAAGCTAACAGAGCACACAAGTGGGAGGAGGGGAGGGGTGGGGGGAGGAAGGGAGGGGTGGGGGGAGGAGGGTACCTGAGCAACAGCAGTGACCGGAGCCACTTACGTGGTGGGAGCCAGCAGGTGGGGAGGCCGGCGTAGGTCATGGCCACAGGTCATGACACGGTCTGGTCTGAGGTGCTGGACACGACTGCTCGGAGCACGAGGCCGGGGTGGGGGGTCTCTGCCCTCAGGATGGATGGGGGGAGGGTCCTGTTACTGCCGGAGGGGGTAGCGCACCCCCACCCCAGCCCTGAGCCCCCTGGAAGGAAGGGGTGGTCCTGTGGAGCTGCACGGACATCCGTCCCTCCCGGGAGGGGAAGTCCTGGTCCTCGGCTCCCGGGTCCTCGCCCCTCACCTCCGGGCTCTCTGCGACCAAAGCGGAGACGTAGGGAAGGGAGCCTCAGGGTGGCACCGTGCACTCTGACCCCCATTTTCTTTCCACCTTTTTGCAGACTTGTTGCTTTTAACCGCACTGGCTTCATCCGTGTTCATTTTGTCAGAGCTGCTCAAACTATGCGAAAAGTTCTGTTCCAGAGCCGAGAAAGCCCAGGTTCACCAGGAAGATGCATAGCGGCCCCCGCCTGCGTCCAACCCCTCAATAATCTATATTTTTATGTGACTGTGGCCCTCCCCCAGCCCCCCTCCCGAGGCACGCTTTTAGGACACCGTGCGGTAGGTCCCTCACCTGATCTGCTTCTTGGGAAACCGGCAGGAAGCCTGGGCCCGGGCCCACGTCCACCCCAACCTCTCCGGCTGAGCTCTGGAGACCGCACGGCAACACCTTGCTATTTATTAAATCACAGTGATTTTTCTTAACCACGTCTGCCCACGTATTTGTGCCACAGCAGCCCCCGCACGAGGAAGAGGCCTCGTGTCCCCGACCGTAAAGTGGGGGGCTTTGTACCCTTTTGTTAAGGGCTCTGCAGGCGCCTGGTAAGTAGTTTTCCTATGGGTGGCCCCGGGGGGATCCCCACGCAGCCGTTCGTTCACGACCCACCGCATCTGGGGCGAGAGAGAGTCACGCCCCGGTGGCCTCAGCGAAGGCCTGGCCTTTTCCCTCTGGAACTGGGACCGGGGTGCTTGCCAGCCCCCATGAGCATGAGCCCCCGGGGCCGGTCTTACAACAGGCCTGCCCGCCCAGCTCCAAAATGCAGAGCCCACAGGGGGCAGGAACCGGCCATGCAGACCCAGCCGTGGAGCCCTAGCTTTCGTGAAATGAGGCCACGGCTGTAACCCCGCCCCCACCCCCCAGTTATTAGCCTTTTCCAGAGAAACCCAACCAACAGGAGGGGGAGGGAATAGAGACTGGTTTTAACAAAGTGACTCACAAAGTGACTGTCGGGCTGGCCTGCCCCCTGTGTTCGGGCAGGCGGGGTCTCCTGGGCAGCTCCAGGCAGAGACGGGCTCCCCTCCTCCTCCGGGATCCCGGGCCCTTCTCTTAAGCCTTTAAGGGACTGGATGAGGCTCACCCGCCCTCTGAAGGCAACCCTGCTCTCTTCAAAGTTTACCGATATAAATGTTAATCGCCCCCCCGAGAAACAGAGCTCACGGGAACATCTAGACTACTGTTTGGCCCCACGGCCGGGCGAAATGGACCCACAAAATAACCCTCACACCAGCTACGGTGGCGGTGAGGCCGGCCGTCTGGGCCCGGCCACGGTGAGGGAGGTCAGAGTGGACCCCTGTAGCTGCCAGGCAGAGTTCTGATTCCTTGCAAGTAGGATTTACGGCCTGGGTTGCACTGTCCTCTGAAGCCCCCACACGTGACCCCACAGCTAAATGAGGACACGCACATGTGCCGGGCCCGCAGAAACACGATCGAGAGGGCTGCCTGGAGGGGGAGGCCACTCGCACAAGGATGGTACCCGCCCAGCAGCTGCCAACCCTTGATGACCCCTCAGAGAGACAGGCCGACAACCTGCCCCGCGCACAAGCCTGTGCACAGCTCGACTCTGAGTCAGGACGCGTCCAAGCAACGTGCTTCCCCTTCACAAATAATCAAGACCCACCCCGGCCGACCAATACTTAGACTGCGACATCAGAAAGTACCCTATTTCTACCGTCCACGATAGCCCGAGGTAGACTGCAAATTAAGAGATGAAATAAACACTCTGTGAGTTCGACCCCCGCGTCGGGCTCTGTGCTGACAGCTCAGAGCCTGGAGCCTGTTTCAGATTCTGTGTCTCCCTCTCTCTGACCCTCCCCAATTCATGCTCTGTCTCCCTCTGTCTCAAAAGTAAATAAACGTTAAAAAAAAAAATAAAAAAAAAAGATGAAATAAACAAGTGCTAAAGCAAAACAAATAAAAACAAGACACAACGCCAACCATCAAGTCCAATGAATACGTCAGACTACACGCATCTTTTCATCAAAATACAGAAGACTTAGCTGGATTTCCACTTGTAAAACACCCACCCTTCAACAGCAAAGGGACATTCACCAAAATACACAGAGGAAAGAGCAGAGATCAGTGAAGTCAAAGACACGGATAGAAATCAAAAGCTCGTTTTTTGAAAATACCAATAAGATCGCCAGTCTTGCTGGGGCGCCTGGGTGGCTCAGTTGGTTGAGCATCCGACTTCGGCTCAGGTCACGATCTCACGGTCCGTGAGTTCGAGCCCCGCGTCGGGCTCTGGGCTGATGGCTCAGAGCCTGGAGCCTACTTCCAATTCTGCGTCTCCCTCTCTCTCTGCCCCTCTCCCGTTCATGCTCTGTCTCTCTCTCTCAAAAATAAATAAATGTTAAAAAAAAAAATTAAAAAAAAAAAAAAGATCGCCAGTCTTGCTAAAGGTTTACCAAAGGGAGACACACATGACCTCTGTTAGGAACGGAGGTGGTCTATCATGAGAGCCCCCTCCAGTGAATTCACAAGTTAGAGGAAATGAACCAGTTCCTTGAAAACCACAAGCTACTAACACGCACTGAAAAGGCAGGAACCCGAGTAATCCTAGAACGTGTGAGGACAGGGATGTAGTTAAAACCGATCCCCCAAAAAAGAAACCTTGCGACTTCTGACACCAATCCAGAAGCAAGTTAATGAAGAAAAGATGGTCATTTCAGCTAATGGTGTGGGGACAGACATCTGCGGCCGAGAAAAGCCACCCTCGACTCAGACCTCACGCCCGCCACACAAATGAACTCGAGACACAGGCCAAAACAGAAAAACGGGGCAGAAGAATCCTTGGGATCCCGGGTTAGGCAGAGTTCTTAGACATGACCCCACAAGACTACCCCTAAAAGGTAAGAAAATTTGAGAAAATACCCTGTAGGGGAATTACTGGATCACACAGTAATTCTATTTTTAACTTTGTGAGGAACCAAAGAGAACAAAAATGCTCATTCAAAAAGATATATACAGGGGCGCCTGGGTGGCTCAGTCGGTTAAGTGTCCGACTTCAGCTCAAGTCATGATCTCACAGTCTGTGAGTTCGAGCCTCGCGTCGGGCTCTGTGCTGACAGCTCAGAGCCTGGAGCCTGCTGTGGATTCTGTGTCTCCCTCTCTCTCTGCCCCTCCCCTGCTCATGCTCTGTCTCTCTCTGTCTCAAAAAATAAATAAAAAACATTAAAAAAAAAAAAGATATATACAACCCTATGTTTACTGCAGCATTATTTACAATAGCTGAGATACGCATCAGCCCCAATGTCCTTCGGTCGATGAATGGATCAAGATGTGGGGTACACACACACACACACACACACACTGCAAGAGTACTCAGCCATAAAAAGAATGAAATCTTGCCATTTGCAGCAACACGGGTGCCTAGAGAGTATAACGCTAAGTGAAATAAGCCAGACAAAGACACGTGTCCTATGATTTCGCGCCTAAGTGCCGTCAAAACCAAACAAACGAATGAACAAAGAACAAAAGAGACAAACCAAAAGTCAGACTCTTAACTCCAGAGAACAAACTGATGTCACCAGAGGAGGGGGAGGGCGGGGAAATGGATGGAACAGGTGAAGGGGATTATGGGTAAGGACTTACCATGAGACGCACGGGGTGACGTACAGAAGTGCTGAGTCACCGTCTTGTACACATGGAACTAATATCACTCTGCAATCCAACTATACTGGAATTAAAAAAAAAATTTAGGTACAGACCTTAAAGAACTCCAAGAAATATAGAGAATTGTTGAATCATTGTGTTGTATACCTGCAACTAACCTAACATGGTAAATGAGGCTTGAATAAAAAAAAAAAGTTTTTTTAATCCAGGAAAAAAAACTAACTGGATTCCACCAAAAGTGAAAGCATTTTGCCCATGAAAGTCACTAGTGGAGAGAAAAAAAAAAAAGACTGGAAAATAACGTATTTTCAAATCACAAACCCAACAATCGACGCTGATCCAAAATTAAAAAAAAAAAATTAAAATTTAACAATTAAAAAAAACAGAAAAAGGGCACAAGCTCTTAAGAGGGCATAGAGGCAGTAAACGCACCTCTCCGAATGGCTGAAAACACACCCAGGACACTGAGGGCCGGTGAGGATGTGGGACAACCGGCGCCCGGATGTGTCGCAGGGCAGGGAGGTACCACAGCCGCTCTGGAGAACAGGCTGATGGTGTCCCATCTGGTCAAACGCACGCTTAGCCTGTGACCCAGCCTCGCCACTCTAGGCACAGACCCTCGTGCCCACGGCAGCGTCACTCGGAAGAGCCACATCTTACAACCACCCACGCCTCCTTCTGCCGACGAGCGGCCCCCCCACAGTGGAGGGCTCAGGAGCGTCCACGTCGCATCCTGGGTGGATCCCCTGGGTATCACGCCGAGTGGCAGAAACCCGTCTTACTGGTGACGTATGGTACGGTTCCATTTACCTAACATCCTTGAAGTGACAAGGTGACAGAGCGGATGACAGGTTGTCAGGGGTCAGCGTTAGGAGGGCGGGACTGGAAGAGGGGGAGCAGGAAGGAGTTTGGGAAGCAAATGGGACAGTTCTGGATCCTGGCGGTAGCGAGGGTCACGTCAATCTCTACATGTGATCAAGTTTCCCAGGACTGATGGCAGGGGTCCCCAAGACCACCGTCAGGCTCAGTGAGGATGACCAGAAACTCTGTTCTTGGAACACTGCCGGTCCACCCCGCGGCTGGCGCTAATGTGTATCCTCCCCCGTAACAAGCTTGACCAACAGTCTAACAGGTTTCGGTGAGTTCTGTCTCTTCAGGGAACTGTCCAACCTGAGGGCGGCTTGGGGGGCCCTCAGACCGCGGAGTGGGTGTCGGGAGGCTTGGGCAGACTTTGCCATCTGGAAGACTGTGCCCCTAACCTTGAGTGTGCCTAAAAGCAGGGGCTTTGGAAAAACTGGTGGCATTCGAATAAGGTCTATGCATCATTGCTGATATCGTGCCGATGCCAGCGTCCTGCTTGGGTGGCTGTGCTCTGATGAGGGAAGATGTTTTCATTAGGCGAAGCTGGGAGAGGAGTGCCCAGGAACTCTCAGCACCAGTTTTGCAGCCTCTAGGTCGATTCAAGTTACGTCAAAATACAGTTTATAAGAAAAAAAAGACTCAGAAAAATCAAGCTAAAATATACCAGGCAAACTCCAAGTAATACACACAGCCGCGTGACATCATTAACGGCAGGCAAGATTAAGATCGAGGCCAAAAGCATGAGGGAAGGCAGGGCAGGGAATTCAACGAGATATATTCACCACTGAAAGTCCAACGGGCCTGGGCACACGGCAACTCAACATCCACACTCACAGGGCACCGTACGGCAAATGTAGGAAGACACACAGGGAATTCATTCAGGGACTCTACCTGGTCACAGGGAAGGGCACAACTAAAACCACAATCCCAAGTAGACAGGACATAGGTGGCTCCCCTAATTACTATTTATTAAAACTGAAAGTGAACAGCCCCATTTGTAGGAAAATTCTCCAGCCTACAAAAATTTCTAAACTCTTGGCTCCAAGTGGAAAGCTCTGAGTACGGGGGCGCCTGCGGGGGCTCCGTCGGTTGAGCCTCCGACTTCGGCTCAGGTCACGATCTCACGGTTCGTGAGTTCGAGCCCCACGTCGGGCCCTGTGCTGACAGCTCGGAGCCTGGAGCCTGCTTCGGATGCTGCGCCTCCCTCTGTCTGCCCCTCTCCTGTGTGTGTCTCTCTCTAAGAGAAATAAAGATTTAAAAAAGAAAATCCAGAAGCCAACCACGAACCCAGAACACATCTATCAGAGTCTATACAGCACTACCAAAGAAGGCAGAGCTCAAAGAGAAAAGTGATACCTCTATATATGCATTTACTTCCATTCTTCATGTAGGAACTTAACAATCGACTCAAACTGGAAAAAGAAACGAACAGCAGGAGATACTATAAAAGCAAAATTAATTTAAAAGAAAAACAGAATTGCTACAACATAATGTAGGAAAAATGGAAGTAAAATGCCACAGCTCAAAAGATTTCACGTAGTCTGGTCAAACGTACGTAAGTTAACTCGAAAACTTGCATAAGATGAAAAACTTACCAGGATATAAAAAATCGTCAGAATGGATTTTATTCTTAACCGACTGAGCCCCCCAGACGCCCCAGACTAACCTATTTGAACACACACGTACTGAACCCAGTCCAACTGAATTCACACATTCGAAGCTTGGCAGTTTAAATACAAACCAGCTTGGGGCGCCTGGGTGGCTTAGTCGGTTAAGCGTCCGACTTCAGCTCAGGTCATGATCTCGCAGTCAGTTCGAGCCCCACGTCGGGCTCTGTGCTGACCGCTCGGAGCCTGGAGGCTGTGGATTCTGTATCTCCCTCTCTCTCTGCCCCTCCCCTGCTCATGCTCTGTCTCTCTCTGTCTCAAAAATAAATAAAAACATTAAAAAAAATTAAAGAAAAAATAAATACGAACACTGCTCAGCAGCTAGAGCCCTACTGATTTGGGTTCCTTATTTAAAAGGGAAAACCTTTTTATAACATTCACCATCTAGACGGAAATTTTTAACGTAATTACAGATGGATCCTTCCTTTACGTGGAAATGTATCTGAAAAGCACCCTGCTTCACGGTAAAAGGCCAGGTGCATTTCCATCAAAGTCAGGAATGGCGAGGGCCTATCACTGCTACTGAAGTTCTTAAAGAATTTGCTGATACAATTAAGAGAAAGAATAAAACGCCTAGAAAGTGCAGAGTAGGGAAAGTATCCTCATTTCCAGGTACACAATCGTTTACGATTGCATTCAACACGCTGTATGTACCTACCTCTCAAACTCGCACAGACTCCTGTATCCGTCAGATCTCAATAAGGCTGGAGGGAAAAAGAAGAAATCACAGGGGCCAAAACACGAAGCCTGGGGACTCCTTACAAAGGCCCACTCTCAGGTCCCTCCCCAGCCCTGCCATCTGCACCTCAGGAGGCTTTCTAGAGAATTCTGAGGCCCAAGGTTCAAAACCCCCAGACCACAGAATTCAGCAAGGTAGCTGGGGTACAAAACTAAGTAGAAAAATCAAGGGCTTTCCTATGTTTAAACAATCCTCAGGAGGGAAAAAAAAAAAAAAATCCATATACAGTGCCGATACTAATGACAAAATCTACATCGCAAACTTCGACGTTCCCATCCTCGGGGACAGGAGGAAGCCACATGCACCAGATGTCCGCCCTGCCTGTGCCAATCTACATTCGATGCGGTCTCCAAAATACAACCATCAAACTTTTTAGAAGGGTTACCAGCGGTCGGAGAAAATCACCAGGCAGGCATAGGGAGGAACATTCCAAAAGAAACCCGGAAGTCATCGGGGAACAGCTCTGGCATTTTTTATCATAAAACACCACGACTTAAAGCATGAGGTAGAGACTCAAGTTCAAAGAGACACTCAGGTGATGAGACAGACAGAACTTCTAAGTCAGTGGGAGAGAAATGTACCACTTAACATAAAAGATACTGGAATTTATTTTGGGACAAGATAGAGGTACATTTGAAAATACATTTTGAATGGGGGCGCCTGGGTGGCTCAGTCGGTTAAGCATCCGGCTCTGGCTCAGGTCACGATCTCGCGGACTGTGGGTTCGAGCCCTGCGTCAGGCTCTGTGCTGACGGCTCGGAGCCTGGAGCCCGCTTGGGAGTCTGTGTCTCCCTCTCTCTCTGCCCCTCCCCTGCTCACGCTCTCCCTCTGTCTCAAAAATAAACAACACATTAAAAAAAAAAAAAACTTTAAATACATTTTGAATGGATCAAAAATTTAGAAGGAAAAATGCAAAGCGGAGGGGCAGCAGCAGACAACAGTATTTTTTTTTTTAAATCACAGAGTGGGCAAAAACTTTCCAAGCATACCACAAATCTCAGAAGCCTTAAGGGGAAACGCTGGCTAAATGGGACAAAATGCGAAATTCACGTATAGAAAAATCAAGTCCGACAAACTGGAGAAAAATACTTGGCATGCAAGTCACCAGCTACTTTGCTTCGTTCCAAAAAGCACTCTTGCACATCAGTCAGAAGAAAACCGACACCCTAGGACACCAGGAGGGCAGGACACAGACGGCTTTTGAAAAAATGAAGCTGAGACGTGATGAGGTCCACGAAAACGAAGTTTTAACACAGTGTCCACACCAACGCAGCAAACAGGTGCTCCCGTACGGCAGGGCTATAAAACCTCAAAAGAGGTTGGCTCATGTGTCAGCCTCTAAATTAAGAGGCATTTTTTGGATCCAACCATTCAACTTCTATGAGTTTCTTCTTCCCGACAAAAATCACAGATGGGGAGACTCAGTGATCTCCACCAAAAAAAATTAGAGCGGGGGACACGCCGTCGCGGAAAACACAGTTACGCCGGGTGTGCAAGGAGTCCCCTCGTGGTTTTCTCATGAGTGGCTTTGCCTCTCGGGGGGAAAAGAGCTGGACGGAGATGTAAGGCTGCGTGTTTCAAGCTTCCTTACCGTGTACACATTTGGCCGTTTTTTTAAGTAAAGGAAACGTGGTAGGGAAAAAACGAACAGTAGCCATGGTCGCACCACAAATGACATGCTTTTGCCTCCTCCTTCGAGCCCCTTCTGGGGCCCTGATTGGTCTTCACTCAAGGGGAAACCACAGGTCCCCAATTCTTATTCCTGTTGCACAAAAGAACCAACTCTTCATTCGTTAAGACCACATGCTTCCCAGGCCCGGTGGCGTGTGTGCAGAGAGCAGGTCTGTGTGCGGAGAGCCTCGCACCAAAAGAGGTCACTGGAAGGCTGAACGCCCCCCCCCCCCACCCCGACCCCAGGGTGCCGAGCGCCCGGAGGCACCCGCCCTTCCTCGTGTGAGGGTGCCGTTTTGGGAGACAGACCCTGGGCTATAATCTGAACTCTGATGAGAATGAGCACAAGGAAGGAAAGCGGGTCGACAAAGTTTGACCCTCTCTGACAGCCATAAACAGAGGCAGCAGTGAAGGTATTTAAGGTGCAGATACCAACAGACCTGTTATTAGTGAGGTATGGAGTTGCATTGACAAAAAAAATGTTTTTTTATATTTGCTCCTTTTTGAGAGAGACAGAGCGTGAGTGGAGGAGGGGCAGAGAGAGGGAGACACAGAATCGGAAGCAGGCCCCAGGCTCCGAGCTGTCGGCACAGAGCCCGACGCAGGGCTCGACCCCACGAACCTTGACATGGTGACCTGGGCTGAAGTCGGACGCCCGACCGACTGAGCCACCCAGGTGCCCCTAGTTTCCTTTCCGTGAAAGCAAATTCCTCAACAAACTGAAGGTGCAGAACCTACCTAACTCTTTGGATTTACAGTAATAAATAGAACTTACTACAGAGAGATCTGAGGATCCTAATGTCCTGTGCCTGGGATCCCAGCAGCTGAGAACAGCACACAACGTCCCAGAGAAGCTTATTAAAAGCCGGCTTTTTTAAGCGGAATCAACAGTGACCAAGTCTGTGTCAGGCCGCTGTCCCTCTGCGCGCTGGCCGGGCACGCGCGTGCCTTCTAGTTTGCAAGGCCCTCCGCTCGGCCGGGGGGGAACTGCCGAGGGCAGAGTTGGAGGAGCCTCCCAGCAGCAAAAGCAGAAGCTGAAAAATGCCCACAGCTCAGTTGACGATGGCTTAGAATCCGGTGATGTCGATCATAAGGGCTCACGTTCTTCGTCAGATCTGCACAAAGTGAAAAGTCTACGGAGAGAGAGGCGAGGAAGAGATACGTGTTCTGGAGACGAGCCCAAAGCTCTTCGGGGAAGGACTTCTCGGTGCGGCCGGTTTCCTCCGGCCCGTCTCAGACACCCACCGAGATCGCAGTTAGCAGCCAGGGTCACTTGCGTTGGTTCAAAGGGAGTCCCTGCTATCGAATGGCCCGTCACCCCCCTCTGGGAGCCGCTCTGGGCCAGAGGGCGACACCGAGGAGGCGGTGCCAGGGTCAGGAACCCGGGTCAGTACTTCCCAGTGACTCACCACCAGTTTATGCGACGGGACGTGGCGGGGCTTCCGCCCTCCCCACGTTTAAATCGGTGACAGAACCACACCTTGGCAGTGATCCGTAGATCATGGCACAGGCTCCTTTAAAACCAGCTGAGAAGGGCGGATGTGGAGCCCGGTTGCAAACCACTGAGGACCCGTCACACGGGGACACCTGCTCTCTCCCGAGTCTTTGGCTCTCCCCGCGCCCCCCCCCCCCCCCCAGCGCACTGTTTGTGGTGCTTTATCAACACAGAAATTTCATGTCAGGGGAAGCTGCTCCCCAAAAGCGCGGAGACCCACACCCCAATGCCTCTGTCCTTGACCAGCTGAAATGCAACATCAAGGCACGGTTTCGGCTGCAGGGTCCTGAGCAGAGGCCAAGCGCCCCCGGCACATGGAACCCGTCCTGCGCGGCAGGAAGGCACGTGCCCGTCAAATGCCCGGCAGAGGCCTTGGCGTCTGTGTCCCCGGATTGCCTCGGCAAGAAACAACACAAGGACCAGGTTGCTGGCCCTCGGGACTTCTGGGAGAGGCACTGACCAATCCGTATATGGCAGCAAAGGAATTTTACTGCATTCCGGGTGGTCCCGGACGTGACCAGCATGGCTCTGTGTTGAACTTGAGCACGTGCGACAGAGGGAGGGGTCTGCAGGCTGTGCCCTGCACAGGGCAGCCGGGATCCAGCTCTGGGGAGGCCCGAGCCCGGGGGGCTCCTCACTCATCCTCCGGGACGTCCTGGAGCCCTTGGCTGTGGCGAGGGCGCCCGATGATCTCCAGCAGCGCCTGGGCCTCAGGGTCCACAGCCAGGATGCTCCTGTTCCTCTGGGCCTTGGGAAGAAGGGAAGGGAGGTGAGCGTCTCCCCGACAGCTGGGGACAAGCAGGAACATCCTGCTGACTTCAAGCTCATGACAGCAGGATCAGTATCCCACTGTTGGCCACAAGGAGAACACAGTGGGGGCTGTGGTGCCCTCAGTGAGGTGCCCCCCAGCCTGGGAACCATCGTTGGGGGTCATGAGGGGCAGAGGGCCCATCGCAGGGCCCATCGCAGGACCCCGGAACAAGAAGGAACCCCAGAGCCCCCTCGTCTTGCAGACGGGCTGTGCACCCGCCCGGGTTCCCACCTGGGGCAGGGCCCTGTTCCAGAACCGGTTTCCTCCACCAAACCGCACGGAGCCCGACAGGACTCCGAGCTCTGCCCTTCACCCGCGGGCATCTCTCGGTCCAGCAGCAGCCGCTGGGAATGAGTTCCGGATAAACCGCCTCCAGATGCAGGAGCACAGGGGCAGCGCGCAGAGAGCGGACAGACAGCACACGGAGAGACGACAGGCGACATGCAGAGAGCAGAGACGCGGAGAGACAGGCGACACGCGGAGAGAGGAGAGATGGCCCACGGAGAGACGACATGCGACACGTGGAAAGGGGAGAGACAGCACACGGAGGGCAGAGACGCGGGGAGAGGAGAGACGACCCGGGGAGAGACGACACGCGACACGCGGAGAGGGGAGAGACAGAACACGGAGGGCAGAGACGCCGTGAGCGGAGAGACGGCCCACGGAGCGACGGCCCCGCGCTCACCTGCTGCGAGCCCGGCGCCTCGCCCACTGCCCACACCTCCATCTTCTCAAACCGGAAGTCCTCCTGGGCGGACAGCTGAGGGCTGTGGTACGTGGTGCACTTGGGCTTGGCCTTGCTGTGTCCTTTCCCGAAATCGACATCAACCCACAGCCCAAAGTAATTGTGCTGTCCGCCCATGCCCTGCGGGGGGTGGGGGCCGAGGGTCAGCACCTCCTCCGTCAGTCCGACGCCCCGCCCGCCCCTGCCTTAAGCCGCAGACGGAGACCAGGCGGCTCAGAGGTGGATGCGGTTTTCCTCCGCCTTTTTTTAACTGCGAAACTCACACACAGCGCGGCAATTTCAGCATCCCGGCACCCGTCCCAAGCCGCTAAGACGGTCATCGCGGCGCCTCCTCCCGGGGCCGCGCCGGCCGGGGGCACCAGTGACAGCAGAGCACGCCCAAAACCTGAGGCCACGGCCCCGAGACCCCAACCGCGAAAGGAGGAGGCGCGAGGTCAGCACGGATCCCGAGGTTGGAAAACCCGCGTCCGGACCCCTGGACAGGTGCCTGGCTCGCTCAGACCGGGACACTGCCCGTCGCCTACCGGGTGCGGGGGACCGCAGGGACCAGACATAGGAAGCAGACCCGGGGCGATCCCCGCCCGCCGCCACGTGGTCACGCTCAGCAGGCGGCCGGGGACCGAACTGCCCGTCAGCCTCCCTGATGACCTTCCCCGACGTCCCCGCCACCTCCGCCCTCTGGCGCCCCTGGTGGCCGGCGACTGAAGTTGAGCGAGAGACCACAGCAGGAGCTGCCGACTCTCAGAGCTGCCTCTCTCTCGGGCTGATTACTGAGGACCCACTGGGTGCTGCTCCGGAGACCACCCAACTGCCCTTTCCAGGGTCCTCAGGCGGCCCCGCGGGGGCCCCGCGGGGGCCCCGCGGGGGCCCTGCAGCAGCCTGGGAAGGAACACGGGGGCCGTCTCCGTCGGGACAAGGTGGACCTGCGAGCACAGAGCTAGAGTTTCCCGAAAGCTGCTTTGTGTTAAGAAGCAGAGAAAAGAGACAGGCTGGGGAGCTGGCAGGGGACCCCTTTGTCACGCGAACCAAGCTGGCTCACAGGTACAGGTGGGGGCCCGTTGGTGGGCACCCGACCCAGCTCCCACTCCCCCCCCCCACCCTTGGCCTTCACCCCCACCGTCTTCCTCCCGTGGCTGAGTCTCGGGCCGCGGCACAGAGCAGATAGGAGGTGTGTTCACCCTGACGGGAGCCCCGGTTTTGTGAGTCGCCCACTGACAACGCCCGATGGGTCCGGGGCGGGACCTGGGTCGGGGCGTGCCCCTCCCCCAGCTCATCGCCAGCCACAAAGGCCACGGGCCGGCCAGCTGACCCCGGGAAAAGTGGCCGCGTCCACCGTTTGCACACCAGCCTCTGACACGCACCCCGACCGTGCAGGAGAGACTTCCGTCCCAGCTGTCACGCCAGCACGGAGACCCGCGCAGAATGAACACGGCCCACGCACGCGACCCAGCGCATACGGCTCCCCTGGCTCACGGGGAGAGCGTCGGCCTGGGCACGTCGGGACTGGCCCCGCTGCAGGAAGGACAGCACCAAGGTGGCACGTCCCCTGCTCTCCTCAAGTCCTTACCAGGCCGTTTGGGATGGTCTGCTGCCCGTGATTCAGGTACATGTAGTGGTCGTTGTAGCCCGTGGAGGTATACACAGCCATGCGGGGGGAGGTGGAGAACAGGAAGCACCTGTCGTCCCCTGAAAGCGAGCAGGGCGTGGACAAGCAGGGTCACCAATGTGAGCTGGGCACCAGGACGAGCAGGGACCACAAACAAGCCACAGCTCACAAGGCAAACTCTGCACACGGGTCTTCCTGTGCCCCCGGAGCTCACCGCACACCGGGACTGTGGCCACCAGGGGTCAGTGGGCAGGCCCCAGACCCCGCAGAGGCCGGGCCTTCTCGCTGTCCCCCCACCAGCCCCCCACCCTGGGCACCCAGAGGTGAGCTCAGGGCAGGGGTGGGGGTGGTGGTGGTGAGTGTACCAGCGGCTTGCTGGGGACACCTTCCAGCTCTCACCAAGGAAGACAGAAGGGGAATCGGCCGCTGCTCGCCCACCGAGGGCACTCAAGTCAAAAGAGCAGTCTCCCCTTCACGCTGGAGCCTCGCCAGCACAGCCCCCTCCAGTGGGCACGTGACACTGAGTGGATGTGTCCCCAGCCTGAAGGAATGCGTCCTCCCGGGGGAGAAAGTCTGCAGACGCACAGCAGCCCCCGGGGCACTTGCGGCCGGAAAGGGAACACACGGGCAGCCGCGACCCTCTGCCTGCCCTCCGGGCACGAGTGTGGACGTGTGTGTGCTCCTCAGGGAAGGCGGCGGTCAACACTCTGGAAATGACCAGCATCCTAAGGCTCAGGGACTCCCCCCTGCCCTCAGCGATTTCCTCTCCACCAGCACCATCAGCACCACGGACAGAGATGGAGGCCACAGGTGGGGGGGGGGGGGTGGGCAGGGACCTCCCGGGGTGGGGACCAAACAGGGGATACTCCCCACAGTTGTGAGAACGCGGCCCTGAGGCCTGGCTCCCCGGGGACATCGTGAAGGCACCTGATATCAAATCACCTGTACAAGAAACTCAACAACCAGCTGCCAGTACTTTGGGGGGTCGGGCCACTCGCGAGGTGGGAAGGAGCAGTCCAGCAGCATGAATGCTGATGATGGATACGAAAGGGGGTTCGAGTCCCAGAGGGCTCTGCGGGGCGGGGTGGGGGGGGGGGGGATACCTCAGCTGGCAGTCTGGGCAGGAAACCCTCGGGCCTCCAATCCAGAGAGATCCACGAGGAGAGGGGGGTGGACCCAAGGTCACGAAGGACATCCTGAACCAGAGGCGGCTGAGAGAAAGCACTTCCTGGAGGAGGGACCCCGTGCTGGGACAAGACATGGGCAGGCAGGGAACCCAGGGGCCCCTGGCCACACTGTGGGGTTTGTGAGCGCCGGGGTCAGAGGACAAGACAGATGAGCCTGGGGCCACACGACAGAGGGCTTTACTCCAGGTGAAAGACTCCGGCTTGAGTCCACGGGCTTATGTAGCCCCAGAAGGCCGGGGTGTTTTCGGGCCGATGAACTGCCCGGTCCCACCCTGCTGCCCCGGGTGCCCGTGCAAGCATCACTTTGTCCTGCAACCCCAAGGCTGGCTTTCCACCAACACTTCCTTGGTCCCAGATGCTAAGCGAGGCGACAGGCCCGCCAAGTGCACATGGTCGGCGGCAGGGGCGCTCCCTCGAGGGCATCCGGGTGTGCTCTCGCAGGGAGGGCCGTGTCGGGAGGGCCACGGGGGGGCTCCCTTCCTAGGGGCGAGGGTCCAAAGAGTCATTATCGGCTGCAAAGCCGTCAAGCCACCAGAGAAGGCTCATCTAGGTCACGTCAGCAATACCCGCTACCCAAGGGACAGCCGTGGGTTCAGCACCTGCCACCACCTGCGGCGCTCACAGGCAGCCTTTCCGCGCAGCACCCGTTCATCGGTGCCGGGGAGCCCAGGCCGGGGAAGGCGAGCCCCCAGCCCAGCACCGGGGAGACCGTCTGCTCGGCCCAAAGCCGCCTGTCTGTCCACCGCACCACAGAAACGTAAGCAAAACAGAAGCGACTCGGCAGCTGCTACGACACGTCAGGCCCGCAACGTCAAGCAGTTAGGGCAGCTCCTGTGCTGAACCTGACCTGCGTCTGGGACACAAGGCTGCCCTCTGCCGGACCTCTGCCCTCACGTCTCGGAACAGCACCGACTGGGGTTGGAAAGTTGGGAGCTGGCGTTTTTCCACCGTTCTTACCGAAGACTAAGCCCGCTCGCTAATAAAACGTTAAAACCAGCGGAAACAGCCTGGAGATAATGCCAAAGGGGCTGGGAGGGGCGGAAGTCCCCGCGACTCGCAGGCGTGTTCTTCCAAATGCTGAGGCCGAGCCCCCAACCGTGCGGACAGCACCTGTCACTCCCCCAAGGCCTTGAGCGGGGCCGGGCGGGGGGAGGATGCCCCATTCGTTCCCCCAGACACGGTGACAAGGAGGGTGGGGACGAGAGGTGAGCTAACGCAGCAGGGCTGAGACTGCGGCCCCCAGAAGGGTCGCTCAGCCGCCATCTGGGGGCTTGGAGGGTCCCCCGCTCCCAGAGCTGGCGAGAGCGGCTCCCTGGGCCGACACTTTTGGGCAAACGGTGTGGTTGAGGCCGAGCACCTGCTTTCGTCCTGGGACTCTGGGATTTGGGCACGTGCCAGGCAGAGGGCGCTCATGTGACCGGCCCCTGATAAAACCCGGGGCGCTGAGTCCCTACCGAGCAGCCCTGGTGGACGGCACCTCACATGTGCTCTCACGCCTCACTGCTGGGGAATTGAGCGTGTCCCGTGTGACCCCGGGGAGAGGAATCTGGAAGCTGGCCCCTGTCCCTTTGCCGACCGTGCCCCGTGTCCTCTTGCCGTAATAAATCACGGCCACGAGGAGGACCGTAGCCTGAGACCTACAGGTGCTCCGAGGGCGTCACTGGCACGTGGGCAGTCTTGGGGATCCCGGACACAGTGGAGAAGGGCTGGTGGCAGCAACGGGGTTCAAGATCTAGGACAGATTCAGCTCCTTCCACCCACCCAGTAATGGCAGCTGTGCCACCTGGACACGACGTCCTGGCCCGCAGAAGCTCGCGGAGTGTAGGAAGGTGTGCAGAGGTGTGCAGGGAGCACATGGCCCTCCCATGTTTGGGAAGGCTTCCTGGAGGAGGTGACCTTGCGCTGAGTCCCAAGGAGGAGGCCATGCCAACAGATCGGGGGGGGGGGGGGGGAGAGGAAGAGAAGCATGTGCCGAATCAGAGGATGGGAGGGTGCCGCTTGCAGGGGGTCCGGGGAGACTGCACACAAAGCACCAGGGGACAGGCGCGGGTCAGGAGGCCGGAGAGAAGAGGCGACCTCCTGCGGGCAGCGTTCAGGGTCTCAAAGGAAGGGCAGCATGTCAGACGCACTGGGACACGATGGATGGACCGGAAGGTGAGACGGAAACCAGGGGGCTGGTCAGGAGGCCCCCACAGAGTGGCATGGAGAGAAGGCTGGGGACGAACAGATGACCTAGTTCAGACACGCAGTCCCTGTCCCCAAGGGACTGCCTTTCCACCCCGTCTGTCATGTCTAAGGACCTGTTCAGGGCCGGTATTAACCATTCGGCTCCTGGGCGTGAGGACACAGGGCTGCGTCGGGTCTCCCAGAACCTCCAGGAAAGGCCCGTTTCACAGCCAAGGAGACCCTCCGGGGCCACACGCCGGGGCTCATGCAGGGACATCACTTCTGAGTGTGTGAGCAGCCTGCTGCCCAGGAGATGAACGGTCCTCTAAAAATGTTTCTCAGAGCACTTTTCTTTACGGAAGCGGAAAAATTTCCTTAAAAGACCGCCGTCCAGTGCACGGAAAGTCACATAAGAGCGTTCGAATTACAACGAAGTCACAAGACTGAAAAACCCGGGCAAAGACAGAAGGGAAAGACAGAAGCAGCAACGCAGACACACGGGCAGGGGACGGGCTGTCCAGGAAGGGGTGCGGCCCGTGGAGGAGACACCCGTCGGACAGGAGCAGCCCCAGCCCCCAGCCGCCCCGTGGCCCGGACCCGGCGCGGTTCATTAATGCTGGGCCACTGCCGCCTGGCCTGAATCCGGGGTCGGGATCCCCGTCCTCTCTGCCTCCCTCTGCTGTCAGAATCACAGGAGAAACCCAGGAAGCACCAGACCACATGAGGCAGCGTCTCCTTTCTCCTGACCACATCCAGAACCGCACTTGGAGGACACAGAAGAAAGCCCCGCTCACGCCCTGCTCGGCTCAGGGGTCCCCAGGCAGCAACCGCGAGCCCGGAAGCCTCAACAAACCCCGTGCCACTGCCTGCGGTTTTGGGGGGCCAAATCTCACCTTGAAACTGAGGCTTGACCTCCCAGGAGCAGGACGCAAACCCACCGAACACGTGGCCATCACGGTCCTCGAGCAGCAGCACGCAGGGGCCCTGGTGGGTGATGCGCCCACAGAGCTGGGCGAAGCTGTGCCCGTGGAGCTCAGATGAGAAGAGCAGGTGCCAGCGGTGCCGCTGCTCCCTGGGCAGGTGGGCGTTGACGTAGATGACCGACGGCACGTCCAGGATGCTCTGAAACACCCTCTCCTGGTCCACGTGACGCTCAGGGACCAGGGGGGCCAGATCGAGGGACAAGCGCGGGAGGAGAAAGCCTCTGTGGATGACCACGCTCAGGAACGTGGCCACGTGGGGGGCCCTGAACACCCAGTCCTCGATCACGGCTCGGTCACAGTCACGGTCCAGCTGCTGAGGCCCCGGAAGCTCCTCGCGGCCTAGGGGAGGGGGACACACAACCAGTGGGGCCATCACATCAGCCGACATCCACGACCCCCATCAGAGCACCTGCCGTGACGCTCATTCGGACAGAGCTGTGCGGT
This sequence comes from Herpailurus yagouaroundi, assembly GCF_014898765.1. Classification (NCBI taxonomy): domain Eukaryota; kingdom Metazoa; phylum Chordata; class Mammalia; order Carnivora; family Felidae; genus Herpailurus; species Herpailurus yagouaroundi. The sequence continues at coordinate 33,940,912 of NW_024412421.1, forward strand.
TCGTGCAAAATGCGCCCCTGATTCCAAAGATTTGGTATGCAAAAAGAAATGTAAGATACCCCGATCGCCTTTTATGGTGGCCGCTGATGTTAGAGTATACTCTGGACACGTGAAAAGTAACTCCCCTGTTTCTTTTTCCTCTTTCAACGTGGCTACTGGAAGATTTACAGTTTCACGTGTGGCTCGCATCAGTGCCTGCGTTCCATTTTTATTGGACGGCAGTGATCTTGACCACCTGACAGCCGCACCTTCTCTCCTCTGCAAGCTGCGCTTCAGAGGCCCAGGAGTCAGCCAGGCCTCACCCGTGGGCCCAGCCCCAAAGCCCTCCAGCGGGTGTTCCGGAGACAGCCACACCAAAAGCCGCTCTCTGAGGGCCTCTACTCAACACAGCCAGTTGGCAGAGCTTTCCAAGCGTGACGGTCTCCAGGCAAGTCAGGGTAGTGGCTGGGTAACTTACTGGACACCCCCCACCCCAGTTCATCTGGGAAGAACGGGTTTCATGAACTCTGAATTATGCTTCACATCTATCTACAGTCCCATTTTATCTCTCTTATCCACGAAGAATGGAGGCGATATGGTGGTGGTAACAGAAGACAGACCACTGATATGTTATACGTATTGTTCTTCTTCTGCCCAAGTTCCAAATTTCACCACTTGGTTTTTGAAATAGGACCTGCTTCCAAAATGCGTTTTAAAATCCAGCTTTATAATAAAAGAATGCTTTTATAAAACAAATCTACTTTGCCAAGGGATTCATTTGCATGAATTGGGATTCATTTGAAGTAGACCAAACCAAAGAAGGTATTTTTAAATCCCAAGTGAATTCAAACACATATGGTTTCTCATCCAACGGGAATAGAATATACATGATTCTCAAGTGCACATGGCACATTCTCTGGAATAGTCGGCATATAAACTAGTGTGTAAAGCATGCCTCGGTAAATTTAAAAGGGCTGAAATCCTACTGAGTACGTTCTTCAACTACAATGGAATGAAATTACAAATCAGTAACAGGAGGTGATTTGGGAAATCCACAAACATGTAGAAGTCAAATAACACACATCTAAGCAAGCAAGAGACCAAACAAAGGAGGAATCAAAGAGAAGTTAGAAAATACCAAGAGGAATGAACACACACACATGTACCGAAACTTATGGGATTCAGCTAAAGCAGTGCTTAGAGGGAAATGTATAGCTGTAAATGCCTATATTGAAAAAGAAGAGAGATCTCGAATCAATAACCTAAACTTCAACCTTAGGGAGCTAAAGAAACTAGACCAAACTAAATCTGAAGCCCCGAGAAAGAAAGACTAGGATAGAGACAAAGGAAGGAAGAAACACACAGAGAAAACCAACTGTATCAAAAGTGGGCTCTCTGAAAACATCCACCAAAAACCGAGAGACCTTCAGCTAGACTGATCGAGAAAAATCAACAGCCTCAAATGACTGAGATCAGAAACGAAAGTGGGGACATCACCGCTGACCTTGCAGAATAAAAGGAAACAGTAGAAACAATTATGTTAATTTCTGCCTGCTTGTGAATTTCCCAAACGCCTCTGGTTCATCCCATCGTGGTTGCAGAACATACTTTGTAGGATTTCAATCCTTTCAAATCTATCGAGGCACGTCTTACGGCCAGCCCAGAAGATAATCCAGAACAGAGCTGGAGGACTCATGTTTACGGATTTCAAAGCTTCACGACAAAGCTACAGTAACTGAGACCGCGGGGTACCAGTCTAGGCGCCAAGGCCTCAGTGGGCGAGTGCACGGGCCACTTGCCTCGGGGTTCCATCTCGGAGAAGAGCTGGGCTGCCAGCACCTGCACCCCGGGCGGGGGGCCCGGGCCCCTCTTCTGGGTCCAGCCTCTCAGCTCCTGTCTGTAGTTTAGTACGTGCACTACAGAGCCAACCAGATCCTCCGTGAACTGCAAGACCACAGTTTTACCATGAGTAACATTTCCACCCTGACCCATGACCTACCTCCTATCAGCACAGGGAAGGGCGTTTATCTTTTCAATGCCGACTATCATGGGCCACAGGGTGGGAGGAGATCACACAAAGGGCATTCACGCTCAGGCTCACCAAGGCCTCTGTCCAGGGTCCTGACCTCACCAGGGTTCCCCCCCCCCCCCCCCCCCCAGGGGGACATCTCCCTGTGTCCCACCCTCATCCTAAGCCCCCAGGTGAGGATATGAAACCTCCTAAAGGGTCTCGCGGCCTCACTACCTTCTGGACTTCTCTCACTTTCACGGGACCTTCTGTGGCAGAAATCATTTTCATGATCACAAGACTCTTCTCCTCGGAGCTTCCCTTTAGCAAGTGGGACATGAACATTGTGAACTGCTCCCGGGAGATGCTCTCGCTGGGCCCCTTCGCCTTCCCCGGCAGGTCGAGGCTCCGCATGCCATCGTACAGTCTTGTGACCATCTCCGGGGGAAGGGCTTCCCCTAGGTGACTCTGTTGGGGACAAACCGGAGAAAAGGCTACATGGGGCCAAGCTAAGTGTGGCGGGATCGCAGGAAAAGGACCAGGGACCAAGAGCACCCACTGCTGCTCCCGGATGCTTCCACCAGCACTCAACCTTGCTAACTCCATGTGGACCCCCTTCTCCCACCCAAGGGCATCACACACCCCCAAAATGCCCATGCCTGACGCATCCTGGCTCCTCTTGGCCACGAGGCTCTTCCACAGTCTGTGCCCAGCCTGCCCTGCCAACTTTCCAGTCCCCACCAGATTGGCCACGTCATTCCTGCCTCTGGCCATTGGCTGCTCCTCCCTCTGCTTACACTTTCTTCATTCTAGACCAGTGGCAACCATGTACGTGTCTGAATTTATTAACGCGTGGAACACTTGTCTGGGCACAGCTGATCGGCTCTCCTCCAGCTCTTACTTCTTACCCAAGGTGTTCAATATGTCTTTTTAATTACATTTTATTTACATCTAATTCTTAATTAACATCTTGTCAATAACGTCCTGTAAACACGGCTCTCCGTTTTCACTCCAACATCAATCAAATCTGCTTTGCTCCAGGGATTACAAATAAATGGAGAGCGAGCGAGCAAGTCACACACACACTGAATCACGAACTTGCTTTGCAGCAGGGTCTGAAAACTGGATTCTCCTGGAACTGCGGACTGTGTCCGCACCGTGTGTGACAAGACGGATACCCTGAGGGTCTTGTAAGGCCGGTTCCTACGCTCACCCTCAAGAGTACTCCTAGTTCTGTCAACGTTTTCCAGGTTCTCCTGAAAAAAGCAACCCACCCTTCTTCCCCAGAAGACACTTCATTCAGTGGCCCGGTTTTCTGATCAACCTTTCACCCCACTTACTGTGATACATACACATTTGTGCACATCATTTCTACCGTGCGCTCATGCCTTTAATTGGCCTGGTTGCGGGACGCCTGGGGGGCTCAGTCTGTTAAGCGTCCGACTTCAGCTCAGGTCATGATCCCACGGTTTGCGGGTTCGAGCCCCGCCGTCGGGCTCCGTGCTGACAGCTCGGAGCCTGGAGCCTGCTTCGGATTCTGTGTCTCCCTCTCCCTCTGCCCCTCCCCTGCTCGCACTCTGTCTCTCTCTCAAAAATAAATAAACGTTAAGAAAAAAATGTAATCGCCCTGGCTGGTTCTGTCTGCTTCAGCTAAGTGGGTGGCCCAGGAAACTGGGGTGCTTTGGTTTAGTAGAGATCCATACACACACGTGCACGCGCACACACACACACAGCACATAGCTGTGACCGAGATAACCTCCCCGGCCGATTTCCTCGTCTGCAAAGTGAGCATGTTGGGGATCCCCAAAGGCCCCCCAGCTCCCACTCTGCACATACGAAAGGAGGCGGCTGCTGGAACGCCTTCCCACACTGCAACCTCCACATCACCCAGGAGGATGTGGTCTTGCCTCTGTCTGGCCAAACACGCTGCTAAAAAAGCCCCATGGGGGACGCCTGGGTGGCTCAGCTGGTCACGTGTCCGACTTTTGGTTTTGGCTTATGACCTCACCGTTTCATGGGTTCGAGCCCCGTGTCGGGCTCTGTGCTGACAGTATGGAGCTGGCCTGGGATCCTTTCTCTCTCCCTCTCTCTGCATGCTGTCTCTCTACATAAATAAATAAACATTAAAAAAAAAAAAAAGCTCCACGGAACGGGGTGCAAAGATGGGGAAATGGGCAGTTTGGACCCGCTGTCAGGTAAACGCGGAACTTAAACGTCATTCTTTTGTTAGGAGGACATTAAATTCCTAGAACATCAAACACTTACAAATTCATCTGAAGGCAAAGTACACTTGAAACTGCGGTTGCTGGGGGCGCCTGGGGGGCTCAGTCAGTTAGGCATTGGACTTCGGCTCAGGTCACGATCTCACACTTCATGAGTTCAAACCCCATATCGGTTAAGCGCGAGCTCTGCTCGCTCTCTCTCTCCCTCTCTCCCTCTCCGCCCCTCACTCACTTGTGCCCTCTCTCTCTCAGAAAATTAAAAAAAAAAAAAAAAAGAACCCGTGGTTTCTGGACCCACGAATCTGGCTCAGACAGTCCGCCACCCGGTCTTGGAGGGAAATTGGGTGACAAAGGTTTAAGAGACGGGGAGCAGGGCTGGCCCCTTTGGTCTCAAGCTGGAAGTGTCCCCCAACGCACCGCGGCACAGAGGCAGAAAGGTCGCGATAGAGATCACGCAGCCCCCGGAGCAGAGAACGCACCCTCTCTGCCCTTTACAGAAGACGCACTTCGCAGAGTGCCGTACGTCCATCAGACAACCACGGAGAGCCGACCTGGGCCCGAAGGCCACAGCACCTGCTCCGGAGTTCACGCTGACGGCCACGTCCCGCTCTCACCTTTACTGCCCTCAGAGAGAAGGACCTGGGGGAGGCATCTGGGCGCTGCTTCTCCGATGACAGAGCGTCAAACAACCCATCGATCTCGGCCTGCTCCGCGGGGAGAAACTGTGAACAAAACCTCGGCCCCGACTGGCTTCTGCTGTTGCCCATGTCTCCTTGTATCCGGCAGAATTCTCTGCAGAAGACACCACGGCACAGATCACGTCAGAGAGGTCAAAGCACAGTCGTCACAGAAAATCAACGTTGACAATCACATGGTCAGTCAGTCAATGCCGAGTTAGCTGCAAAAAGGGGCTGGAACCCCTCAGAGCTAAGCAACGTTCCAAGGTGGTTCAGCAACAGAGTCGATGAAAATAAAGTGGGAAAGCCCGACCCCGGCCCCCTGGGCGCCTGGAGCATAC
>NW_024412421.1:33951138-33977927 GCF_014898765.1 Herpailurus yagouaroundi
GGGGAGGGGGAGGGGGGAGAGGGGAGGGGGAGGGCAGGCCACCAAGACCTGGCTGACCTCAAGGGGAAACGGGGTACAGTAGGGATTCTTCTTCTTTCTTTCCTCTGGAGGAGAGATTCACACAACGTGAAACTAACCATTTTCAAGTGACCCAATTTGGTAGCATTCAGCGCATCCGCAGTGTCATGGGACCACCACCTCTACCCGGTTCCCACACATTTCCATCACCCCGAAAGGAAACCTCGTCCCCCTTGGCGCTCACTCCCCGCCCCCTCCCCCAGCCCGCGGACGCCCCCTATGGCCGTCTCCACGGGCGTCCCTGTTCCGGACACTCATGTACGTGGAATGACACAATCTGTGGTCTCTGGGGTCCGCTCTCTTTCCCTCAGCACAGTGTTTTCGAGGCTCATCCGCACCGTGGCACAGGCCACTACCTCATCCCTTCTCACGGTTGAATTACTCTGCTGGGATCCCGTAGACCGCGTTTGGTGTATCCGCGCATCTGTCCTTGGACGTCGGGGCTGCGTCTGCCTTTTGGGGGTCGCGAATGCCGCCGCTATGAACACAGTACGCAGATCCTTGTTCGAGTCCCCGCTTTCAGATTGCGGGGGGGACACCCCCAGGAACCGAGTTGCTGGGTCATACGGTAACCCGATGTTCCATTTCTGAGGACCCGCAGAACTGGTTGCCATTTTGCACCCCAGCAGCAAAGCACGAGGGTTGCAATTCCTCCCTATCCTCTCCAACGCTACTGGTATTTTGGTATCTTTTTTCCTAACAGCCACCGTGGCAGGGGGACCCATGTGCCCCAAAGAGGACTCCAGTAAGGACTCACACAGGGACCGCAGCGCGCTTACAAAGGCAGCTGGAAAGGAGGCCCAGCAGAGCCCAGGCTGGGGCTGTCACTCACAGGCCCGCCGATCTAAATGCTTCCGCTCCTCAAGCTTCTCCGCAGCCCGAGAGCCACCCCCCACCCCCAGCCTTTGGGTTCCAAGGCTACTCGGTACTCCTGACCTTCCTAGAACTGGCACCGCCTTAACTGAGATGGAGCACAGGCCCCTCCGTCCCCGGCTCTGCTCACACCGCCCCCGCCTCACCCCCTCCAGGCTCATGCCTGACTTGCCTGCTCAAACCTGGAAGTCACAGAGACTCTGCCCGACAACCACCTGCCTAGCACCCGAGCAACCCGGAGCAGGCGGGCAGGATGCCTGTCCGATGCCCGTCACATCCCTGGCCGGCCTCTCGGGTGGACCGGCCCATCCCCCCACTGCCTTGCGGGCTCCCGCGTGTCTCTTCCGGGAAGCCAGCCTGGCCCGAGTACCCCCCCCCCCCGCCCCCGCCCCGGCGGGACTCACTCCCCACCCTACAGCACTCCCGGGCCTCTTGGATCGGTGCCACGTGCTCTAACCCCACGACCGGTCCCCTGCCCAAGGACAAGCTCCGGGATTCCACCTCTATACCCCACGGTCCGCCAGGGACGCCCCACGCGCAATTCCGTTTGCCGAACCGTCCAGCCTGGAGAAGAAAACAAACCCAGAAGCCACCGGGGAGAGCCACCAGCAAGGATGGGATCCCCAACGGACACCACCCCCGGGGCCTCTCTTTACCAGTGATGCTATCTGATTGCCCCGCGTTCCAATTCCCCAAATCCTGAGAAAGCCTCCTCCCTGCTCACAGCCAAGGAATCGCCCTACCAGGGGGAGGCCAGCCTCTTTAAGAGGGACATCTGGAGCTAAAAGCCCACCAGCATTTAAACGCCACTCCTCGGAAGTTTCCAAAAGTTCCAGGTGAGGGAACAGTGTACCTAGAGGCTGTGCCACGAAGGGGCCACAGGCCCCGCCTCCCAGGCCCTTCTTCTTCATCTAATCCTGCAGTAAGTGACTCATCGTCCCCTGGGCCAGACCCCATCAGAGTGCGGGCAGACACAGAGAAGCCTCAGGCAGGCGTTAGGCTGCAGGAACTTCCCATCACACAGGGACAGACGGATAAGTGCTGCAGGGGTCAGATGGGATCCAAAGGAGAACACGAGGCAGGAGAAAATGTCCCGAAGGACACGTCCCGGCTGGGTCTCCAGGCTCCCACAGGGGGCTCCCCTGGGAAGTGGGGACAGTGGGCACAAAGGTGCAGGGGTGCGGACTAAGATCACTGAGGGGAACCAGCGGGGCTCCGGAGCCGGGGGGCCCTCCTCGTCTGCCTCCACTCACCTCTGCCCCCCACCTTCTCCTCTGTCCCACGGGAACGCGTCCCTCCACTGTTGTCTGAAAACACAGCAGAACAGAGTGGCCCGGCCAGATCTTCCAGGGGCCCAACCGGCTGTGAGAAGGAACAGGGCTGGGCGAGCCGGCACCATCGAGGACAAGAGAGGTGTAGACCATGAGCAGGGGGCCGGGCACAGGCCAGCGCCAGGAGACAATGGGGAAGGCCCAGAAGTAGGGCCAACCGGCAACACAGGTTTTCTTCAAGTGGGAGGGAGAAGGGTGTGCATAGCTGCTCTGGCAAGACTCCAGGCCTGGAGTCACACGGTGGGGAGGACATCAGCCTCAGAACATCCCCCGGCCCCCCATCCCACTGTGCTTGGCGCCGGCCGAGTGCCGGTGAACAGACACATCTGAAACAGTTCCAAGGACGGGCCCCCCTCCTCTGAAAGGAGGCACAACAATGGCACCAAGTGTCCCCCAGTTCATCCGGCCTCGCCTAGGTCACTACGATCTTGCCAAGTCTTTCTCACCAACTCTGGGGAAGAAGTCAAGGCCTTCAATGCGTCCTTCTCCCCAAATACAACCTCCTGAACTGTCTTCCCTGGCAGCGGTTTTCTCGTGGGACCCTCGCGGTACGTAGGACAGCCTCTTTGCCTGGCAACCCGACGCTGGCCTGAGTCTTCTTTAGGCTCACAGAGACCAAGTTCTCTTTCAGCAGGAAGCACCTGGATGTTACTTTAAGACCACCTGCATCAGCGGTTCCCATCTGGGGGCCGTTGTGTCCCCTAGGGCACATCTGGCAGTGAGGTCCGGCTGCTGATGCCGACTGACGTCAAGGGGGTAGAAAGCAGGGGTGCTAAATCTCCTACACTGCACAAGACAGCCCCCCACGACAAATTACCGGCCCCCAAATGCTACAGGGCTGAAGGAGGGAAACTGGCCTTGCGGTTGCGGTTTCGGGGCAGTGGGGCGGAGCCCAAGTGCACAGATAATCCTGAATACTTGCTTCTCAGCTCAAGGGCCTGAGCTCCGAAGTCACGGTGCAAGCCAAGATGGACAGACCCAAGTTCAAGTTCAGACACTGGCTGGTTTATAACTATGGGCAAGTTACTAAGCCTCTTCCCATCTTAGTAAAATGAGCGAAGTGCTACCAGCCCCATCATGAGGAAGAAACGATTAAATGAGGCAACACGGGGCTTTCTGGGTGCCAGAAATGGAGACAGATGGGCCCAAGCAAGGCAAGTTTGAGTCCCTCCCCAGGAACAAGGGAAGCAGCCCGGCCTGGGAGCAAGGAACCCCCTCAGCGTTGGGGGACAGCCAGGAGCCGTCTTCCCGCAGAACGGAGCCGCAGATAGCACGGTCAGTCCTCACAGCCTCCCCCGCTGGCCCCTGTCCTGGGTGCTCTCCCCTCTGGCTGCCAACATCCAGCCCCTGCCTCCAAGGGGCCACTGTCCTGAGGGCAGTCACCTGGCCTTCAGTGCCCCCTTTCTGGGAAGGCCCCCAACCACCTCATCAGGACATACAGACTTCAAGCCCTGCTTACATCCCAGAACCAGCGGCCCTCTGCGAAGGGTCAGCTCAGGCCTGGGCCCGCTGTCAGGCTGCACGCAGTCCCTGCTGGCCGGAAGGTGACCTGTCCTGCTTCTGCCCAAGGCTGGCTTCCCTTCCTCCAGGGAGCCCCACTGGCTTATCTGCAGGGCTGTTAGCCCTGGGGCGCTGTTTTTCTTCCCTCTGTGCACTTGCTCCCCAGTTCTCCCCGCGTCTATGCCGCCTCTACCACAGCCCTTCCCGAGAGCGGGCCTCAACCCAGGGGATCCCGGGGTAAGTAAGCACCTGCTGGGACCCTCTGATCTTAACCACACGAAAGGCAGAAGACGCGGAGTGATTTTGTGCTCCGACTGACCATGCGGGGAGGCCCTCCCTCCCTCGCAGCTGTCCCCCCAAACCCCCCACCTCTCCCGCCCTGGGGCCCAGAGGAGTGGGCGGCCAGAGAGGGGCACGGCCCAAGCCCACTCCGGGCACCGTTCTCTCCCGGCCCCGGGCCTTCGCCCCAGACCCCTCCCCTGGCTCAGCCGCTCGCTCCGGGCCGCCGGACCAGCGCCCCCCGCCCAGCTCCCAGCGGAACCTGCCTTTCAGGTCTCCGGCATGGATTTTCCTCCGGAGCAGCCCGCCCCCGTTGCCAGGCGACAGCGCTGACGGGCAGCTTTTTGCCCCAATAGCAGACATGGACGCTGAGGGGGCCGAGCCCTGGAAAGAAGTCAGCCAATAGGCATGCACCTCATGGCGCTTCGGCGGGCGGGGCTAGGGGCGGGGCCAGCAGGCCGGAAGGAGCACCCGGGAGGGGTAGGATTCCCGCGGGAGCGCCTGCAGAGGAGCAGGGAGGGCGAGGAGGAGAGAGAAGGGGCAGGGTTGGGGCCGGAGGCGACGAGGAGCACCTGGGGGGGGGGGGGGGGGGGAGAGGCTGGGGTGTGGCTGGGATGAGGGAGTAGCTGGGAGAGAGGAGAGTGGGCCCAGTGGAGACAATGAGGTTAGAGGCAGGTAACTGGCTGCGGATCCAGACCCAGGCGGCTCCCCTGTGATACCCCTAACCCGCAGCTTGGGTGCCTCCCCTCCCCTGCCCTCCCCCAGGTAACCGAGTCCTCTGCCCGCGTTCACTAACTCGTCCTTCCCAGCGGTGTTTAACCGTGCTCATATCCGTTCCAGCCTGACCCACTGTCCCTGACCCCACGCCCTTCTCCACCAGTACCCCCACCCCCCTCGCTCCACTCCAGAATGTTTCCAGACTGTTATCCCAACTCGGTCACTTTCCATTCCCTCCTCAAACCCCTGAAACCTGGCCCCAGGGGCCCTGTCCCTAAATACAGTGGGCACTTTCCGTCCTCGCATGCATGCCTTATTAAAGCCCTCCTTTCTGGGCTTCTAGGTCGCTAGTCCCTGGCCTCTCTCTTCCCCTCTCCCAGGAAGTTTTCACCGAGCCCCTGCTGACTTCTGCTCTGCGGGAGTCCCTCTCCGTGTTCTCCCCATGCACCCCTTCCCGTGTTCTCCCCGTGCACCCCTTCCCGAGATAACAGCCTTCCTCGTGACTTCACTTCCAGCTGTCCGCTGTGCTGACCCCCAAGCCTGCACTTTGACCCCATATGCCCTTAGCTTAGCAGGCCTCTCTGCAAGGCTGTACCTCAAAGCCAGCCCAGCGGAACCCAAACTCAGCCTCTTCCCTGCAAAACTGTTCCTCCTCTCTACCTCCTTCCTCAATGCATGTCAACACCTGCCACACCTCCTCGTCCCTCTTTCCCCAGGTTCTGTTTTACCTCCAAGATAGGTCCTGCATCAACCCCTTTCCCTCCATGTTCCCCCGGAGCCCCCTCACCCAGGCCAGACTTCAGTAACAGCCTCCTCCTGGCCCCTTTGCCTCCTCCAACCCCCGCCCTACCCAGCCAAGGGAGCACTTCACTGGCAAATACCTATCTTGCCCCCTAGAGACGGAGAACTACAATTGCGGGATCAGCTGGGCCACTCATCAGGCCCCAATGACAGACACAGACGGATAAAGCCAGCTGATGGTTTTTACTGATCCTAAAATTGACAAGAAACGTTCTTTCTCAAGGACGCGTGTCTGTACCTGTAAGGTATCCTAAAGATCCCTTTGAGTCGTGAATGTGTCACTCCAAAAGAACTTAAAACTCCGAAATCAGAGGTCAGCCCAAACTTTGCTGTTGACGCTCTCTCGGTGAGAATGAAAGCTTCCAGCTCCCGCCCGGAGAATCTGAGTCAACTTTGCCACATGTCCAACCCAGGCGCCGAGCTCCAGAATGGCTTTGTGGTTCCCGAGAGAACAGAGCCGCTGCTCCACTTTGGAGCCCAGACCTGATGCTGGTCCCTTCCACGTGGCCCTGCTTGGCACCAAGGCCTGCTGCTTTGCAACTCCACCCAAACCCCACCTTTCCACAAAATCCTCTGAAAGCTCACGCTTTACCTTCGTCAGGGGAGCTGCCCAAAGTTCCTGGGGCACTGGGTTCACAAAGCCGCCTTGTCAGATTGCGGGGTTGGTCCTGGTGGAAGGCCGAGGTCCAAAAGGGCAAAGTGGTGCCGTTCTCTCCGGTTCGTAGATGCACCCCGAACACCTGCTCCCTGCCGGGCAGTGGGACACAGCTGTGAGCTGGGTCCCTGCTCACAGCGCCCCCTTCATGATCTCCGCTTGCTGAATGAATGCGGGTTGGGGGATGATAAAGAGGAAAAACCAAGCACAGTGAGAGGCTGTCGTGAGGCAACAGGTGGGAGAGAAGGGAACACACAGCATGTCTAGGCTTCAGAAGAACTCAGAAGCCATCTGAACATTCTCCCTTCTTGTGTCAAGGGTCTCCTGCCTTTCCAAGCCTTCTGCCCAGCCTTGCCTCCACCCTCCCTACCACTCACTTACCCCTTGGCCATTTTCCAGCTGGGAACCCGGCGAGGGGAGTTCCTCCCTGCTTCCAGCCCTGCCTGAGGGCTGCACGTGGCTGATGACAACCTGTAAAGCGCGGTCCCTCGTGGCACGACTGGTCTGAGCACCAAGGAGAGGCTGTCCAGGAGAAGCAAGTGTCCCAAAGCCCAGCGACACCGGTGAAGGATGCCCACTCTCCGGCTCATTCGGGTTAGGTCTGTGCCACCTGCAGCCAAGGCAGCGGAAGGATTGGATCCCCCTGTGGTGACGCACACGAGCAGGCTCAGAGGGATAAAAAGCAGACCGACTCACGGTTGGTTTGATAGTGTTCCAACCTCAAGAGCCAGGGACACCCCTGCGCCCATTGTCTGCACCGCCCCCCCCCCCCCCCGCAGCCCTGGCTGTGCTTTGGCCTCAGGAAACCCTGCAGTAATAGTCACGGTGGCTACACCATGCACAGAGTCAGTCTGCTTACCATCACCACGAGCTGGCAATTCTGAGCAACATCGGTGATCTAACTGTCCTCCGTGAAAAACGCTTTTACTGGTCTAAGCACTAAAGTAGGGGCTCGCTGGGGCACCTGGGTGGCTCAGTCGCTTGAGCGTCCAACTTCAGCTCAGGTCATGATCTCACAGTTCGTGGGTTCGAGCCCCACATCAGGCTCTGTGCTGATGGCTCAGATTCTGCGTCTCCCGCTCTCTCTGCCTCTCCCCCACTCATGCTCTGTCTCAAAAATAAATAAACATTTAAAAAAAAATTGTAAACTAAGGGCTAGCTGACTTGCCCTGTGAAAGGCCAGGTAGTAAATGTTTTTAGGTATCTCAAGCCATCCAGTCTCTGTCACAACTACTCGATTCCGCGGTCACTGCACAAAACAGCCACAGGCAATACACGAACCATCGAACGTGGCTGTGTTCGGCTAGGACTTTAATGACAGACACTGAAATTTGAATTTCGTGTAACTCTCGCACGTCATGAAAAATTCTTTTGATTCCCCCCCCCCCCCAACCATTGAAAATGTGAAGATCATTCATAGCTCACTGGCTATACAAAAACAGGCAGCCAGCCAGATTTGGCTCACAAGTTAGTACGGTTAACCGTCGTGCTTTAGTAATATTTATATAAGCTTGAAATTTGCACGTTTGTATGGCATACCCTTTAAAAGCTGGGTGTTTGGGGGGGATCTCCCCTTCGTAGGTCTGGCTCCCCCCCCCCCCCATGGACTCAGCTGTAGGTGCTCATTTCAAGAGTAAGTTTGAAATATCAGGAATTTTCCAAACTCACTTAGAATGGGGCTTGTACCCCGGCTTCTCCTGGGGTACGTTTTCTTGTGTTAAAAGAGCGGATTTGAAGGAAACGTTGGAAGCCTCGTGCTCGCCAACGCCAAGAAACAGACCTTGGGCTACTTTGATGAGCTCATGCTGCATGACCCCTGGAGCTTTTGTGATTAACAATTCTCAACAACAGAGCAGGCTAAAAGCCTTTGGAATGAATCCCAAACACACAAAGGCATGAGCAGTTTTTCCGTTTCTGGAATGTCCTACGTAATGAAATTTGTATCAATCTGGGTCAAACGTAGGCTCGCGTTTGAAGCTTGCCCTATTTGTGGAGCTACGTGTCACGAAAGAAGTTTAGGAAGTTAATAAAACAACTACATATATACGATTGACTCAATAATACATGTAGGAGAAGAGGCGAATCTCCCCTTCAAAAAAACCCCAATAATTTAGGTAGATGCTCTGTAGTCAAGGAGGTAGAGCCTAACTTGCCTGCACACGGACTTCCTTCCAAAGGGGACAGGATGAACGTGGGAGCCGGGTTAACCCTGCCGTGGAGAAGTCTCACAAAAACGACCTCGGCCACGTGATCAAGGTCAACATCAACGGCGATGAGTTGGGTTGGTGGCACGGGCCCTTCTGACCAGAGGGCCTCTCTGTTCCACTGCCTGGCACACCCTTGGACTACCTTCCCTCCTGTGAGCTCACATCTCCACTCCAGGGAGAGTTAATCCCTCCCAGAAGGGGGGATCTTAAGGGCTGTGGAGATGAGGGGAAATCTGAAGGGACCCGCTGGGGGCTGAGGCCGTTTCCCCAGGAGTAAGTGGGGAGCCAGCCTCTCACCGCAGGACCGGGGCTAGGGGAGTGGCAGTCCCCCCACGGGCTCCAGCCAATGCCCACGTCACACGCGCATTACCAGAGGTGTAGGCCCAGCAGAGAAGGGTCTGCTCTTGGCAGTGACCGTCCCACCACCCCGCTGCTCATCAGAGGTGCAGGATCTGGGACAGGATTCAGAATGCAAAGCGGGCACGGCCACCTGGAGTCACCGGGGTCCAGCAAGGACAGACTGCAGGGGCGTGAGCCCGCCCCGGGGCAGACTGGGAGCCACCAGCCAAAGGCCGGGCAATGCCCAGTCGGGGGGAGTTGCAGCGGGCCAGGAAGGCCTCCAAGGACGCACCGAAGTGGCCCTGAGATCAAGATCAGCTGTGAACACGGGCTGGGCCCAGATGGCCCAAAGCCAGCTGGCCACAGCAGGGGGGGGGGGGGAGCACGGATAAACTCTCCTCCCTCCGTCCCTCAGCTGGGAGCCTGCAGGGGTCAGAAAGCAGGGTGGCCAGAGGTAGCAAATCAAGACACAAGATGCCCAGTCAAATTTGAATTTCAGATCAACAGTCATTGTTTTTGGTAGAGCCCCCAGTGTTGCATGGGACCTACTACTCACCCTGAAAAGAAATGATCGATACAAATGTTACTGGGCATCCGGGTTTTATCCGGCAACCCTAGTGACAAGAGCAGCTAGGGAAGAAGGGAGCAAGGAAGACAAACACCACACTCCCCCACACCCCCCAAATGTCCACAGCAGGCTCTAAAAGGGAGTGGGGAAGATTTAATGTTGAATGAAGGTCCAAGCGTTATCAGTCGGGACTGGACATTTTTCAGTGCTAAACTAAGACCACCAGCAATCTAAAAGTGACCTGAGACTTAGTTTCCCAAGAATGGAGAAAAAAAAAAAAAATCATGGGGAAGTTCTGGACTTTTCATCCGGCGTCGAGCGGGTTCGAGGAGCGGCAGGAAATAAAAAGGCTATCATGGTTGCACCTGCAAGGCTATCTTGGACCGGTGACAGTGGGACAGAAAGCTCCATCTCTAGCTCAAGGTCAAGGGGCAAACAGAAGCAGCCACGATGAAGGGTCCTGTGTGTGCTTTGCCTCTGGTCTGGCCCCACGCCTCACCCCTGCTGGGTTAGAGTCACTGTAGGGAAGAAAACTGGCTCTTTCATTTTCCAAACCCAGACCTGTCACAGCGAATGAGGCCATGCGCCCACAAGGTGGCGCCCACGATCACTGTAAGAGACTTGGCTACAGTCCTGGGTGTTTTCAGGGGCGCCTGGCTGGCCGTAGGTGGAACACGTGACTCTTGACCTCAGGGTTGTAAGTTTGAGCCCCAGGGTGGGGGTAGAGATTACTTAAAAATAAACTCTTTAGGGGTGCCTGGGTGGCTCAGTCGGTTAAGCCAGCTTGATCTTGGCTCTGGTCATGATCTCACAGTTCATGAGTTCAAGACCCATGTCGGGCTCTATGCTGACGGTGCAGAGCCTGCCTAGAATTGTCTCGCCTTTCTCTGTCCCTTCCCCACACTTGCACGTGGGCTCTCTGTCTGTCTGTCTGTCTGTCTCTCTCTCTCTCTCTCTCTCAAAATACATAAAAAAAACTTTCCTGTGCAACCTACAGCCAGTGTCCCCTATGATTAACATCTTACATTAGTATGGCACATTTGTCACCATTAGCGAAGCAATATTGATCCCTCGTTACATGCAGCTCTCCAGACGGGGATGGCTGCTCAGACTCGCCTCGGTTTTTGTGACCGGGACAGTTTGAGGCATGCTGGTCAGGTGTTCTGTCGGGTTCCCCTTTATTGGGATTTGCCTGGTGTTTTCCTCATGACTAGACTAGGGTTGTGGGTTTGAGGGGTGAAGATTTACACCCCTTTGAGGGGTGTAAAGCATCTGCTCGTCCATCATGTCAAGGACACATGCCATCACTGTGACTTATCTTGGTTGGTGTTGACCTTGGCCAACCACCATCCAGTGTTGACCTTGGTTTCGCCATCACCCAGTCTCTCTCCTTCCTCTTTTCATACCGTGCTCTTTGAATCGCGTGTTTTTCAAAGGTTTGCGCATGTGACATTTACTTGGGGCTCTAGTCTCTTCCTGCCTCTCCAATTATCCAAATAAAACTTCATCGGGGCGCCTGGGTGGCTCAGTCCGTTGAGCATCCAACTTCGCCTCAGGTCATTCATGATCTTGCGGTTCATGACTTTGAGCCCCGCACCAGTCTCTGGGCTGACAGCTCAGAGCCTGGAGCCCGCTTCGGATTCTGTGTCTCCCCCCACTCTCTCTCCCTGCCCCTGCCCCGCTCGCACTCAGGTTCTATCTCTCAAAAATAAAAATAAACGTTAAAAAAATTTTTAAAAAAGTAGTTCATCAGAGAGAACAGCCAGAGACAGCAGTGTGAGAAGGCCCCAGGGGTGCCCTGCCCCTACCCTGGGAGCAGCGACCCCACACCTGTGCCCTCACACCTGTCACCTGCTTAAAAACCCTTCAGTGACCTCCACCCTCCTGAGCAGACCCCACGACTCCTCACACCCTGGGTTTGGCCATCCACCCCCCCCCCCCCACACACACACACACATGCCATCCCACTCTGGGTGACACGGGACACACATGGCCTCTTCACAGTGTTTCGTGAGCCTCGCAGAGTTGGTGACATCCTGGATTCACAACCCACCATGTCTCGCCACAACAAAGCTGCATTTTTTCTTTTGTGGTCCACAGGCCTTCTTCTTCCTGTAAGACCATGAGAGGTGCCAAAACCTCCTCGTTGCTAAAATCCTCTGTGCACAGGCCCAGATGGCAGTGTCTCTACAGCTGAGCTGAGCAAGGCCTGTGTCTCAGCCCGCTCACCTGCGTGGGGCCACCGCGGGGACTGCCTTATATGGTGAAAAGCAGCCCCGGGGCCGAGAGGGCAGCAGGGCTCATAAAGAAAGCCTTCAGTTTCAAAAGAGGCTTTGCACGGATTTTTGCAGAAGGTCTGGCCTCCAAGCCTGCAGTCTGCTCACTACCTTCCCCGAAGGGACCGTGTATCTATGGCAACCAGGAATTAGGTGTCAAAGAGACTTCCTGTCCGGCAGCTAAAACAAAAAGGTGGGGGGGGGGGGGACAGAACAGGCCTCCAGGAACCCACCCCCAAGAACGCTGTGTGACTGGGACGAGGCGACATTGGCCACAACCACGCCCAGGGCCGCGGGGCACAGGTTCAGGGGCTGCTGCCAACGGGATGTGTGGTGCGCGTGGAACATACCAGACTTCAGCGACGGGGTGGGGTCTTTTCCTAATTTTTAAAATGGTGTGAGAAGACGGTTTTAAGCGTCAACTCTCTCAGTAAGTTGCATTTTCTAGAACCCCGAGGAGGGCTTCCTGTATGGGAAACGGCATCCTGAGCCTGGCTTCCCTGGAGGAGACCAGTCCCTTAGGGTAAGTTTGTCACATCGTTCACTCGCTCAGCCCGTCTCCTGCGCCCCTGCCGAGTGCTAGACTCGGTGCTAAGGGCCGGGGACACAGAAGCGAGGCCTGCGCCCTGCGCGGCTCAGAAACGTAAAGTGTCCCTGCCCCCGGGGCCCGTGAAGCAGGCCTGTTGGATCCCAGAATGCCGCCCCACTCCTGACCCCTCCCCGAGCCCACCTGCAAACAAACCGGAGGCAGGGTCGGTGGGGGAAGATTCAGTACCACGCGGAGAAGGTCCTGGCGTGCGAAGCTGCTGTCCCCAGTCAGAGCACTCAGGGGCACCCCTGCAGCCCAACGCCCCACTCCTGAGTGTCCCCCAGCACCCCCCTCGCCCACCCATCTGTCCTTCCATCCATCCCAGAGGTACTTAGCCCCCAATGCCCCTTGGACACCCTGGAAAGATTATGAAAATTCTTTAACCTAAGAGGAACAAAGCAGAATAAAACAAACCCTCCTCTACCCACCGCCTAGATTTAGCAACTGTTAACATTTTGCCCTATTTCCTACGGCTGCCAGTGTCTGAAAGGAGACCAGAGTCGTCCTGACCCTCAGCCCTAAATAGGCCCATCTCCGTCCCTGTGAAATAGGACACTTGTCACCCAACCACAACACCGTTAACAAAAATCCTGAATATCGTCTGACCCTCCATCCGGGGGCTCCGGTTAGACATGCGGGCTCTGGGGTCTTGCCCCCAGACCTACTGAACCAGAATCCGCATCGCAAGAAGGTCCCCAACTAACCCGCGTGCTCATTACAGTCCGGAAAACAAACTCGACACCCGGTCTGTTGGGGGCTGAATTCTACGCCTCCTGATTCATAGGCCGAAGCCCCAACCCCAGGACTCAGGATGTGGCCTTAGTTGGAAATAGGGTCAGTGCAGACGTCATCAGTTCAGACGAGGTCATTCCGGAGCAGGGTGGGCCCCTGATCCAGCGTGACTGGCGTCGTTTTAAAATTTGGACACAGACAGACACACACGGGGAGGACGACGCGAAACAGGGCAAAGGGCGGCTGTCCACAGGCTGAGGGGCGCCTGGAACAGAGATCCTCACGGCCTCAGAGGGACCAGCGCTGCTGACGCCACAGTGATTCTGGACCCCAGGCCTCCAGAGTGGAGAGAGAGGACGCTTGTGCCGTTTCAGCCAGAGCTTGGGGTCCCGAGCCACAGCGGCCCCGGGACACCATGCACAGCCCACACTCTAAACCTCGCCTGCAGGGTTTTTCAACGACCCAAGGCTGAGCCCATGCTGGAAGGTTCTGACAGAGCCCGTCTGGGTGCGGCTTAGACTGTCCCTCACGCCGCTGGCAATTCTCAGCTGCAGTCTGCATGCTTTCCCAGTTAACCTTGACAAAGTGGGCCGGGGAGGGGGGTCCCCCACCTGCTGCGGGGGACTTTGCGAAGAAGGGCTGGCAGGTTATCTGGGGAGAGAAGTACCCAACCTCAGGGTGGGGTGGCAGGGGGGCCACCGTTCAAACCACCACAGGTCGGCCTGCAGTTCGCTCCTCTATGAGGAGCTTATGCTTGTCACACCCCCTCTCATCCGGGAGGAAGAGAGGCTGTGTCCTCTGAGATGTCAGTCCTCCGGAAGCTGGCAGGGGCCGCGCTCACTCCCGCTGCCTTGTGCACCCCCCTGACCACAGCCCTCGGCTCTTGCACCCACTGGGACACTGAGGGCCAAAGACACGCAGCCAGGTGGCTGTGAGGCCTGGTCCCACCCGGCAGCCCACTGATTTCATGGCGCAAACCGGGGCCCCAACATCCAGGGGAGACCGACAGGGAAGGACGGGCCCCAAATAAAAGGGTGTTCATCTGGCGGTCCTTGGGGAAACACCTCACGACGCCACAGAATCAGGAGCCGGTTTGATGAGCCCCACGGATGGGTGTCCCGAGTCCTCCACGGTCACGTGCGGGAGGCCACCGGAGCTGGGACGCACGCCCGGACACACGCTCTCGGACGGCACAGACAGTCCGCGGGATCCCGTGGGGAGTTCATACAAGCCCGGATGCCCAGGCTGCGTCCACAGCAACGGAGTCAGCAGCTCTGGGAGACGGGGTTCAGGCATCGGGGGTTCCCGTGCACAGCAGCATCGAGAACCACGAGTGTGTAACCGGAAGCTGTTGCCGTGCCGGCTGGGGCTTCGTGGGAGGACATGGGGCTCGAGCTCACGACCCCGAGATCAAGAGTCACACGCTCCTCTGACTGAGCCAGCCGGGCGGCCCGTGCATGCTTTTTGGTTAATGTTTTCCCCTGTCCCATGGACACCGGCTTTGTAGTTAGAACCCTTACCTTAACGACTCACTTTCCGTGTGACAACTAAGCGTCCCTTACTTGTAGAGAAACACGAAGGTCCTGGGGATTGCTGACCACTTGCCCAGAGGTGCCTCAGGAAGGTCTTGCTTCGGATTCTGTGTCTCCCCCTTTCTCTGCCCCTTCCCTGCTTGTGCACATACGCACTGTCTCTCAAAAATAAATAAACGTTAAAAATTAAAAAAAAAAAAGAATTTTCCAACCAAGTTCTGTTCTTTGAGGAAATACGGACGTTGTTATTTGAAAACGTAACAATACCAAGCACGCAAATCACAGTGTGTGCCCAGCCATGTTCCGAGCGCTTCGCGGCTCAGAACCGTTTAATTATCCCTCGGGCCACGAGGCGAGTTCAGGCATTAACCAAGCGTTACTGCCCCGAGGACACGGAGGCCAAGAGAGCTTAACTGACCTGCTCAAAATCCCATGAGAATGTCTGAGCTGGGATTTGCTTCTGGAATCTGTGAACTCCACCACTGCCCTTTGCCGCAAAGAAAAGAAAGGACGCACGAAGAGAGGAGAAGCCCGCTCAGCTCAGGAACAGGACCCAAACCCACAGAATTTAAGGGCAGAAATGCCCTCAGCCTGCCGCCTCAGGGGCTCGTTGTGGGCAGTACGCCAAGAAAGGGGGCAGGGAAGACCCACTAGCTGCGTGACCGGGCCACTTCTCTGCCTGGCTCAGTTTCCCCGTCTGTAAAATGGGCAGTGATCGCACCCACCTCCTATTCTAGGCATTAAGGAAGACTCTCAAAATTGCGCCCGGCTCCTCAGTGGCCAGCAGAACTTGGCTTTAACGTTATTCCTGTTTTTCTGCTCGATTCGACGCGCCCAACAAACCACCAGCGCTCCCACGCACCTCGGTCTGGAATGGCGTGAATCTGCGGGGAAAATGCAGCCCCCTACCTCAGAATCTGTCCAGGCCGACTTTGTGACAACCGCGTGGGGGTCACGGCGGCTTAGGATGTGTGCCTGTGACTTTTAAAAAAACATTTTTTTTAATGTTTCTTTTTGAGAGAGAGAGAGAGGGAGACGGAGCGCAAGCAGGAGAGGGGCACAGAGAGAGAGGGGGACCCAGAATCCCAAGCAGGCTCCGGGCTCCGAGCCGTCGGCACAGAGCCCGACGCGGGGCTCGAACTCACGAAGCGCGAGATCGTGACCTGAGCTGAAGTCGGACGCTTCACCGACGGAGCCCCCCCGCCCCCGGGCGCCCCAATGACCAGGACTTTTTTCAAGGTCATAAAGGGGTTGCAGCTGTATCTGTGGGTCAGTTCTCTCATTTCCACACCAAAGCCCCGAACACGGATTCTGGGATGGGAAACTAGGCTTCCTCTCGGAGCCTGTTTCCTCCTCTGTGAAATGGGCGCAGTGAGAGTTGCCTCCGTTCGTGTCACTCAGGGTGGCGTCAGGGACCAGCAGCACCCGCAAAGGCTGAGATCCGTTCGAAACGCAGACCCTCGGCCACCACCCCCAGAGCTGCCGAATCAAAAGCTAACGTGGCTGGAGATCCTCCGGGGAATTTGCGGGCACGTTACGTTTTTTGAAAAGTCCTACCCTGCCTCTCAGAGTCTCGTTTGGAGCAAATAAACTGTAAGGCTCCTGTACGTTATTGACTTAGATACAGGTTAGCTCCTTCCCCTTGACCTTCTTTTCTGCCCAAAGGAAGGTAGAAACCCCACCTTGTCCGCAACCTGCAGTCGTGGTGACCCTGGGCGGAGGCTGGTGTCTGTACCTCATGAGCACAAGGTCTCATCCTCCCGGGGGGCCCCTCTGGGGTAGAAACTATTGTCCCATGTGACAGACGAGCAAACAGATGCTCAGAGAGGTCCTGTGACTTGCCCACGTTTGCCGAGGCTGAGGCAGGCTGGGGGACGCCGTCTGATGCCACAGCCCTTGTTCTGATCACCACGCCCTCCTCCCCGTGTCCCTCAGCCTGCGCCCTTTGGGACCGGGGAGGCGGCCCTGCCCCCCGCCCCCCCCCCCACCCCCACCCCGGGGCCACTCTGGGAAGTCTGGACAAACACCCTCCAAGCAAGACCAGCCAGGACCGAAACAAAGAAACCCCAAAAATGTTACCAACTTGCAAATTTATGGGCAGTTGGAGAATGCTGGGTTTGCATATTTTAGCGCTGTGTCCTTTCGCCCAGTCCCCTGCAATCACGTCATTCTGATTCCCTCATTCACACGGTAACGAGGGCGGTGGCTGGGACGGTGAATGTGGACGCAGTGACCCTTCCAGAATAGAGTGGCCAGATGGCTCCCTCTTCCTGAGAGGGGTTCCCCAGACACGCCTGAGGACCTTGGGAGCGTCCCTGGAAGCTCCTTCCTCGGTGGCTCAGATCTCATCTCTTATCTGGGAGTCCTGATTTCTTTCTTTCTTTCTTTCTTTCTTTCTTTCTTTCTTTCTTTCTTATTTATTTATTTTTGAGAGAGAGAGTGAGCGTCAACGGGGGAGGGGCAGAGAGAGAGGGAGACACAGAAACCCAACAGAGCGGCTGCTGGAAAGGCCCCTGAGGCTGCCACCCCAAGAACGTAATCTCTTTGCTGAAATATCACGGTGGTGCATTCGTTCGACCATTGGAAAGCACATTTAGTCGTTCCTTATCAAAGAAATATAAAGACCTTCCGGACACAAAAAGCAAGAAGCCACACACACACACAGTGTGTTGGGAGTCACCAAGACCATGCCACATTCAAAGACTCACTAGAAGGACTCCTATTTGCACACGTGGTTGTGTTCATGGCTGAGATCTATTTAGAGCAACAGGGTCAGGATACGCAGCCAGATCCTAAGGAAAAACCCCCAGGTAGAGCCTTTCCAACTGAATGTTTGTGTCCCCTCGAAACTCATATGTTGAGGCTCTAAGCCCCAATGTGATGGCATTGGGAAATGGGGAGCCTTTGGGGGCTTAGGTGGGCTGGACATACACGAACTCACAATGGAGAATGAGAACAAGGTTCAGCCGAGTCCACGGTTTCTTAAACACGACAATCGACACCAAAGGGCAGGTGTGCGGAGGGGGCCCCTTGGCTGCACTAGGCGAGGAGAAGGTTCTCTTTGTCTAATCCGGTCCAGACCCAACTTCTGCCCGGTCAGGCGCATGCAGAGGTCCCCTTTGGGGTTCTTGAGCTGCCCTGCTCTGCCCTGGAGGGCTCGGCTCTGTCTACACTCGCCCTAGTAACACGGAATTTACCGGAGTTTGCTCCCGATTCCCATGGACCCCTGCCCCGCACGCATGGGGCTCTCCACCAGACATCTGCTCTGGGGCTACCTTTTCTCTCAAATAATCATCCTGGACTTTGTCCTCTACGGTTCCCCCCACCAGCGGTGGCCCCCCTTGAATGAAGTTCTAGGAGGATCGGAAAGCCCTTTCCTTTGAGTTTCAGAAAGACCACCTTTCCAGCCAGGTCTGTCTTGCTCAGTTGAGTTCCTTTGGTTGCAGGTAACGTAAACCCAGCGCCGGGTCCATGAGGGCGTAACCTGGATGCCCACAGGCTCTGCTTGGAATTCTTTTTAATTTTTTTTTTTAACACTTATTCATTTTTGAGAGACAGAGAGAGATGTGGCACTAGTGGCAGAGGGGCAGAGAGAGGGAGACACAGAATCCACAGCAGGCCCCAGGCTCCGAGCTGTCAGCACAGAGCCCGACGCGGGGCTCGAACCCACGAACCGCGAGACCATGACCCGAGCCGAAGTCGGACACTTAACTGGCTGAGCCGCCCAGGAGGCCCGCAACCAGGAGATGCCCAGGAGGCCCCTACCCGGTCCTCGAGGGAGCCGCCCGGAGGCTGGCCTCACCCAAGAGCGCACGTCCCGTGTCCCAGGACCCGTCTCGACGGCCATTTCACGGGACAGAGACGCTGACCGGCCGCACTGGGGTCAGGCATCCCAGTCCTGGGGCGGCCGCTGCCGGCCAAGGGGTCAGGGGCCCGCGGGAGCGACACGCTTCCGTGTGGAAGCAGAAACCGCTGTCAGCAGTTGGCAGAAAACAAGCGTATCTTGCAACTTGCTGTAGATCGCATTCCACGGCCCCCTGGCCGCCGCAGCCCCCGTGCGTGCGCGGCTTAACCATTTCCTCGCTCACTCGCCCGCGAACTGCCCTTCTGGGAGCAGGTCCTCCAAGGGTATCTGGTGATCGATGAGCCGACCTTCGGCCTCCAGTCCATTTCCAGCCGAGCTATCGATCTGGGGGAAATCCTCCGGCTTCTGGCCATTTTCTTGCTCCTCTCGTCTCAACACGAGCCGACCACGATAAACAAAACTTGACAAGCAGGCCGGGAGGGGGACGGATACGGGGAGCTGTGACCGTGCCTGGTTGGCACAGAAGCCTCACGTACGCGCCTTTCTAAGCCTCCCCGAGCGAACCGTGTGTTCCTGGCCCTTCGAAGTCGGGGCCTTCAGGGACGTGTGGCACAGCGTTCTCGGGGGGCCACTCAGGGTTCTGTGTGGGGCAGAGAGCGGCCTCTCCAAAGGAAGTTGATTAGACTCGGGGAGATAAATCTTCGGCTTCCTTCCTCTCTGAGACGATTCTGGGCAAAGTGCCCCCCCCGCAGTCCCTGCCGGGGGAACAAAGGCCCTCTGTCCGGCCAGGCGCCTCCGCCCGACCTCTTCTGCGTTATGAGCCGTGACCTCATGATCATTTCATAAAGCTTGCCAGGCTCTGAAACGGCCACTCCCCGCCCTCGGGCTGCAGGAGACCGCCGTCCCCCCACCCCCACCCCAACTGTCCCCCTCTCTAGCCCCGGGGGCCTGCCAACCCCACCCCCACCCCACCCCCCAGCCATAAATGCAGCCTTCTGCTGATGTCACCCTGGCTGTCATCCAGGCCCCCGGAAGGCTTCCTCTAGATGACCGCCCTGAGGGGACCCTGACCCTGCAGGAAGGCCTGGTACCCCAAGGGGACAATGAGCGCAGGCTTTAGGGGCCGACACGGCGGCCTTCCAATCCGCCCAGCACCCGCTTCCCAGCCACCACTCGGGGGGCTGGGGGTGGGGGGCTCCGGAGCTCCCTGCCTCCGCCTCCTTGTCTGCCCACGGGGGATGGTGACAGCACGACTGAGCTCACAGGGGCGGGGAGAGGCTACACGTGGTCACGTGTGTGTGCCGTTGCCGGCAGAGGGCAGGGGCCACAGCCAGAGCGGGATAAACCCCGGCAGGGGGGAGGTGAGAAGGTGCGCCTCCCGCCACCCCCTTCCCCCCAACGCTGCTTGTCGTGCCGTTTTTAATGTATTATTTGAGGACACACCCCCTGGGGCACAGGACGCTCTCGGACAAGTGGGTGGAGAGCCGCGGTGGTTCCTGGGGAGGGAAGGGAGCCGGCGGCTGTGATGGGTTCCGGGAGGCAGGGAGGTGGCAGCGGGAGGCACCAGCAAGGCCCCCACGCGTGCTCCACTGTCCCATCGCACCTGACTTACAAAACGCAAATGCAGGGGCGCCTGGGTGGCTGAGCTGGGGAAGTGTCCAACTTCGGCTCAGGTCGTGATCTCGCAGTTCGTGGGTTCGAGCCCCGCATCAGGCTCCACGCTGACAGGCCGGAGTCTGCTTGGGATTCTCCTCCCCTCTCTTTCTCTGCCTCTCCCCTACTTGTGCATTCTCTCTCTCTCTCTCTCAAAAATGGATACATGGGGGCATCTGGGTGGCTCAGTCGGTTAAGCACCCAACTTCAGCTCAGGTCATGATCGCACAGTTCGTGGGTTCGAGCCCCACGTCGGGCTCTGTGCTGACCGCTCGGAGCCTGGAGCCTGCTTCGGATCCTGTGTCTCCCTCTCTCTCGGCCCCTTCCCCCACCAAAAATAAACCTTAAAAAATGTTTTTAATGGACAAACGAACTTTAAAAAAGCAGATTAAAACAACGCAAATGCAAAGATAAAATTATTAAGAATTTCAAACCAGCTACCACGGAAAATTAAATCCCAAGGTGGCCCACCCAATCAGGGGGCCCTGTGTGACTTCACGGCCCCAAAGCCCCGGAGACCAGCCCTGACCGTAGTTACTCTTTCGATGTATCCATCACCCTGATTCTTAGATTCGAGAATGTCATTCATCGGATAAACGGTTTCTAGCCACTTGAGAGCACCTACGAATGCCGAACTTAGACACACGCAACCACTCTACTCCTCAGAACACGCCCACAGGACCAGGGCACGTGTAAGACCTTGTGCTAGAATGTTCTTAGCAGTACTACTCACGCTGGCAATGATGCGAATGCCCATCGACAGTAGAAGGGTGAGGGGGAAGGGTGGTCTATCCACAGGACAGAGACCCCCGCAGAACAAAGAATGAGTTACGACTGCCTGTGGCGGCAGGGCCGGGTCTCACGAATGTGACGCCAAGTCAGAGGTACCAGACATGAAAAGAGCACGCGGGGTGTGTGTGTGTGTGTGTGTGTGTGTGTGTGTGTGTGTGGTTCGCGCACAAAAGCAGGACAACAAATCCATGCTGTTAGAAGTTAGGATGATATTTACCATGCGGGGGACTCAGTGAGAGAGAGCCAGTGGGTTAAATACCGTGAAGTATGAGGTCTTGATATCCTCCTGGTTTGATTTATGGCTCCTGACTGGAGGGGTTCAGCCAGCATTGGATGAGCACCTACTATGTGCCAGGTAACTGGGGACACAAGGTTAAGGATATCTCTCTCTTGAAGAGCTCGGGGTCTGGTGCCAGAGTCAGAGGGATGGCCCTTCCTTTAAAAAAAATTGTTTTTTACGTTTATTTATTTCTGAGACAGAGACAGAGCATGAGTGGGGGAGGGGCAGAGAGAGAGGGAGACACAGAATCCGAAGGAGGATCCAGGCTCCGAGCGGTCAGCACAGAGCCCGACGTGGGGCTCGAACTCACAAACCGTGAGATCATGACCTGAGCCGAAGTCGGTCGCTCAACCGACTGAGCCACCCAGGCACCCCGATGGCCCTTCCTTTAGAGTTCAGCGTGTGAAGTGCTCCCCAGGGGGATTCCAGAGGACGGGAAGGCTGGAATGGTTTTATAGGCCCAAGGAGATGGGCCAGCGGGGAACGGGGCGAGCAACACCCCAGCAGCTCAGATCACTTAGGCCTCAATCTACGAGGGGCTCAAGAGCCATAATAAGGCAATAGCGGGGGCCCGTCACTCAGCTTCCTTCTGACTCATGGTTTGGAAAGAGTCACACGAGAGCAAAGCTTAGCTACAAGACTGCTCACTGCAGCGTTGTATAAATACTGAAAACATTGGAAATAACCTATGTTTCCGACAGCGGGAGATTGGTCCGAAGAGTGACAGGAAAGAGAAGTGACGGAAAGCTGTGCACCCACTGGAGTGGGTGGCGAGGACCACCGAGTGGCCCGGGACCATGGACAAGCAGTACATACACCGGGAGGATCACCGAGTGGCCCGGGACCGTGGATGAGCAGGACGCATGCTGGGGAGGACCACGGAGTGGCCCAGGACCGTGGACGAGCAGGACGCATGCCGGGGAGGACCACCAAGTGGTTTAGAACTGTGGACGAGCAGTATATACACCGGGAGGATCAGCGAGTGCTCAGGACCGTGGATGAGCAGGACGCATGCTGGGGAGGACCACTGAGTGGCCCAGGACTGTGGATGAGCAGGACCCATGCGGGCGGGGGGGGGGGGGAACCACTGAGTGGCTCAGGACCGTGGACGAGCAGGATGCATGCCGGGGAGGACGGCCAAGTGGCCTGGGAACGTGGACGAGCAGGACACATGCTGGGGAGGATCACTGAGTGGTTCAGGACTGTGGATGAGCAGTACATACACCGGGAGGACCACCGAGTGGCTCAGGACCATGGATGAGCAGGACGCATGCTGGGGAGGACCACGGAGTGGCCCAGGACCGTGGACGAGCAGGACGCATGCCGGGGAGGACCACCAAGTGGTTTAGAACTGTGGACGAGCAGTATATACACCGGGAGGATCAGCGAGTGCTCAGGACCGTGGATGAGCAGGACGTATGCTGGGGAGGACCACGGAGTGGCCAGGGACCATGGATGAGCAGTACATACGCCGAGAGGACCACCGAGCGACCCGGGGACTGCGGTGAGCAGACATCGTTCCCTGCACACAGCCCACGAGTGGCCTACCAGCTCCAAGGCTGCTGAAGGAAGACACGAGCTCTCTGGGTCAGAGAAGGGCTTCGTTACCCACAACACAGCAGCAACGTGAGCTTAGGTCTGCCTCTGCTCCCTGTGTCCCAGGTCCCTCGGGGGCGATGAGCCGTGGCCCAGCATGTTCCTCCCCACGGAGGAACCCTGTGCTCAGGAAATCCAAACCTCTTCTGCTGGGCTGGAAGCCTGCCTGGCCATTGTCCTGAGGCAAGACTCCGTGTCTTAGCGGGCAGAGAACCAAAGCTGCCTTTGGCTCGGGGGAACACGTCCAACCAACAAGGCCTTCTGCTACTTAAACAGCCTTACAGACAGTCAATGCTTCTGCTTACAAGACAGGCAGAAACCTGAGACGGCCATGGAGAAGGGTCCCCCCAAAATGACGCAGAGAAATCGCGGCATCGCAGGGAAACGGTTTACGAAACAGCCCGTATGTTGTGCGAGATCTCGAGTCCCGGGGATACACACACGCGTATTACAGAGGCGCTCATCCTCTCAGCAACCTCGGAGGCGGTGCTATTCATTATCCCCACTTTCCAGGCGAGGCAAACTGAGGCCTAGAGAGGTCGCGCCGTGGGGAATCCGCACAGCTGGATTCTGAACCCAAGGTGTCGCGGCCGCTTAAAACCACTTTCCTCTGTGCCTTATTACTACAGGACAGAAAGCCCCTCCACCAGAAAAATCAAATGAAGCTAAAACCAGCCATAGCCGGTGATCAACACCGTGCAGTAACGCGCGAATGCTCAGGCTTAAGTCAAAAGGCAGGATAAGTAATTTACGTTCAGCAGCATCACAGATACGTGCGAAGAAACAGGTACAAATACATGTACCTGTGTACCAAATGGTGGGGGAGCATGAGACGCAATAAACGAAGATCCCACTGGCCTCACTCTGGGGGGCTGATCTCTTCGGGCTCCTTTTTTTCTTTCCTGCATTTTCTGAATTTCTTATAATACAGTTATAATTCTCTCATAATGAGAAGAGGTAGAAACATTTAAGAAGATAAAGCACCAACGAGGCTACTCAGAAGCTTTTCGGGATAACCGAGGTCAAGACCTACCCAGCCGAGGGGCGCCTGGGTGGCTCAGTCAGTTGAGTGTCCGACTTCGGCTCAGGTCACGATCTCGCGGTCTGTGAGTTCGAGCCCCGCGTCGGGCTCTGGGCTGACGGCTCGGAGCCTGAAGCCTGCTTCGGGTTCTGTGTCTCCCTGTCTCTCTGCCCCTCCCATGCTCATGCTCTATCTCTGTCTCTCAATAATAAATAAATGTTTAAAAAATAAATAAATAAATAAATAAATAAATAAATAAATAAATGTGGATTCATTCCAATGAGAATTGGTAAATTTCACATAGAATCCAGGTTTCTGACGCTTCTTGAACTGTTAGCTGATGACACCCCTAACCGGTGAAGTTCACTGAGTTAGGGGGCCACTGCCGCTTTCGGGGGGGGGCGGGGAACACCTGCTCTGCACGGCTCTACGGTCTACACGGGGACCACCAACCATTCTGAGTTGCCTGGGACGTGGGTCTTTCGGGTTTAAAACCAGACAGTTCTGAGGCCAGACCTGGGCGGTTGGCCACCCTTGTCCCCACCCAGACCATGTGCTCGCTCGTGGTCCCTGTCTGGCCCTGGAATTGGAGTCTGAGACCCCTTGTGAATTATATGTTAATAATATGCTGACCACGCATGATCTCAGGGTAGGTGGGATCGAGCCCCGAGTCAGGCTCATGGAACCGGCTTGGGATTCTCTCCCCCCCCCCCCCTCTCTGTCCCTCCCCCACTCACACTCGTTCTCTCTCTCTCTCAAAATAAATAAATACTAAAAAAATAATATAATCCTATACGGACTATATGCCCTCTCTTTTGCCACTCTGGTCCCTGACCCCTTTGCCCTTATGTGATGCGCCCACCTGCCCTCCACCACCCACACCTGCATTTCTCTGCCCAGTGGCTGCTGTCTTTGGCCAGGACCACTCTGCCCACCTGTAAGGGAAGGAAATGCAGAGGCCTGATGTCCTGGGCCAGTGTGAGGGAGGGGAGGGCAAGTATCAGCCGCCTTGACCTTAGAGGGAACACGACAGCCTCCAGGGTGCCCCGGGGGGACCGAGTCCCTGCTGCCTCGTATGGCCACAACCCTCCCATTATTTCTTCCCTCCTGTCTCACCTCGACCCTCCTGCTCCCGTATCTTAGACCACTTCCCAAATGACCTTGCCTTGGGTTCTGTTGGTTTGGGACCCGAATGAAGTCAGCCACGAAATCCCCAGCACAGGCTGGCCTGGGGAGCACTCAAGAAAGCATCTTTGAGCAAATCAGCCAAAGGGGTATGTTAGGTAAGCCTTCCTGTTGGCTGAAGTGGGGCCCAGGGCCCGGCTCTGGAGTCAGACCCGATTCCGGAACATCTGTGTCACTTACGGGGGTCACTTACCGCCCCTCTGGGCCGCAGGCCCCTCATCTGTGAAATGGGCGTAATCACCACTTGCCCCGAAACGTGGTTGGGAGGATGAGGGAGTTAATGCAGGAACACTCACAGCACAAGCGAGCACTCCCCGAATGTGGCACCGTGTGGGGTCCTTGCTGATCCCACGGGCATCTCCTCTACCCAGACCCGAGGACCCCCGCGGTCCTACAGTGAGACTGTCAGCGGAAGGCAGGTGCCTGGGGGCTCGGACTCACGCTGCCTGGTGCCCGAGGGGCTAAAGCGCATCCACCAGACGGAGCCAGTACTCCTTCAAGGTGAATGCGCCCGGAGGACAAGCTGAGGTTGACTCTGTGAATACGTCCCGGGGACCAGTGCATAAGCAGAGTTCGGACAGGAGCCCAGGAAACATTCCAGAACAGCTCCTGGTTCTCAGGAAAACAGCCAGGCAGAGGTGGGGGATCTGTGCGTAATAGCTCGGCTCTGGAGGCCCGAGCTGTCTATCTCCAGCAGGGGACAGCTGCTGGGAAACCGCACATCGGTGTGGGGTGACAAGCAAGCCCAGGCACTGTGCCTATGTGTCCATGGCTGACACCCCACCCCCCTCACCATCTATCCTAGCTACACCGGCCTGGCGAAAGTCCCAGTGCATAGCATGCCTTCGTACCACAGGGCCTTTGCATGGCATCGTGGTTTCCAACGGCTGCTCGCCAAGTTTGGGAGTCCCAGGACCGCCTCACTTCTGACACCGACGGCAAGTTTGGGGGCACCCGAGATCACACTCAGATTTGACGACTTACCAGGAGGACTCAGAAAAGCCATTGGACCCATGCCATTACCGTTGACACAGACCGAAATCAGCAAAGGGAAGAGGTGCATAGAGCAGAGCTTCCAGGTGTCCCAAAGGGGGGCTTATTCCCGTGGCACTGATGTGCTCAGAGTATCGCCAAAACGAGAAGCTCACCGGAGCCCTGAGGTCTAGTTTTCCCGGGGCTCCCTCACCGAGGCCGTGGCGGACCACCACCTCAGCCTCCAGCCCCTCCAGAGGTCAAGTTGAGACTGTGCGCCCACCCTCATCAAAAAAAAAAAAAAAACAAAAAACCCCACATTTTTAGCCCAAGGTTAAAATCCCCTCCTGGCCCTCCTGACCCCTAAGAGGCACCGGAGAGAGAGAGAGAGCAGGGGAGGGGCAGAGAGAGAATCCCAAGCAGCCTCTGCATGGTCAGCGCAGCGCCAATGGCATCCTTGCTCCAAAGTCAAAGCCACGGGGCGCCTGGGGGGGCTCAGTCAGTTAAGCGTCTGACTCTCGGTTTCGGCTCGGGTCCTGATGTCCCAGTTTCCTGGGTTCGAGCCCTATGTCGGGGTCTGCGCTGACAGGGTGGAGGCCGCTTGGGATTCTCTCTCTCTCTCTCTCCCTGCCCCTCCCCTGCTCACTCTCTCTGTCACTCTCAAAAAAAAAAAAAAAAAAAAGTCGAAGTCGCTGGATCAGAAATGCTAGGGGTGGGCCCAGCCATCTGCACTGTAACATGCCCTGCGGGTGGTTCTGCGCCTGCTCAAGCGTCAGGACCCCCGACGGAAGAGTGAGCTTCCCCCGTGGATGTTTTTTTTTTTTTTTCAACGTTTATTTATTTTTGGGACAGAGAGAGACAGAGCATGAACGGGGGAGGGGCACAGAGAGAGGGAAACACAGAATCGGAAGCAGGCTCCAGGCTCCAAGCCATCAGCCCAGAGCCCGACGCGGGGCTCGAACTCACGGAGCGCGAGATCGTGACCTGGCTGAAGTCGGACGCTTAACC
>NW_024412421.1:33978027-34034828 GCF_014898765.1 Herpailurus yagouaroundi
TGGATGTTTTAACATTCCAGTGATTACACAGCAATTAACACGAGCGAGCCCTAACGTCACCCCCGCAAAATCTCCAGTCTCTTATCCATCGCGTTAAGGAAGACTGACCAGGGGACACCGAGAGCCAGGGAAGCAGAGGGACCGTCAGCCCAGGGGGCCACACAGCTTGCCCGGGGCAGAACCAGAATCAGAGCGAGGTCCCCCCCTCCCCGGCCTGCTGTCTCTGCCCAAGGACCTCCCGTCCAGTGATCCTGTCCCGACTTTTCCTGGTTTCAAAGCCCCCCTGGGTCAAGGGCACACGATTTTGCATGAGAAGGCCTACATCTGGGGGTCAGATTGCTCTTCAGATGTGGCTTCTACCCTTCTGGCTGTGTAGCCTCTGCAGGGAGGCTGGCGGTCCCCGCGTGGCGTGCGGGGCAGATGGAGACAGGAGGGCCCTTCTCGCTCAGCCAGCCTGGGCCCTGAGGGAAAGGGCCCCGGGGCCAGCCCAGGGTGGAAATCAGAATCTCGGAAACCAGAGCCCAGAGCAGCCTTTCAAAGTGGAACGCGCCTGGGTGGCTCAGTCGGTTAAGCACGGGTTCGTGAGTTCGAGCCCCGCGATGGGCTCTGTGCTGACAGCTGGGAGCCCGGAGCTTGGGTTGGATTTTGTGCCTCCTGCTCTCTGCCCCTCCCCCACTCACTCTCTGTCTCTCTCAAACGTAAGCCTTTAAAAAAATATTGAAAGGAAAGGAAAGGACAGGACAGGACAGGACCTCTGGAGCTTTTTTTTTTTTTTTTAACTGAAAGTGTGCATCATGAATAATTAAATAGCTCTCTCGTCCTGTCTTTACGCTGGGTTCCGGGTGAGGAGAGAAAGAAAGACGGAGCGCAACCTTTTGAGCCGACGGACTTGGGTTCAAGTCCCAGCTTCACCGCCTCGCTTTGCCGTCTCAGGCAAACAGCTTCGCTTCGGCTCTCTGAGCCTCAGTTTCCTCGCCTGTAAAATGGTTTAACCATACCGCATCCCTCAGAGACGAGCGCGGGGTGTGCCCTCAGTGACAACGGCCCCCCCCCTCCTGCGCGGGGAGGGCCCCCACCCCCCTTCCCCAAAACACCCCTCACTCTCTCATGTCGGCACCGGGGCGCTGGCGGGGGGCTGCATGGGAGGCCCAGAGCCACGGCTTTCCCACACATAAATGCAACCTGAGATCCTAAGTTAATGCGACTGCAGACCTTCGGGTGTAACGGCCTTTGTCTAGAAGAGCCTTTTAGGAAAACTTCCAAGTGGGAGCCAGGTTTTCAGGCCCCTGTGGGCTTGTTAAAACCAGCACGTCCCCCCTCAGCCAGGCAGCCCTAGGGAGGCCTGCTTGCACCCCCAGAGCTCTCCAGCCCTCCCCCCCCCCCGACAGCTGGTGTGCCCCCAGCCTCCTCCCAGAGGCCCACGCGGGCTGCAGGCTGCAGGGGTGGGGTTTCCTCTCTCCCTCTTTCAGCCCAGGAACAGCCCCAGCCCCCAAGGCCAACTCAGCACAATGCACCCGGCTGGGGAGGTCAGAGCCCTCCCACAGCATCTGCTGAGGGCGAGCATAAATCCAGCCAACACCCCCCTCCGGGGGACATCTCCAGGTCACATGGGGAGGGGGTGCTCGGCCCAAACGGGGCCTTAAGATACTCCAGGAAAGCAACACACCCAGGCTTGCTTTTCCTCAGATGCTCCGCAGTGCTATGGAAACAGCCAGGCACACGGGCAGCTGAAGAGAATGTTCTAGAATCTTTAAAGAGCCTGGCAGGAACGAGCTGGGCCTGGAGACCGAGCCGGGGGTGTCTGTCTGGGGCTTTCCAGCCTCCAGCAACCTGGGACCCGCTGTTCCCGCACCTCTCATTTATTCCCTTGGCAAGGGAGCCGGCCCGCGGGGCAGACTGACTCCCAGCTCCCGACCACCCCCGCTTCTCCACGTCGTCCGGAACAACTAGAACGTGCTTGCTGCATGACATGCCAGCCCCTGTTCCATAAATATCCCGATCCGGGCCCTCTTTTGAACATCATGAGATCCGAGAACACAACGGCCACTGTGAGGTGGGGTGAGAGCCGCCCTCTGAAACAGGGCAGGACCTCTTCCCTGGCCGCGGTCCCCACCCCTCCATGCTGTCCCCTCGCCACTCTGCCCCCTGCCCAGAGAGGGGAGGGCCTGAGGAGGCCTGGGCCAGACAAGATACAGGTGGCTCTCCCACTTGGGATCAGCAGGCTGCAGAACAAGGAAGGTGGGGGGGGGGGGGGGGGGGGGGGGGGCGGGGGGGGTACGGGAGGGGCAGGGAGATGTTCATCCCTGTTTGTTTTTTGAGAGAGAAAGCACAGTTGGCTGGTCTGGGCTGGGGCGGTGGGGGTAGAGGTAGAGAGGGGCTGCTTAATGGGTAGCAGGTGTTCTTTGGGGGTGATGGAAAGTTCCGGAACCAGACAGCAGTGATGGCTGAGCCACATGATGAATGTGTGTGATGCCGCCGAATAATTCACTTTAAAATGGTTAAAATGGGGGCACCTGGGTGGCTCAGTCGATCAAGCGTCTGACCCTTGATCTCGGCTCAGGTCCTCGGTTCGAGCCCCGTGGCGGGCTCTGGGCTGAAGGTGCGGAGCCTGCTTGGGATCCTTTCTCTCTCTGCCTCTCTCTCTCTCTCCCCAAATAAATAAACTTAAACAAAAATTTTTTTAACTAAATAAAATGGTTAAAGTGGTAGATGTTATGTGTATTTTACCACCAAAACAAAAAACAAAAAAAATCATAAGACCCAGTGCAGGTGAGGGCGTGGGGAAGCGGGTGGGGCGCACACAAGCCCAGGGCTTCCGGACTGCTGGTTCCTGTCATCATCTAAAGGTTCAGCTTAAAAACCCTGCAGAAACTCTGGAGTGAGAACGTGTAACCAAAGGAGTTCAAGACAAAGAAGCAAAAGCTGGGGACAACCTAAATGCCATCTTCCTTTTCTACGGCTGGGGAACACATTTCTGCCACCTTAAAACCAGACCCTCCAGAGCCTTTGCCACCCACGGACGCCCCCACAGCCACGCAGGTCAGCGGCACCGAGCACCACGGCCGGGTCCTCGGGGCATCGAAACCCCAAGGCCAGCAAGGTGCAGTCGCCTGGGGCTCAGGGCCGGTTCCAAGCGCGTTCAGCTTGGTGGCAGAATGTGCTTCCTCGTGGCTTTGTACCCGAGATCCCTGTTTTCCTGCTGACCATCGGCCGGGAGTCTCTCTCAGCCACCCGCCCCCAGCAGTGGAGTATCCCCATCGCACCAAACCCTCGGACACTTTGGACTTCCCCGCCAGAGAGGACTCACTCTTTTAGGTCAGGCCCACCGGGGAGCATCGCCCTTTCTTAAAATCAGCGGTGCCGTGGAACACGCCCCAGCCACAGGAGCGACGCCCCTTCCTCTTTATCGGTCCTCCGCACCCAAGCCCGGGGGATACGCATGGTGTGGGTCACTGGGGGGCGTCACAGAATCCTGCCTGCCACAGTGTCCATCGCGGGGGACCAGTCAAGTAGGGATACCTCCATGATCTCGAAAGGGAAGGAGAATTTAAGTAAAAGGAGATCCGTCTATGCGAACTGACGACAAACATTTTCTTTGATGCATTAACTGGAAATAGAACATTGCAAAACTATACACATGCACACGTAAAAATAAGGCTTCACGTATGTGTACAACGTCACTTAACGTAATTTCTTTTATTTTTGTAAGTTTATTTATTTTAAGGGGGGGCAGGGGAGGGACAGAGAGGGACAGAGAATCCCAAGCAGCCTCTGTGCTGTCAGCACGGAGCGTGACGCGGGGCTCGATCCCACCAACCGTGAGATCGTGACCTGAGCCGAGGTCAAGAGTCAGATGCTTAACTGACGGAGCCACCCAAGCGCCCCACTTACATGTAATTTCATTGTATCAAAAAAATTCTACCTATGCACGCCTGTGTCTGTGTGTGTGTGTGTGTCTGTGTGTGCACATCACAAAGCCACAAGAATACAGATGATTGAGGCGCCCACAGTTTGTACTTTGGTCTGTGTTCTTCCAGACTTTTTCTTTTATACCCTTCGAAACTACCAGAATTAGTTACATCGGAAATCTATTACTTTTGTAGTTTAAAAAGATTGAAACACTACTTAGAAAAAGGTCACGATGTAATCACTAATTTAATCTCCACATTTCTTAAGGCACGTAAAGGAAAACCGGTCCACCCCCCCAGGCCCTTTGATGTGATGACACTGGGTGTCATTTCCAAGCCAGGCTCGTTCTTTGTAGTTTTGAAATGTTCCTTAGTGACTCCTGAACTTACTCATCGCTAAGTGCGAGATTCCAGAAATCAGAGTGTAGCAAGAACCTGGAACCACTCCCCCGGTACCGCGTTTTTCTCGAGGAGCAGGGACCGAATGCTTGTGTGCAGGCGGGTCACAGTCTGAAGTGCGTTGTCTACACTGGAGGTAAGCAGCAGCCTGAGATCAGAGCCAGGCTCAGAATCAAGACCCAGCCGCTAATGGAAGGTCGGGAGGGGCACACACACCAGGGGCCGGCAGGGGTGGGGACCCAGGCAGGTGGCCTGAGTCAGGCTCTGTACAGAAAGCAGAAACGATTCAAAGTATTTCTAGCAGAAAGCAACTTAGTACAGGGTATTAGGTGCTTACAGAAGCGATGGCTGGCGGAGAAGCAGCTCCGGACCCAGCCGCCGTAATGACCCCCAGATGCCACCGAACTGACCCGCCGGGGGAACCGCCGCCCTCGGGAGGACTAAGAATCAGAAAGTGGTGCAGGAGACCACTGAGTCAAGAACACGCCCTCTGAGCTGCCGTCCAGGCTATCAGCCCCCACGGCTGCCCTGCACCTGCCTCGACACACCCACAAAACTGGAGACCGGACGTCAGCACCCGCCATGCGCGTCAGGGGGAAACAGGCCACAGACAGAGAGCTTCCGTCTCCCCCGCCCCTGCCTTCCGAACCTCACACGAGTGCATCTAATGGACACCACCAGATTCCCACCCAGAGAGCCCTGGCCGAGAGCTTGGGGAATTCTTTTCTGTCTCTCTTTTTTTTTTTAAGATTTTATTTTTAAGAAATCTCTGTGCCCAACGTGGGGTTACAACGTACAACCCTGAGATCATGAGTTGCGTGCTGTACCCAGGGAGCCCGCCAGGCGCCCCAGGGAATTCATTTTTAACTTTTCAAGGAAGTTGGAACGGGTGCTGGGTCCAAGGGCGGTTGGTAACCCAGGAGGGGGCAGTACGCCCCAGGAGGTCAGGGACCCCGGCCGGGGATAGGGGGGCTGGAGAGTCAGGGCAGAATCCAGTTCGAAGGCCCAACACCACGTTCGCGGCCCCAG
The DNA here is from genome assembly GCF_014898765.1 of Herpailurus yagouaroundi. Taxonomy (NCBI): domain Eukaryota; kingdom Metazoa; phylum Chordata; class Mammalia; order Carnivora; family Felidae; genus Herpailurus; species Herpailurus yagouaroundi. The sequence goes on from NW_024412421.1 coordinate 33,983,364, forward strand.
CGGCAAACACTTTGCCATGGCACCCAGTTTAGGGTTCTTGGATGACTCCAGTGCTCCTTAGGTATAGTAATGGGGGCCGGGTTGCTCTGCTTTACTCTCACTGCCGCTGCGCAGATAAACTCTCGCTAAACTCACACTCTGATTGTTCTCAGTCATCTAAGTTGTAGTGGCCACGACTGAGTGGCTGCCATTATCAGCTAAGCACTGTGTTCAGGGCTAAAGGCCTTGCCATATAATGGACAGTTTGCAGCAACCTCATAAGATGGGGACTGCACTTGGGCCGCCTGGGTGGCTCAGTCGGTTAAGCGTCTGGACTCGTGGTTTCGGCTCAGGCCACGATCTCACAGTTTGTGAGATCGAGCCTCAAGTCGGGCTCTCCACGGACAGCATGGAATCTGCTTGGGATTCTCTCTCTCTCTCTCTCTCTCTCAATAAATAAACCTTCAATAAATAAATAAATAGTGACCAGAGGCCCAGAGGAGTTTTGTAACTTGCCCAAGGTCACACAGCAACTGAATGGCAGAGCCAGGATTAGAACCCACTTATTTAACTACATGGCATTTAATTAACGGTATGACAACCACAATTCGGCTACCACAATTCATCTTTGATTTTCTGTTTTTTTCTTTCTCTTTTTGATCTATTTTGAGAGAGAGAGAGAGAGAGAGAGAGAAAGAGAGGGCGTGGGCAGGCACACGTGTGTGCAGGATGGGCACAGAGAGGAGGAGAGAGAACTCCAAGCAGGCTCCACGCTGGCCCTGCAGAGCCCGACTCTGGGTTTGATCCCACAAACCGGGAGATCCCGACCTGAGCCGAAATCACGAGGGAGAGGTTTCCCTGACGGAGCCACCCAGGCGCCCCTCATTCTCCCTTTAAGTGAGAGAACAACTCTGTGCTTCCTAAATGCAGCCTGTTTGGCAGACAAATGTTCAAAGCCTGGGACGCCCAGGGCGGCAAATCCTAAAAGGAATCCTTCCTGCGGGGGGAGGAGCCAGAATCTGCAGCACTCTGCGGGGCCCGGGGCTCCCTTGCAGAACATTCTGTTCTAAAAGCAAGCCTCCTTCCCCTGTGAAACCGTACCTGGGATCTTAGCCACCCTGGGGGTGAAGACTCAGGGGGTGGGGGGAGGGATGGGGGGTGCTGCTTCTTGGAGGACCCTCTGTGATCACTCTTGAAGCGATCGTAATACGGTCCCGCAGTTGCCATAGCAACTCCCCATCTGGGCTATTTAAATGAAATATAGAAAGCATCTTCGGCTTCCAGCCTATCGTGGCTTTGAAGTGCGAACCCTTCATTCATTCAACACCTATCTACACGTGTCACCTTGAGGCCTCTGGTGGCCGACTCAGAGGCTTACGGGGGTCAGACGGTTAACAGAAAGGACTTTTTGTAAAAGGAAGGCAGGGGATTAACCAAAAGTTGGGGCCTGTAGGGCCCTGCCAAGTGCACCTCCCCCACTCCCATCTGTACGGGCAGCCGTCTCAGGCCCAGCGCCTCCTTGCTCTGCAAGCATGTAATCCCGGCGTTCCAGATCTTTTTTGGGTTTGTCAAGAATTGTTGAGAGCTGGGTTTGCCTGTGAAATCTTTGCATCTTAAAAAAATTGGCAACCGGTTCAACATTTGGAGCGGGGCTTCTGAGGACTGGTGTGCAGGTGGTGCACTGCATCACTCAGGGGTCACCTGCTAATGACTATACAACCGTCCAGAAGACAGCAACAATAGGCTGGCAGTTTTCGCTGATGGGAAAAAGCATTCGCCATGTCCTAATAAGTGGAAAGAGCAGGTTACAAAAACATAAACAGAGCGTAAGCTCTGTTTTGGAAAATAAAAATGTGTGCTCTGTGTGAAAAAGTCTGAAAGGCTGGGGGCACCTGGGTGGCTCAGTCGGCTGGGCGTCCAACTTTGGGTCCGGTCATGATCTCATGGTTCGTGGATCAGGCCCCGCGTCGGGCTCTGTACTGATGGCTCAGAGCCTGGAGGCTGCTTCGGATTCTGCCTCTGTCTCGCTGCCCCTCCCCCGCTCAAGTGCGCACGTGCGCGCGCTCTCTCTCTCTCAAATATAAATAAAAACATTAATTTTTAAACTTTTTCTAAACATCTGTATTCCAAACAGACAGGAAAAGAGTGCAAATAATCTACCAAACCCCCACCTGTCTACCACACGGATGCTGACCTTTTATTGTATATATTGTCTGCCGCTCTTTTAAAAATAAATGAGGGGCGCCTGGGTGGCTCAGTCGGTTAAGCGTCCGACTTCGGCTCAGGTCATGATCTCGCAGTCCGTGAGTTCGAGCCCCGCGTCGGGCTCTGTGCCGACAGCTCAGAGCCTGGAGCCTGCTTCGGGTTCTGTGTCTCCCTCTCTCTCTGACCCTCCCACGTTCATGCTCTGTCTCTCCCTGCCTCAGAAATAAATAAACGTTTGGGGCGCCTGGGTGGTACAGTCGGTTAAGCGTCCGACTTCAGCCGGGTCACGATCTCGAGGTCCGTGAGTTCGAGCCCCGTGTCAGGCTCTGGGCTGATGGCTCAGAGCCTGGAGCCTGTTTCCGATTATGTGTCTCCCTCTCTCTCTGCTCCTCCCCCGTTCATGCTCTGTCTCTCTCTGTCCCAAAAATAAAAAATAAAAAACGTTGGAAAAAAAGAAAGAAAGAAAGAAAGAAACGTTAAAAATAAATAAATAAATAAATAAATAAATAAATAAATAAATGAAACCAAAGGGATACGGCTGGAATCCTTCTGTGACCCATCTCCCTCCTTCCCTCCCCGCCCCCCAGGGCTCACTATTCATTCTCCCAGCGTCTGATACGGTTTTGCCGATACGTATATATTCACAACCAGTACATTTTTCTCTTTAAGAAGGTAGCTCGGGTGTAATCATCCTAAATCCTGATCATTTTGCGAGTTGCCTTTTACGCCCGCCTTTACGCTTTATGCTCTGGGGTTTACCGGCGCAATCACATTCCATGTCGCCCGGGCACGCCGTCGCAGCTTTTGCGTGCCCTCGCCGGTGACATCAGACTCGGGGACTGCTGGGGACGAGCCAACCAAGAACGCGTCGCGGTCTGCCCCAGCTCTCTCCAATTTGCCAAAACAACCCGTGTCAGAATTAGCTCTCGGTTCAAAGAGCCCTCTTCTCTCCCTTGTCCCCCAGCTGCTGGGCAGCTCCCCCAGACCAGGGACGGGGTCCCCCCCTGCAGGCTGCAAGCCCCCTCCCCACACTCCTGGTCTCCCAGTCTCCCCAGACTCACTGGTGTGGCTCTGGGGCTCAGGGCAACACCGGCCCCCTTCCTGCCCCTCCTCCCCCACCTGGGAGGGAGCCAGCCTCCCAGCCCTGGGCGCCTCCCCAGTGGAACCTTAAGGCCCCCCCCCCCCAGGGACAATCAGAAGGGAGGAGCAGTCTGGGTAATGGTGGGAAGCTCCTGGAGGTAGAGAAGCTGGGCAGGTGCACCAGATAGGTGGACGGACACATAAGGCCTGTGCTCGGCCTCCAGGGGCCATCTGGGGACACAGCCAGAGGTGGGAGCCAGCGTCCAGGTGAGGAAGCTGGGAAGCACCCCCCACTCCCCGCCGCTTTGCCTGGCTCAGCACAGAACAGATGGGAGCAGGGGTGGGTCCTGTGTATGGCCTGGAAGGCAGTGCAGCCCCGTTCACTGACTGTCGCCCGAGCACCTCCTATGTGAGAGGCTCTGGGGACGCTGTCCCTGCCCTGGAGAGGGTGACAGTTAATGGGGGAGGGGGCAGATGCAAAAGAGGTAGGGACGGGTCCTGGGGCTCCTGTCACTTTGACCACCACCTGGGGACTGAAAACAACAGAAACGTCTTCTCTTACGGTTCTGAAGGCCAGAGGGCTGAAATCAAGGTGTGGCAGGGTGGGGGGACCTCCAGATGCTGGAGGCCCTGGGGAGGACACTGCCTGCGTCTTCCAGCTGCTGTGGCTCCAAGCGTCCCTCGTCCCGTGGCCATGTCGCTCCAATCCCTGCCTCTGTCTTCACCAGGCCTCCCCCTCTGTGGCTCTGTCTCAAGTCTCCTCTGCTTCCTCTTATAAGGACCACCTGCCATTGGTTTCGGAGTCCCTCCCAAATCCAGGATGATCCCATCTGACGATCCTTAATGTAATTACATCTCAAAGGCCTTATGGCCAAATTTGATCACGTGCGTAGGTTCCAGGGCACGGACACATCATTCGGGGACTGCTACTCACCCCACTACAGAGGACCTTCTGGAAGAAGCAGATCAGGCCGGAGACCAGTCTCTTGTCCAGGGGGAGGGGGAGGGGCCTTCAGGAAAGTGAGGGGAGGACCGCCGGATCAGCGGTCCAAGGAGGGAAGTGCACAGAGTCCTGGCCGGAGAGACAAACAAGGCCTGCTATTCCCCCGGTGGGAAACTTAAACTTGATCCCAGGGCAACGAAGCCCCCCTCCCAGGGGGCTTTTAGCAAAGGGCTGATAAGGAGCTGTAGTCTGGGGAGGGAAACTCTCTTCTAAATTTAGGAGGAGCTTTTCTTTCTTTTCTTTTTAAGTTATTTTGAGCAAGAGAGGGAGCTGGGGAGGGGCAGAGAGAGGGAGACACAGAAACCGAAGCAGGCTCCAGGCTCCGAGCTGTCAGCACAGAGCCTGACGCGGGGCTCGAACCCACGAACTGTAAGATCATGACCGGAGCCGAAGTCAGATGGTTAACCAACTGGGCCCCCCAAGCTCCCCTCTGAGGTTACAGTTTAAAAGGCTATGACTCGACCCATCCTGACCAAGACAAGCAGAATCCAGGCTCGGACGATTGTCCCCGTTGGAAGATGCTTCTGGGTCTGCCTTCAAGGGTCCTCCGGCACATCAAAGAGGCCCGCCAGGTAGAGCGTCATGCGGTCTCCCCCAAGACACCTTCAGTTTTTCTTTGCTCTTATCTTGAACTACAGGGAAAAAGTGGCCATGGTTCTCACGCTGTCATGGCCCCATGGCCCCATGGTGCCATATTGGAGTTCGAATGCCTGGCATTTATCCCTCTTTCTTTAAAAAAAAAAAAAAAAAAACGTTTGAGAGAGAGCGAGAGAGTGCAAGTGGGGGGAGGGCAGAGAGAGAGACAGAGATGGAGAATCCCAAGCAGGCTCCACACTCGGTGTGGAGCCCAACGATCTCGTGACTGTGAGATCATGACCTGAGCCGAGATCAAGAGTCGGACGCTTACGTGACTGAGCCACCCAGGCGCCCCGTCTCTCTTTCGTTGAATGGGAGCCCAGCTGACAGAATTTCTACTACACCCTGCCCGGAAGGACCACCTGCTAAGGGGCCCTGTCCCGGCCAACAGGCAGCTGGGGACCCACGTGAGGCCACGCAGCCTCTTCCTGTTGGGCGGAACCTTGGTGCTCCCTCCATTCCTGGGGCAGACCCACAGCATGGGCCTGGGTTCAAATCCTGCCTGGCTGTATTTCTGTTCACAAATATTTGGGGACATATCCCTGCCCCACTGGACTCCAGCCTGGCTACCCCTAAGGGAGGTCAAGTGTCCTCCCTGAGGTCACACAGGCTATAATCGGTAGAGCTGGGATGGGAACCCTCCCACCTCACCCGGTGCCGGCTCCCACCACCGGCATCCATCCCCATCGGGACGGCTGAGAGCCCCTCCCAAGCCCCATCCAGATGTCTCCCTGCTCTGGAGAAACACAGCTCAGGAGGTGTTTGTTTTCCCATCGGCCGAGCAGCAGGGATAGAAGGATCTGGACGCTCTATCTGTGCCTCGGTGTCCGGCCGGAAGCTGCTCACGGCCCAGCCCTTCCCAGAGCAAGGATGGTCTTCTGGGACCACTCAGAGAGTAGCCAACATAACATGAAGATAATGTCGTCGTGCTGAGCTGTTGGCACGGTTCACCCACGGACGGGACATCCATGTGGCTGTCATATAAATGCATGAGGGAACACCGTGGTCTTGAGTGTGTGTCCCTCCGATTCACGCGTTGGAACCCCAACGCCCAGAGTGATGGTGTTTGAAGGTGGCACCTTGGGGAGGAGACAGGGTCGTGAGGTGGGACTGGACCTCACGTAGGAGACCCCATGGAGCTCCCTCCCTCACCCCTTCCCTGTGACGACACAGTGAGAACCAGGAGAGAGCCCTCACCCGACCACGCCGGTGCCCTGACCTTGGACTCGCGGCCTCCAGGCTGTAAGAAATCAATCTCTGCTCTTTATAAGCCCTCCCGGTCCGCGGTATTTTGCGTAGGAGTTCAGCAGACGAAGACAGGTAAGTACTGTGTTCACGGTCCTGGTTTCTTATTTATTTATTTTTTTAAGTTTTATTTATTTATTTTGGCAAGGGGGGAGGAGGGACAGAGAGAGAGAGAGAGAGAAAGAGAAAAAAAGCCCAAGCTTCTGCACTGTCAGGCCAGAGCCCAGCGTGGGGCTCGATCCCACGAACCCTGAGATCGTGACCCGAGCCAAACTCGAGAGTCGGACGCCCCACGGTCCTGCTGTAGAGAGGAGGAAACTGAGGCTCGGAGAGGTGAAGGCACCGGCCGCCTCTAACCTGGCTCGGCCCGAGTGCAGAGGTGTCTCCTGTCCCCAGCGGTCACCTCCTCACAGCCGCCCTTTTGGCATCTGTTTCTTGCCTCTCTCCTGCAGCTCACCGAGAAGCGGGGGGCCGGGAAGCAGTGGAGTGACAGTGATGAGGACAGCCCCTCCTGGGCGGGGGAGGGGCCGCAGGAGGCCTGGCCCCAGCTGGGGCACCCCGGGGGCTGGGCCCCTAGGGTCCACGTTGATCAGGAGCCCTGGGTGAAGTAGAGAAACAGGGGCCTCCCCTGAGGATCAATCAGCCAGGAGCCGCGAGCGCCGTGCTCCCCGAGGGCCCAGAAACACCAGGGCAACAAGTGACTTGTTTGACTGCGGATCGCCTCTGCCCCACCCCCACCCCCACCGTCTTTGAGCGGGAGGCTGCCCCTGCCCTAGCAGATGCCTGGCCGCTAACAGGGTCACACAGGCCTTGGCACGCCCCCCACTGAAAGGTGAGGTCCACGTCCCCTCCCCTTGAACTTGGGTGGGGGGGGGCTCACGACCGCTGCCCCAATAGAATCCAATGGATAGGCTGCCACGTGACTTCCGAGGGCCACCCAGCCTCCCCCTGGTCCTCAGGGACGCTCGCTCTGGGGGAAGAAGTCCAGAACGCTGACCCCGCCAGGCCGGGGGGGGGGGGGGGCAGCCTGGGTGCTCACATCCACGCCCCGCCGAGCTCCCGGACGGCCGCCTGTGTCTGCCGCCGGCCACAGGAGAGGGGCCACGGGAGAGGGGCCACGGGAGAGGGGCCACGGGAGAGGGGCCACAGGAGAGGGGCCTGTGGCCAGCTAGCACGACCAGCCAGGCGGATCTGACCGCCACCGCGTTGACACCCTGCTGGTGAGAATCGCCCCGCTGAGCCCTTCCAGGATCCCCGGCTCCCAAAATCAAGGGCAAAATAAACGGTGGCTGTTTTCCACCGTGTGATTCGGGGGAACCCGGAACAGCTGTCGAATGACCAAGCGAAGGGTTTCAGAGCGCATCGAGGCGGAGACTTGAGTAGCTAGAACCCCATCCCTACCCCCTGCCAGGCCCTGACCGGGTCGGGGGGGGGGGGGGGGGGAGGGGATCAGGGCCCGTCCAGGCCTCTGCCGAGACGGGAGCTGCTGGAGGTCATCCCCGGCAATGTCACTGGCCCCCTGCCAGGCGCTGGTTACAGGGGATAAAGAGACGCAGAGGCAAAGCCTCTCTCTGCCCTCGAGACCTCACGCTCCCCTCAGGTGCCCTCTGAAATCCCAGCAAAGGCCGGAGCTGCCACTTTAGATTAAATCCAAGCTCATTGACACATAAACCCAGCTTTGCCCTTTGCTTCTTGCCCCGGGCACACATCCCCACGGAGCCTCTGTCCCCCGACCCCCTTCACCCACCTCACTGCTCCTCTCCTTCAGGTTTCAGGCGTCACCTCCTCAGGGAAGCCCTCCTTGATGCCTCTGACCAAGCCCAGGGCCCTCGTAACTTGCCCTCCTGGAGCCCGGCTTTGCTTCCAGAGGGGGCCTGTCCTGACCTGTAAGTGTCCCCAGCTCTCTCACCAGAGTTAAAACCCATGTGCCGCGAAGCCGGAGACCTAGTTCGGCTCGCTCCGTTCCGGGTGTGGGAAAAATCTGGGACACGCAGAGCTAACCAGACCTAGCGGTGGGCCTGGCATCATGAGAGCGGAGCCCCGACGGGGACACGGGCAGAATCCTTCCCGCCCCTTCTGCCTTCCGACCCATCCCGGTGGGTGGTAGGTGTTACTGGTTTTGCAGATGAGGAAACTGGGGCCCAGAGAGGTTCAGTAACTTGCCTAAAGCCACTGAGCTTTAGGGAGACGGGCAGGCATTCGAACCCCGTCGCGGCTGGGGCAGGGTGGTGGGGGAGGCGGTGCGGCGGGCTGCCTTCAGCCCTGCGCCGGTCTTGGGTGCTGCCCTGCCCGGCCCCACACTCAGCTCCTCTGCGCCCGCTGTCTGTGTGTCTGAAACTCCTCCGGCCTGATTCTGAGTCCCCCCTGGGGCTGGCGTCCCGGAAGTATGGTTCTTTGGCTCCAGGACAACCTCCGAAAGGCTGTCGCAGCCCAGCCGAGGAGGGCGCTCTCCGTCAGCCTTTCCTGAAAAGCCAGCGTGGACGGTCCTGGCCACTCGGCAAATGTATGTCACAACCCTGATGCTTCATCACCCTCTCAAACGCAGGGCCTCTCCGCCGCCCTTCCAGAGGCGGCGCCTGGGGCCCCGGGAGACGGAGGTTCGAATCCCAGCTCCGCTTTCTAGCTGGGCGGCCGCAGGTGACCCACTCAGTCTCTCTGAGCCTCAGTTTCCATGAAAGGGACACAAATGGCATCTAGTTCTTCAGGTTGTGGTTAAAAATTAAGCTACTGGGGCGCCTGGGTGGCTCAGTCGGTTGGGCGGCCGACTACAGCTCAGGGCACGATCTCACGGTCTGTGAGTTCGAGCCCCGCGTCGGGATCTGTGCCGACAGCTCGGAGCCTGGGTCCTGCCTCGGATTCTGTGTCTCCCTCTCTCTCTGCCCCTCCCGCTCACGCTCTGTCTCTTTTAAAAATAATTAACTAATTAAATTTAAATAAATAAATAATAATTTTAAAAATTAAAAAAAAATTAAGCTACTGAATGTGAACGTGCCTCTGTCCCCAGTAGCCCCATAAATGCCTCTTCGGTCCGAATAGGACAACTGCCTCCGTTGTTAGAGGGAGGGAAGACACTTCCTAAGACAAACAAGGCAAACTCGTTTCTTTTTGAAAAACAAAACAAAACCACATTTATTTCTGTAAACTGTTTGAGGGCAGGTGTTCACAGCCCCGATACAGCACAGACTTCCTACCCCCAGATGAAATGAGCACGGAAAGAAAGAAAAAGAATGGGGCGCATGAGGAAACAAGCCAATCTCATCTTCCTTTGAAAACAAAACTGCGTTTGGACGTGTGGTGTGGACCTGGGACGAACACCACTGACTTTTCTGGGGCCACGCGGGCGGGGGCCCCCCGAAAGCGAGGAATCGGGCTCTGCCCGAATCCCCACTCGGCACCCCGGCCTCCCTCCCTGGCGTCCTCATCACCTTGGGGGCCCCTGAAGCGAACCCTGAGAGATGCCAGGTCACAGCTGGACTCGGACCCGTGTCCCCACTCCGCGCCGCGCAGTGGGGTTCCGAGCAAAAGGGTAGGAACGAGCCGCTGCTGGGCAACCGTTAAGGCAAATTTTCTCTCTTCTCTTCGGTCGGAGTCAGGCTTCGATGTGTCACTGCCGGGCATGGGTAGCTTAGGCAACTCTGAATGCAGGGGTGAGGGACCCCCGGAGCACGCTCTGGGGGGGTCCGAGCCTGACGCGCGGGATGAACGAGGGTGCTCCCAAGACGGCCCCCCCGACGGGCGCGGCCCCCAAGCCACGCAAGGTGGTGGTGGAGAAGCCAGGCGGGCTACGGTGTAAGAGAATGCCAGGAAAGGGGGCTCACCGCAGGGGGAGCCTCAGATCTGATGATGTGCGTGGCCTTGGGATCAAAATGATTTTTCCGTAGAACGAGAAAGAGCGGGGAAAGGAAGAGGAGATAAAAGGAACATGTTCCGCGAGCTTCGGGAGATAGGGCGCAACAGGGCTCGGGAGGGAAGCGGGGAAGGGGAGGCAGGTGGCAGACAGGGAGGCGCGTGCCTCTCACTGCGTCTCCCGTCCCTGGCGGGCTGGTGGGCTGGTGGCTGAGGCCGCGGTCCCCTCCCCCGGGGGGCAGGCAGATGACTTTGCAAGGGGCAGGGGAAGGGCTGGGGTTACTCCGTCTGGGCGTCGTAATTGGCTCCCCCCGCCTTCTTGAGCTCCCTCTTGATGAAATCTTCCTCCAGCTCCTTCCGATCGCTGATCACAAACTCTTTAGCAAAATTCTGCAAGAAAAGAACAAAATAAAACACAGAGTTCCCGTGAAGAAGGGACAGGATCTACATGTTGCCCAGACGACACACGAGCGAGTCCTGGCACCTAAAACGCTAAGAAATGATCAAGACGACAATCGCGTGGTAGCGTGGTTTGGCAAGATGTGTGACATCAGGGTACGGTGTAGGCCCCAGGCCAAGGACGTGGGGCCAAAGTCAGCCCGGGTTTGAATTCTGGCTCTGCCACTTTCTGGCTGCGTGACCTTGGGCAAGTTCCTTCAACTCCCCGGGCCTCAGTTGCCCTGTCTGTGAAAGACCAATTTGTCAGGAGAACACCAGGAGAGGAGGCTGGAAAGCCCGGCTGGAACACTAGGCTTTCCAGAACAAAAAAGAGACAGGAAGAAAGACAAGTGGTGAGTAGCTTTGGCTCATTTCCATGGTGTGAATATTCCCGCAACGGCTGGTTTCAGCCACAGCAAAGAGCTAAATGGGTACGGCCACTGTCCCCCCCCCCCCCCCCCCCCCCCCCCGCTCCCAGAGGACACAGGCTTCAACCATAACATCCCACAGGCCAGGCACACGCGGGGCACTCCGTAAATGCCTGTGGCATGAATGCGTGAAGCGGGTGACCCGGCTTATCCGATAACTCCGAGCCATGAAGAATCAACAAATCCACGGCTGTTGTGGTACGTGGAAATTTCAGGACGGTGAAAGAGACGAATACAGAGAAACTTACCAAGGTACAAGTAACAAGCCTGAAGGTCAGAAAAATCATCCCCATTAAAAAAAAAAAAAAAGAAATCCACAAGGAAATTGTGTTAACAATTACCGCCATTATTAAGCACCTACGGGTACCAGACGCGGTCACGCATTGGCAAACTTAAAACACTTCAGTGTGACCCAGCCATTTCACCCCCCAGAGCTCTACATGAGGAAATAAAGCACACGGTCCCACAAATACTTGTACACGAATATTCACAGCAGCATCACTCGTAACAGCCCCAAAGTGGAAACCACCCAGACGTCCGCCGACAAATTGCGGTCTATCCATACAATGGAATATAATTCAGCCACAAAAAGGAACGAACGTCATGGATGAGTCTCAGAACCGTCACGCTGAGTGAAAGACACCAGACGTGAAAGATCGCCTGCTCTATGATCCCTTTTATATGAAATGTCCAGAAAAGGCAAATCCACACCGACAGGAAGTAGATTGGCAGTGTCCAAGGACTGGGGGTGGAATGGGGTGACTGGTAATGGGGACGGGGTTTCTTCCGGGGGGATGAAGATGCCTTGGAACTAGACAGGGATAGTGGTTGCACAACACTGTGAAGAACTACCAACGAACTCTATGTTTTAAAACGGTTAGTTTTAGGTTATGTGAATTTCACCTCTACTGGAAAAAAAAAAGTCACCATGACTCCAAGAACAATGACTAAACCAGGGGAACACTCAAGGTTGAGCCTCACAGTATAAAGATAAACCATTTGCCAGGCCAAGGAACTAAGACTACTAACTGGGAGGCGAGAGGGGAAGGTTAATATTTATCAAGCAACTAATATGTGCCAGGTGTAGGCTCACACATTTTCTCACTTAATCCTCCCTCAGTAGATTAGCTGTGTTCCTTTAAGATAAGACCCACGGGTTGGGTTTGGAGAGATTGTGTAGCCCAGAAGGACGAGACGTCCTTCTGACACTCTCTAGTCCCTTTCCGTCATCCTGTGCCGTCTGTCCTCACTACAGTGAGGGAACACGAGTTGGGGCAGAAAGGGGAACTGAGAATTAACGTGTTTCTCAACCTGAGCCCAAGCGGCATGGGGGGGGGGGGGGGGGGGGGGGGGAGAGGCGGAGAGCAGACCCAGGAGGAGGAAGCCAACATCTCGAGAGGCCTCTAGCAGGAAGTCCGAAGTTCCCCTGCCTTGTGATAGCTATATATGGCAATCTAAAGAAATAAGAACACTCCTGTTTGTGTCTGTTAGCCACTAGAAGATTTAGATTAAGAAAAGTTTGATAAGGGCCTAAGAAATCTACAGTAAAAGTGTAAACGGAGCTATGCCTCGTCCAACTTAAGACCACAGGTATGTGGCAGACCAAATCACGGCCAAAATGAGGAACGATCCAGAATAGTGGAACCCAGTAAAAATACGACATAACAATAAGTGTAAATGAGCAAAATTACCCTCCCCCAACACAGCTATGTCTTAGACTACCAAAACCACCCCCTGAAACCCTATGCTACATACCAGAGACAGGATTTAAAAACCAAAAGGCTAGTGAGAACGATGATTATACCGCACAAAAGTACATAGAGAAGCAGCCCCATCGGCTCCCACTATGGAAACAGCACCCGCCCTCCAGGGGGCCAAAGGAGAGGGAGGGGGTAGAGCCACATGGAGGGGGCCCCGCCAGGCCCCACAGGCCTCCCCCACACAGGATGCTCGTCACCCCCAGAGGCTTCGGAGGGGAGCTGACACTTCCCCTGAGGGTGTGGACTCTACAAAAAGTCCCTGAAGGTCTGAGTCAATCTAAAACCCAACTTGCATCAACCCCCTCCCTCCCCCACCTCTGTCCCTTTCCAGCAGTCCTCAGGACGGGCCTTCCACTGGGGAGGGGGGACACCGGCGCCCCTGGGGGGGGGGGGGGGGCTTCATTGTGACATTTCAAGAAGAGGCAGAAACAGCAAGACCATACGCCCATGGGGCAGAAGCTGCAAGAGACAGAGGCATGTCCTCACTAGGAAGGACACAGGGCCCAGAGCGATGCTAACACATAGGGAACTTTTCATTTTCTAGCATCCACGGTGAAAAGGGTAAAAAACAAACAAACAAACAAACAAACAAACAAACAACCAGGGGACACTTTCATAGGATTGTATCTAACTTTACATATCCCAAATACTGCCATTCGAACAGGTTACGGACATGCAGAATCACTCATGGGACCTTCTACGTTCTTCTCTCCGTATTAAGTTTTAGGAAGCCGGTGCACATGGCCCACCTACGGCCCAAAGCGGTACAGATGTGCCAAACCCCAAGAGCTCAGCAGCCACGTGTGGTTGGTGGCGGGGCAGGTCTAGCTAGAACAGGAAAGAGTCTGAAAGAATAATGTGTTCAGTCAAGGAGAAACATTAATCATAAAATAGCTGAGCTGAGCTGACTGGAGGCCTGGAAATGTTCGTCTTGATCTGGAGTTGAAAAAAAAAAAAAGAAAGAAAAGAAAAAAGAAACCTTAAGTCCAACATTCACCCCTTCCTTTGATTGAAAAGCAGCATGAGACCCAGAGAGGGGAAGCTATTCATCCCCAGGGCACACAGCAGCCTCATGGCAGGGGTCCTGGGGGCAGGTCCTGACCCTAGTCTGTCCTGTCCTCTCCCTTCCTCTGCTCCAGACTGCCCGCCCCACGACAGCCTCTGTCATACCCTCAAGGCTGCCAAAGCCACATGTCATAGACTTCAAAGCAAAAAAGGTGCCGGTCTGCAGGTAGGGTTACCTATGGTTCTAGAAAGATCTTCTTTGTCATATCTAAGAACACTCTGTCCCTGTCTGATAGCTTCCAGAAAGGGTCACTCCCCCACCCCACCCCACCTTTTTTTTTTTTTTTTTTTTTTTGCCATGGCAGGACTTTTCCAAGAAGAGGCCCATCCATCTCAATCTGACTCCCGGATGGCTTAGAAACCAATAACCAAGTTGAGGACACATTTGTCCCTGAGACTTTTCTCAAGTGCATACGTGTTCATATTTCAAAGATGTAAGACAGACATTGTTTCCAGCGGAAGCTTCCAATGGTCTGTTCCAAGGAAGGCAACTCTATAGAGGACAGGTTAGGAACCAGGCTCTGTACACAGCCAAGAATCTATTTGCAAAGCTGGTCTAAAAAGCGCTGGGGTGCCTGGGTGGCTCGGTCGGTTAACCGTCTGACTTCAGCTCAGGTCATGGTCTCGAGGTTCGAGGGTTCGAGCTTCGCATCGGGCTCTGTGCTGACAGCTGGGAGCCTGGAGCCTGCTTCAGATTCTGTGTCTCCCTCTCTCTCTGCCCTTCCCTGCTCTCTCTCTCTCTCTCTCTCTCTCAAAAATAAGTAAACATTTAAAAAAATAAAAAAACACTGAAACGTTTTCCTATCTTTGGTTTTAAACCATGTCATTTTCAAACAGCTCCCAACTGGCTGGCTTTAAACCCCTGCGTCAATCCTGAAGCATGCTGGGTGCCGCAGGTTTGGACCGAACACAAACAAGGAGCAGTTGTCCATCTGAATCTCCAGCAGCCGGCCCTCCCCAGGGACTTACCCCCCTCCCCCATCCCGAACTACCACTCCCCACCCCCCACTTCCCTGTCCCCCCAAGATTCCATCTCCTGGTCGGGTGGATCCGACGAGTGTGCAAAGGGCTTAGACACTCCATGAGGGTACCCAAGAATCGTTAGGTGATAGTTTGAGTGATCCTGGCTGGGTTCACCTTTGTTTGCAAGATTGCCAGGGGACTCCGAGATCCAAAGTTTCCTGAAACACTCGAGTGTGAAGGCATAGGGTGCTGGCTCCTTCCTCTTCCCTCACCCACGATGATTCCTTCACCTCCACCCTTCTTTTAGTGGAGGAAAGTCCAGGGAATTCCTGAGAATAACCAAGGCAGTGACTCTGGCATCACCTCGCCCTTGGAGGGAGAAGATAGCAAATCCAGCTGCACACCCAAAAGCTGGGGTGGGACACGGGGTGAGCCGTGGGAGGACAGCCTGTCAGGGTAGAAGTGTCAGGTCTCGTACCCAGAACATTAGGACTAAGGTGGGTTGCTAACCCGTGCAGATGATGTGGGTGCGGAGGAGGGTCTGGGAATAGAAGAGGAACGTGGAGTCTTTAACGGTGAGGTTTGTGATGTCAGCAATGCACATTCCTACAGAGCAGGGCATGGTAAGAGAGGGGACCTTCATTGTATCCAAAGATGAGGAGAGCTAATGCAACTCACACAACAGACACATGCTTACGAAGCACCTACTGCACAGCAGACCTTCTCCCAGGTCCCGGGAAGTCAAAATTCTGGTACCTAGGGCTCTCTCTGAGAGTCTGAGAGCATAAAAGGAGAAGCAGAGGACTCTAAAAAGCCCTAAGGGAAGCAGCCAATGGCTCCGGGCCCTGGTTTCCAGCTTCGTGAAAGAAGGGGGCTAGGCAACAGGCTCTTCTGACACCTTCCCACCAGCCATCCCGGGTTTGCGCTTACGCCATCGGAGCGCGTGGGACAAAATTCCACCTCAGATGTCAGAATCTGATGGGCAATAGGGGAAAAAAAAACTGGCACAGAAAAGCCAACTATGGGATTAGAGCCTGGCCTTCAAAAGGAAGGCCCGTCTTCAAGAGGAAGGCCTGACGTGGCCCGTCCCAAACCCTTGCATAGACGTGTGGGGAATAGGCTCTCTCCTCCTGTGTGTGTGAGACACAAGACAGGCCACACGCTGGCCACAATCATGTATCTTTCCCCCAAGTGGGTGGAGATTAATTAGAAACCAAAGACCTCAGGGTGCTGAAGGAAAGCAATTGGTACCCTGCCGCCTGAATCTTGCTAGGAGAAAGGACACCCTCCAAGGACCACGTGCCAGATGAAAATGCACGGCATTGAACCCGCTCCTGGGCCCCCCACGCTTGCCCTCCTACAACCATTCTAAAGAGCTTCAAAGACCCAGCTTCTCAAAATCCTTCCAGCAAAGCGTAATTGACTCAAAAAGAACAGGTTCTTAAAACAGCCACGAGTCATCAGAGAAACAAGAAAAAAACAAACACCAAAATGGTACAGTCTGGTGTTCGGCAGGTTCGGGAACAAAGGCACATACGTCACCTGAGCATCTCGTGAATGATGTGACCCTCCTTCGCGGGGGAGAGAAAACAAAGGCCACGAGACAGGCACGCAGTCAGGTTTCAGGTGGGCACGATTCGGGGAATCGTCCAACGCAGACGGATGGCAAGGAGGCATGACATCCTAGAACACGCCGTGGGTAGGTCTGGGCCAAAACCTAGTAGGGTCAGTTGTCCATATGCCTCGAATCCTGACCCCGGCAGGGCCACCCACCTCTTTAAAACTTGGGTGACTGCCTGGGTTCTGAACCCCGCTTTCCTGACCGTGGACACTGACAGAAGCCCCGACTCCCCTCTGCCTGACGTCTGACTACGCCTACGTCCAGATCAGGAATGTGGGAAACACACTTCACTCCTCCCGCATCCACGGCAGCCATAACCAATCGTGGCACTTTCCTCACGAGTCCAGACTTCGCATCAGAAGCCTCCTTAACCCAGAGCCCCAGCTGTCGACCAACTGGCAAGCACAGTGCAATCCGGGCTGGGGTGTTCAATTTCCGCCCGGTCAAAATCGTGCCCGTCATTTCTTGTTCCCCAGCCACGCCCACTTGGGGGAATGTTGCCCGGGAGATAATTCAGCAGATTTTTTTTTTCTAATTATAATATATACGCACAGATGTTCGTTGTCCGTAAACACCAGACTGTTTTCACTTTTCGACAAAAGCTGAATAAGTAAATAGCATCGCCATCAAACCCTTCATACACATCACGCACTTTGATAGGGTATTTTATTTAATTTTTGCGACTCCACGCGTCAGCCAGACATGCTCGTCCCGAACTTTCAGAGGAGGAGGCTCAAACTCAGGTTAGGGAAGTAGCCCGACAGAGGTCGCACCTGCCGAGTGCTGGGCTGGGCCTGGGAGCCACGACTCACCCCGTGCTGAGATCCCTGCCGGGAGAGCGTGCCCGTGTGCACGCACACGGGCACTACGCTGAACACAACAGCACGTAGACGCTAAAATGATGAAACCACACTTACGAAGCGTTAAGAGGACACAGGTACCTCTGCTATGACTAATCACCTTCGTAAAACACGTTCCATTGGCAAGGGCTCCACGGGAAGCCGCAGCAATCAGAAATCTCTGCGTGAGGTGAGGGATCGCGGCTGATCGTTCTTTTCTGCCTTCATTTTGTCTGAGCCACTTTCAAAAAACTTTTTTTATGTTTATTTATTTTGTAAGAGAGAGAGAGAGAGAGACAGAGCGTGGCAGAGAGACAGGGAGACACAGAATCGGAAGCAGGCTCCAGGCTGTCAGCACAGAGCCCGACGCGGGGCTCGAACCCACGGACCGCGAGATCATGACATGAGTCGAAGTTGGATGCTCAACCGACTGAGCCACCCAGGTGCTTCCGAACCGTTTTTAACAACCACAAGGCCCTGGGACGCACCACCACGGGGGAGAAACCAGGGTGCCTGGGGCTTGTTCCAGAAGGGACTCTGAAAGGTAGCATATCCAGGGACAGAAAATGACAAGGTAAATACAAAAGCGAGGAGCGGTCCAGGGAAGGGACAAGAAACAGGGAGGAAAAATCCAAACGACACACACAAGACGCCAGGAGCAGAGACAGCTTCGGGGCGCCTGGGGGGCTCAGTCGGTGAAGCGTCCGACTTCGGCTCAGGTCATGATCTCGGGGTTCCTGAGTTAGAGCCCCCGCGTCGGGCTCTGTGCTGACAGCTCGGAGCCTGGAGCCCGCTTCGGACTCTGTGTCTCCCCCTCTCTCTCTGCCCTTCCTCTGCCTGTGCACGCTCTCTCTCTCTCTTAAATAAGCGTTTTTTAAAAACATCTGAAAAAAAAAAAAAGAGTACAGGTGGCTCCACAGAACCCCAATGAGAACGTGGGGTACGCGTGTCACACGTGAACAGGAACCGTGTGGACTCGGTGCTCCGGGACCTGCCTGCGTTCTGACCCCGTCCCCACCACGGGGGTTAAACTGCATGCTGGTGACAGCCGAAGGGATTGCTGTACGGGGCACCAGGAGGCCAGCTGCTGGAGGGTGACCAGGCAGGGGCCGTGCCACCACGGGCTGGCGGAGGGCGGGGACCCGTCCGGGGCTTAGCAAGGGGCACCCAGGCCCCAGCCCGCCGGGCAGCGCTCTTTGCTTTTGACGGCGGCTTCCATTTTTGCACCAGGCTCCGGGTGTGGGACAGCTTCCTCCCTTCCCGACTGGAGCTTGCAACTTCTTAGCAGCAGGAGCCCAGAGGGGG
This sequence comes from Herpailurus yagouaroundi, assembly GCF_014898765.1. NCBI lineage: Eukaryota > Metazoa > Chordata > Mammalia > Carnivora > Felidae > Herpailurus > Herpailurus yagouaroundi. The sequence continues at coordinate 34,001,777 of NW_024412421.1, forward strand.
CCGTGGGGCTCCCCAACCTGAAGGCGGCCTCTGACCCCCCCATCTGCTTCTCTGCCTCAACGCTCGCCTTGGCTCCTCCCTCCGAGCCTCAGCTTCCCCATCTGTATGTTGGGTGTGATAACCGCACCCGGCCCCTCTCCGCGATACCCACCCACCCCCCCTTCACGGGCTGCCGGGGCTTTGGATTTCCGATCGGGTCGTTTGGGTCTCAAACATAGGCCACAGGCCACAGAAAGCCCCTTTGCCCGAGCCCAGGCCCAGGTGAAACGCACGGGGCACAGAAGGCCCTCTCCGGCTCCGAGAATAAAGGGCCTTTCCATAAACCCCGAGCTTGAAGAAGCGTACACATTCCCCGGTGAAAACGAACAGCTGAAATCCTCTGGAGGGCCACGAAGCAGCCAGAGCCGGTCCCCCGGGTGCTGGGCGGCACCGAGGCTCTGAAGGCAGAGCAGGGACCCCACGAATCTCGTCCCACGGAGGAGCGCGGCTTTCTCCCGGGAGACCCAGCCAGCTTCTCTATTGCAACGAAAGCAGAGCCTCTGGAAACTCCAGCCCTACCGCCAAAGCCCTCCCTGAGGGTAACTGGCTTCCACAATTTAATCCAATCCTGACACCGGTTATGGAACATGTAGGAACGTTCTTCTGTCCTAGGGATACGCAGAGTAAGACACCGTCCGAAGCCAGCCCGTGTGAACAGATGTGTTTCTTTACTTTTTCGCACCTGTTTTGGTGCGTTTCCAGGTACGAGGAGTGTTCTGTAATAAAGCAGGCATGGTCCCTGCCCTCGAGATTCCTTTCGAGGGTCCTTTAATTATACTTAAATGGGACCCGTAGTTCATGGGATCATAGCAGAAACACGTGAAGGAGAAATTCTGCCTGAGGCTGGTAGGAGAATGGAATAAAGAATGAGGGTTTTGAAGGATGAATAGAAGTTCACCAGTCACCAAAACAGAAAACTTTTTTTACATCCTTTGCATTTCTGGATCCTTTGCAACAGCTCTGTGGGCATTTGCGTTCTCTTTTTCATAACACCTTTTTCACAGATTCTAAAGATAGAGTTACTTGCCCGAGGTCCTAAAGCAAAGAGTTGTGGAGCTAGAGTATCACCTTGGGTCTCCCTCCCCCTTCAGCCCATGATCTTTTCCGTTGGACACAGCAGCATTTTTATTTATGTATTTATTTTTTAAACATGTTTATCTTGAGAGAGAGAGAGACAGCGTGAGTGGGAAAGGGTCAGAGAGAGGGAGACGCAGAATCCCAAGCAGGCTCCGGGCTCCGAGCCGTCGGCACAGAGCCCGACGCGGGGCTCGAACCCACGAACCGTGAGATCGCGACCTGAGCTGAAGTCGGACGCTCCACCGACCGAGCCAGCCAGGCGCAATTTGCTGAGTCATGATATTCCGTTTCCAGAATTTTTTTTAAGTCTCTACCATCAAGAAGATGAAGTATGTCTGAAAATAAATCTAAGAGGTTTATTTCCTGCACAACTTCTCAGAGCGTTTAATGTGCCGTGTGATCCTGCAAAGGTAGGGTTTCCGACCCGCACGTGGCCTCAGAACATTTCCTTGGGGCTGAGGACTTTGGAAACGTGCAGGAGGGCAAGGTGACAGCGTCCGGGCTCCGGGGCCAGGCAGTCTGGGCGCTGGATGGAGTGCCACCGCATCCAGGCGCTGGGAGCCTGAGCAAATTACTCAGCCTCCTTGGGCCCCAGGCCCCTTATCTCTAAAATGGGGACAGTGATAGAAGCGGCCTGTTCGGCAAAGAATACACGATTGCAATATGGGGCTTTTCCCTCCTGTCTGAGTGTTAGGTATATCTGGGGGGTGGGAAGGGGTCCAGAATTTTTTTTTTCAACATTTATTTTTGAGACAGAGAGGGACAGAGCATGAACGGGGGAGGGGCAGAGAGAGAGGGAGACACAGAATCGGAAGCAGGCTCCAGGCTCCGAGCCGTCAGCCCAGAGCCCGACGCGGGGCTCGAACTCGCGGACCGCGAGATCGTGACCTGAGCTGAAGTCGGACGCTCAACCGACTGCGCCACCCAGGCGCCCCAAGGGGTCCAGAATTTAAGCCGACCCCGCTCCCAGGGCTCAGGATACACATTAAGCTGATGGTTGCAGAGTCCCTGAAATGTGGGTCCTTCCTGCCTCCCCGCCCCTTGGGGGAAACAACACCGCTCTCCTCTGCCCAGGCTGAGAGCGGAGACGCGCCCTCTGGCTGTTCCCACTCCGGAACGTTCAGAGGACATCAAAAAATAAATAAAAGGATCACGTGAATAGAGACATTCTGCAAGGCAAGCACGACACATCAGTGACAGAGTCTGCTCCCAGTCAAGACAGCCTGGCCCAGCACGGACGGCGGGCCCCGGACAATGGTGGCTGCATTGTCCCCGTAATCCCCCACAGGCACCAGAACAACGCGCACTCCTGTGCGGCAGACGACAGCCGCGGCGAGGCAGCCACGCGTACTGTCCCCTCCGCGCAGCCCCCGGACTCAATCCCCGGCGTCGCTACTGTCCGGCCCGACCCGCCCGGAAGCTCGTCTCGGCCACGCAGGCGCCCCAGCGCCAGGACCTTCCGGCGTCGTTGATGACGGAGACTGTGGTCCAAGAGGCAGATACTATTTTACTCCCGTTTTTGGACTTCAGGGGACCGGGAGGCCCAGAGAAAGTAAGCAACGTGCCCAAGGCCGCCCAGAGCTGAAATCTGAACCCACAGGGCCTAGCTCAAAAAGCTCCGCCCCTTCGCCGGACAAAGCGAAATGAGGTTCCTGTAAAGGTATGATGCCATCGACCAAGTAGCACATTTTTAACATGAAAACACTAAGAAAAAGAAAAATAAAAATAAATAAAATAAAATGAAAACACTTCGGGATACGTCCAAGCAGAATACGACCCAGCAAATCAACCCACTCAACCCTTCGCTTTATCCATGGGGAAGTTGTGGCCCGGGAAGGGAGACAGGCTTGGCTGTGGCCAGGCAGGCAGCATAAGAACCCACCCTTCTCGATTCTAGTGCCTCGGTGTCAGTTTACAAGGCCTGCGTTTCGTGCAAAGTGCAAGGCCGTGGGGATATTACTTTCATGACAGTACAAGCCAAGGGTGTACCGAAAATCTTAAGTCCTAGAGTCAATACGCTCAGTCTTCCTGTGGAAATCATGGCAAGAGGCAGCTGGGGAAGTAACACAGTCCACAAGACACAGGATCCAGAGTGTCCCATCTGGAAGGCCCTCGGCATCTGTCTGAGTCTCTATTAGACGGAGGGGACGCTGGTACACGCACCAGGATGGGCACGATTTTAGCGGCTGTTGGAAGACACCATTAGGCCAGCATAACTGACCCTTTGGGACTTCCATGGCTGTATTTAAAACTGTAGGATAAGCGTGAGGTATCGCGATAGCTTCAGATACTAAACCCTTTGAAATGCAAGAGTGGAACACACAAAAGGTAACGGTCAAAATGCAACATGGCACCTGCAGGTCAAGATGGCGCCCCAGCTCCCCCACCCGAGTGACATTCATCGGCATCCCTTGAACACGAAGCCCCGCCTCCCTGCCCATAGGATGTGCATGTGACCTGAGTTGAGTCAATCAGGGTCCTTTATAAGGGAATGATTGACGCCGAGGGCTCTATCTTCCCTTGGGATCAACACCCAGAGGAACCACCAGAGCCTGGACCACTTCTGCTGTACAGAGGCCGCCGAAGGCTAAACTCAAGAGAAAAGAGAGAATGAGGGGAAGCTATTGCTTGAGCCCAGAACCCAGCCACACCTAAAGCCCAGTAACCCTGCACTTCCCAGTTTAGAGAGTCAGGCGATTCCCTTTTTCGCTTTCACATCTTTGAGCTCGCCAACCAATGGATGATGGCCAAGAGTCCCAAGTGAAACTCCCCACCAAAGAATTCTATTTCCCCAAATCACCCTCGGTCACTGGCTCACTGAGCCAAACTGGGATGAGCGCTAGACCCAAAAGGAACTCTCCTGGAGCTCTGCTCACGGAGACGGAGATTCCCTTGGAGGTGATGGAAAAGTTCTGGAACTAGACAGGGGTGATGGCTGCTCAACGCTGGAAATGTGCTTCCAGGCCACTGAGTCATAGGCTTTAAAATGGGTAAAATGAGGGGCGCCTGGGTGGCTCAGTCGGTTAAGCGGCCGACTTCGGCTCAGGGCATGATTTCGTGGTCCGTGAGTTCGAGCCCCGCGTCGTGCTCTGTGCTGACAGCTCAGAGCCTGGAGCCTGTTTCAGACTCTGTGTCTCCCTCTCTCTGACCCTCCCCCGTTCATGCTCTGTCTCAAAAATACATAAACGTTAAAAAAAAATTTTTTTTTAATAAAATAAAATGGGTAAAATGAGGGGTGCCTGGGTGGCTCAGTCAGTTGAGCGTCTGACTTCCGCTCAGGTCATGGTCTCACAGCCCGTGAGTTCGAGCCCCGCGTCGGGCTCTGTGCTGACAGCTCGGAGCCCGGAGCCTGCTTCGGATTCTGTGTCCCCCTCTCTCTCTGCCTCTCCCCTGCTCGTGTTCTGTCTGTCTCTCAAAAGTGAATACGCATTAAAAAATAAATAGATTTCTTTAAAAAATAAAAAAAAGAAACTAAAATGGGCAAAATGAGCAATTTGATGTTATTGAATTTTTACCCCAATTATTTTAAGTGGAAAGGAAAACTAAGCCCTGCGAAATTCAGAAGATTGCCCCACTGGACGTCACCCAGGCAAGGCGCTCTCTCCCGGGCCGCCAAGGGGAGAGGAATAGCGTGCAAGGAGGAATTCAGTGGGAGACCTCTGGCCACGGAACAGGCTGCCGCCATAAAGGAGACCCCTGATGGCGGTTGACCATTACAACGGCCCTGGTTTGAGCAGGTGGCTTTCCAAAGCGAGGGTCCATACCGGACAGGGTGCAGCCAGTGGTATTAACCAGTAATGTGGATCAGAATGTGAAATCAACGGCATACATTAAGCACATACTATGTCCCAGACACGGTGCTAACCTGGTTCTAGAAGGTAATCTGACACCTCGCACCTTTTTAAAATGATTTTCGTGTCTATTAACTCTGGAACCCCGCCTCCTGAACATGTACCCCAAAGACATAAGTCAGCGGGGGAGGCAGGGGAGCCGTGTGTATGAAAAGGGTGGTTGGAACGTTATCTATGAAAATAAAAACTGGCAGCAACTCGATGGGCCGACACCAGGGGAACATTCGGCCCACGACGATGCACTTGGCAAAGGAACACTCAGCCACCAGAAAAACGCGCACCCCGGAGCCGGCAGCCACATCATTTAGGAGATGCCCCCTCGCGTGCGATTTGCAGGCTGTGACCGCGGGGATGCGCAGAGGTCGGTGGGAAGAAATGGGCCACGATCACGCAACGGAAGGCCTTCTTTTTCTCTTTCCTAATATAATTTGTTAAATCAAAGTTTTCCGCGAGGGATGATTTTAAAGGCACAGAAAAGCTGCAGGAGACAGTGCGAGAGCTCCCACACATCACACTCTGTTTTCGTGAGGCTTACGGTCTTCCGTTGCTGCGGTACGTTTCTCGCAACTGAGAAGCCAACACTGACGGGTTACCATGAACGAAACCCCTGGCCCCGTTCTGATGCCACTGGCTTTTCCGTGCCAGGACCCGACCCACGATACCGCGTTCCGTGCGGCCTGTTTCTGTGCGTGTTGCTGGTTTGGGTTTTTACGACGCAGTGAGTGGCTTTTCACACATTCGTGGATACGTGCAAGCCTCACGCCAGTCAGTTCAAGGATATTTTCATCCCCTCCGAAGGAAAGCCCATACCCGTCCGTCCGCCATCATGTCCCGATCGTGGGCTTTGAGAAACCCTTTTGCGAGACGGAGAACACTCCGGGGAGGAGAGAGCACTCCTTCGCCTCCCTTCCCCTGGATTCTCTTTCTGGAATTCAGATTTCTTTTCTCAGTGTGACCCCAAGCCTTAGCCCCAAACGAACCACCTCGGAAGTTTCCACCAGTGCCGATCTGTGATATGTCCGCTTGGAAACAGAAACCCTCTAGGGGAAGTGTCAGGAGCTCGGAGACAAAACCAAGGGTATTCCCACCTCCCCCTCTTCCTGCTGATCTAGCAAGGACTGGGGGATAAGTGTTATTGAGTACCTACTGTGTGCCAGGCACCGTTCAGGGAGGCCATGCATGAAGGTGCCCATTGGGTCGTCATGGCCACCACTGGGAGCCAACCATGATCACCCGCGATCCAAGCAGGTAGAGGTCCCCATTTTGGTAGTCCTTCCAGCCCCCTTCTTCATCCTTCCAGCTCCCTTCCTCATGAACCGCCTGCCCCACCTCAAAGGTGGGCCCCCGGCCGCCATGTTTCCACGACAGGGTGGTCAAGTCCTGAGCCCGCGCCCTGCATACAACTGCGGTGACATTTCGCCGGTGGCTCTGGCGGCACAGAGATGTGGCCCAGCTTGCTTTCAGTCACAGGCGCCAACCCGGCCTGCTCTGTCCCTGGGGACGGCGACCCTGAGTGGGGCGTGACCCGCCCAACCTTGGAAAGAGCACAAAGCCAATTACCTGCACTACCTCCTTCACCAGGGTCTTGTCCGTGCCCGTTTTGGCTCGCTGCAGCCCGCTGACGTTCTCACCAATCCACGTGATGAGGGCAAACTTGGACCTCTTGCTCATGGCATCCCCGGTGGTGAAACGCACGAAGGCGAACAATCGGACGTCATCTGCCAGAACAGCAAGGAGAGGGCACGGGGCTCAGTTAAAACGTCCCAAGACGGTGTCCCCAGGGAGCAGCCACGAGCTGGCCTCTGTGGCCACGACCCCTGCGACCTCCACCCCCCACCCCCCCGCCCATCCCTCACATGCTCGGGGAAGGGCTCAAATTCTGGATTTTATGTAGGGAGGCCTTCCTCAAGTCTTCTGAGCCCCGGAGGCCCTGCTCGGAATAGGAACTGAGCTGAGGGGTGGGAGTTGGGGGGGATCGCGTGGCCCCGATCTTGCTGTGGGATACGGCTCCAGGACCGCGGGCCACGTCTAGCTCACGGCTGGAACTCGCTCTTTACGGTGGGGACCGTCCTGAGCAGAATCCCTGGCCTCCACTCGCTAGTTGCAGGATCACCCCTCCGCCCCAGGGACAACAACCGTCCTCTGGGGGGCGGAACCACCCCTGGCTGACGATGACCTTCTAGATTGTCGGGGTCCCCATTTGATGAAGCCCCTCTTTGTGTTTTCCACCGAAATTCTGTGTTTTTTCACTGAGGAAATCATAGATCCTTACTCAGCTGGGTTCCCAAACGGTTCATATTTTAATCGCGATGATCGCGGACAGCTCATCTCAATCCCTGGCTGGAGACGCCCGCATGGGACTGTTCTGGGCGGGGGCGGGAGGGGGCTCCTCTCCTACTAGCTGCTCGATCAGCTTTTCCATCCTGGCAGGGCTTTTAGCTGCCGGCTGTCGGATTCCTCAGGTTCCCAACGACAGTGGGGAGCTGTGCTTCTGACATGTCCGTGTGTATCTGAATCGCTCGGGGACCCTGCTAATGTGCAGATTCTGAGGCCTCGGGTCTCGGATGGGGCCCCGGGGCCTGCGTTTCTAAGTGGCTCCCCGGTGACACAAATGCTGCTGGCCAAAGGACCACATCTGAGGCCTTTTTTTAGTTTCCTGTATTTTTCTTAAAACCCAAGGCATCTTCCTTCCTAGACTTTCCAGGTGCTTCTGTGCTGAATCCCACACAGGGTATATAGGTTTACGACAGTCTGGGGCTGATTCAGTTCTCTGCCTCGTTAAGACCTCAAAGCCTGAGCACAAGTTGGCCAAGAAGCTGTCTGGAGGGGCAACCACCTGCCACAAGGGAACCAAGGAACATGGTCCTCTGCAGGCCACGGACTCCTGACCCAGACACTAGAGGCCAAGCCAGGAGGCTCCACGGTGCCGATTTCTTAAAGGACACGGAACCTGGGACACGGAACACAGCCCTGGGATCGTGACCTGAGCCGAAACCAAGAGTCGGACGCTCAGCCCACGGAGTCACCCAGGCGCCCCTCATTTGGTCTTTATAATGATGCCGTGAGGCGGGCAGTGGGGCAGGAGGGGACGTCAGCATCTTCTTCATCAACATGCACTCCACCCTGTGAAGATGAGGCTCAGAGGTCATGCAATGTGCCCAAGGTAACGCATCCTGGCCAAGGGGGCTGCAGGCCGAGGCCTGAGTGGCTTGGGCGTGCCTGCCCAGCCCCCTTCCTTTGGGGAACTGCCCCCACCGGCCACGGGAGCCTGGCGGACACCCACTGGGGGACCCGCCTACAGAGGTCCAGGGGGACAGAGAAGGACAGTCTCAGGGACACCGCATGGTCAGATCGACAGGGCTTGGTGACAGACTGGCCACGGGAGGAAAGGAAGGAGTCCAGGGGCTCCCACGTGGGGGTGAGACCTCTATCTCGTACCCTCGCGGACCCTGACTTAATCCCCAAACACTGAGCCTCCGCTCCCTCCTCCGTAAAACGCGGTGAGTTTTTTGTTTTGGGTACTGCCTGCCCCGCCCCCCTTTTTATTTTTAAGAAAAAAAAGAAAAAGCCACAGTGAAAGATAAAAGTCACCACGTCAACTATTTTAAAGCATACCTTCAGTGGCATTTAGTACGTTCACAGTGTTGTGCAATCACAGCCCCCTACCTCGTTCCAGAACACATGCCTCTTCCCCAAAAGGAAACCCTTTCGCCCACGACAGTCGCTCCCCGGCCCCCGTCCGCCCGGCCCTAAGCAACACTAAGCTGCTTTCTGTCTCCGGATCTGATTGTTTGGGGCATTTCACGTAGATGGAATCACACCGCCCGCGGCCTCTGGGGCCCGGCTTCTCTCCCTCAGCAAGTTCAGCCCCTGCGGTGGCCCGATGGGTCCCTTCCACGGCCAAGGTCTGCTCCTCTCACATCCAGCTGCTGAGGCACGTGGGGGATCCTCCCAAACAGGGGACCACATCACTAGTCGCCCACGGGGATTAAATACGGAAGCTGGACGGCCCGCCCGGCCCGCCACGGCGGAAGCCTCTCCCTGAAGCTGTGGCCACAGGACGGAGAGCGGGGAACGAGGCGGCGGGTCTGAGGACCCGAGTGGATGCAGCCACGCGGGATGTCTGGGTTCGCGTGGCTCCAGCTGGATCCCCACCGCCCCGTCGCCGGCCAGAGCCTCCACGTGGAAAAGTTGCCTGTCCCAAGTGCCAGCCCGGGGCTTGGCGTGAGACAGGCCCACGAGCAGTCAGTCACCAAGGGCGTGGGGAGCCCGGCCTCTGCGGACCTTCCAGAAGCGCAGGCCAATGTCATTTACATCATCGTGGCAGCGGGGGACTGTTTGCCCGGGTGGCCGCTGGGCGCTGGCTTATCTGACACCGGTCTGGCCAGCAAGACTGCTGACGTCTTTGAAAATGCGAGAGTCCCGGGGCGCCTGGGTGGCGCAGTCGGTTGAGCGTCCGACTTCAGCCAGGTCACGATCTCGCGGTCCGTGAGTTCGAGCCCCGCGTCAGGCTCTGGGCTGATGGCTCAGAGCCTGGAGCCTGTTTCCGATTCTGTGTCTCCCTCTCATTCTGCCCCTCCCCCGTTCATGCTCTGTCTCTCTGTCCCAAAAATAAATAAAAACATTGAAAAAAAAAAAGAAAATGCGAGAGTCCCGTTACGCCTGCAAATGTTTGCTGCTCCAGATCGGGCATGACACCGGGAAGTCAGCTGAGCCTGCGCGGGGAAAACGCGGTTGGTCGGGGCGACGTTTTCACAGCTGCCCACGCAGACGCGAAGCCTCTCTCCCCCCGCTCTAAGCCCATCTTGACTGCAGACTGGTTTGTGCAGGGGGAGGCGGTCCTTCGTAGTCTGGGCTGGGCCACCTCCTCTCCTCCAGACACACGGGGCCGACCTGAGAGAGACAGAGACACAGACACACACACACACACACACACACACACACACACACACACAGCCACAGCACCGCAGGGGCGTGGAAAACGCCACACCCCTCACTTCTGTCCCGCTGGCACCCCGCTCACGCACAGGAAAACGTGGGTGCATCCACAGAAAGGCAGCGCTAAGCCTCATTGTAAATGTGTGTGGTGTGTGGGGGGGCACACGTGTGTGGACCACTGGCCGGGAGAACGTTAGTACTCGACGCTGCCGTCCCTCTCATCGTGCCAGCCGGTCCCCAGGGGGCCAGTGGCACGCCTCTGGGGCCTGAGACTGGGGAGCCGAGGGTGTGGGCAAGCCCAGCGGGGGAAGCCGGGCCCAGACGCTCCCACAGCACGCGGACCCCCGCGCTCCCTCTCCCAGAGGCCTCAGCCCAGCCGTCTACACCGGCCGCTCACGTTCAGCCTTCTGCTCCCCAGCCCAGCACCCAGGCGAAGAGTCCAAGTTCCGGAATCCAACAGAAGCACCCCCGACTTCATACCAGCTCTGTGACCTGGACCAGATGCACGAATGCCCCCAAGCCTCAGTTTCCCCATGTGCAGAGTCATGAGGCGGCTGACAGCGCTGCGGGAAACAGAGGGCACGTGACGGGCGCGGCTCACGGGGGACTGCTCTTTTTCTATCCCTACCTTTCCAGTTCCGACGGGCATTTCCGGAGGGCCTACTATGTGCCAGGCACAGTGCTAAGCACGGGGGGCGCAGATAAGACGAACAAGGGTCCTGAGGATAACAGGAGCCGTCTGCTGGGCGCCGACGACGGGCCGGGTACCGTCCTAAGCTTACGTGTATTGGCACATCGCTTCGTGCCGAGCTCTCTGTGAGGTCGCCACTGCTCCTGGGCCCATTTTACAGCTGAAGACGCTGAGGCTCAGAGAGCTAAAGTGGTAAGAAGCCAGACAACGCTGGCCCTGCCCGTGGGAGCACTGGTTAAGCGGAGGACGGTTCTCGCAGCGGGGGCGCCCGGACCAGTCCAGTCAGCACCCCCCCCTGCCCCCCCAGGAAACCATGAGCACGTGGTTGTCCGGGTCCAGCCCAGACCTACTGACTCACAAGCTCTGGGAATGGGGAGTGGCAGCCGAGCCCCTGGGGGATCTGGGTGCTTCCAAAGCTTGAGAACCACTGACCTAGGGAGGGTGGGGGAGGGGAGGAGCATTCGTGCCAGCGCTGGTGGGAAAGGGGTGGCAGGAGGTTTCAAGGGCAGAAAAGCTTCAGTGCCCCGAGCCCAGCCCACCCCCTCCCTTCCCACCCACACTTCTCTTGTTTTGAGGAAGTGATCGTGAGAAGGAGCTTCCTGTATGGCCTGGCTTTGCATCATCATAATTTACAGACTGATTGTGCATCAGGCATCATCCCCAATGTGGGGCTGTGAACACCCACTCCTTCTCACCCAGCGAGAACCTTGGCCACGAAAAGACGGCCCTCGCATGGTGTGAATAAACCCCACACTCAGAAGAACTTAACCTTGTGGGTGGCCTACAGAGCCTCACAGTGTGAAAGAGATCCCACCAGCCCTAAGGCCCCACCAGCTCAGGGCAGAGCAACACCGGGCAGGGTCCACCCGGTTCCATGTTCCAGCTCTCTCTTCAAGGTCTTTGCTTTCATGTACTTAGCAAGTTAACACACAACGTGAGGCCGCCATTGCCAAGTTCGTGGGCACGGCCTGGTGCAGAGTAAGCGCCCAGAAATGCCGCTGTCGTCACCTTGGGCTCTCTCCTCCATGCCCCGCGTTGCCTTGGGCTCTCCCCCTCTCACCCCCTTCTGGGCCTTGCATTTTCCTCCTTTCTCTCCCATTGACCACCTTCACCCCTCACCACCTGCCCCTGTATTTCCTCCTCTCACGCTCTCTGCCTGGGGCTGGACTGGCAGGAAGGAGTCAGGAGCGAGAGTAGACATGGCAAGAGGACGGGGGGTGTGATGCTAAGCACTTAGGACAGGGCGGCTGTGGAAGGAAACACAACGAGGGGAGATGACCACACAGGGCAGGAAGGAAGGAGGGAGGGAGGAAGGAAGGAGGAGTCAGGCTTCGCTGGCATCGCCACGGCCACCAGGATGAACCATTCCGTATTTTCCCAAAAACTGTGAATGGCACAGAATCTCCACCAAGCTCTCAGGGACTCTCCTGCCCTCCCCCCACTGATTTGAAATCCCCCCCCCCTCCCCTTCAGCTCAGGTAATCCTGAGAGGCCGATTCTGACCACCCCACCCAGCATTCTCAGCAGGGTGACCCCAACATGGGGCCCACACTGACCAAGGGCCCCCACCTTCTCCCAAAAGGGACCCTAGTCTTCCCCTCTGCCTCTCCTTGAAGCCAGCCCTGGCTGGAAAGGGATAGAACCCAGAGGAGACTGAGGATCGTTTATAAACGCTTTGAACAATTCTTTTCCATTTCACACAAAACACAAAGCGGACAATCATGAGAAGTACAAATGAGCCAACGATAAGGGTCTCACCACCTACGTAACCCCCTAAGTAGACGCTCTGTGCCCGCTTTATCTATTTAGCTACTTCCACATCTGTCCACTCGGTGTTATCTCCCACGGCACGAGGCACTTCGTGGGCACTAACGCACATCTGCTGGCCAGCAGAGGGACAGAGAGAGCACAAGCGTCATTTCGTAACCTCCATCCAACAGTGAACTCGCTCTCAAGAGCGAGTCAAAAGAAAAGGGAAGGAGAAGTGGGGAGGAAGTTGCCCCAGAGCGCGACATGATTGCAGCCTGCTCTAAAGCTGACCTTACCTTATATAGACTCCCTAAGAAGTTATGCAAACAAGGTTCTCGTAAGGAAGAAAACAACCCACACACCAAAAAGCTGAGCTGTCAGCTTCCACCAAGAGAGCTCCCTGGAGTGGGTGCGGGAGGAAATGGGAAAGAATTCGAACATCCTGCTGCCTGGGGCCGGGGGACAGCTGGACAGGGACCACAGCAGCCCTCCCTTCCACGGGGCTGCTCACAGGGGTGGGGGGTGGGGGGGCAGGCGTGGTGGGGGGAGGGGAGGGGAGCCCAGGCAGTAACGCACGAGGACCTGGGAGGTGGAGAAGGTCCTCTCTAGGAGTCAGAGGACAGGGGGCTTGGTGGCTGCCCCCGGGAGGGGACTGAGGCCTGAGGCTGATAGGAACGAGTTCCTCCCTTGACAGGAGACCTGTCATTACTGAAAAGCCCCATGTGACTCACGCTCTCTTTTTCAAGGTGGTTCTTAACTGTTTGCCCCGATTGGTTAAACACACAACAAAAAAACCCTCCTGTCCCACTCAAAAAATTTGGGGGAAATACTAAGCACAAAAAAAAAAAAAGAAAGAAAGAAAGAAAGAGAGAAAGAAAGAAAGCCCATTGCCCTAGGAATAAGGCCCCTGTTCACATCTTGGTTCGGTCGTCACAGAGCAGGCACGGAGACCGGATTTGATTACGTGCTCTGTGCTGCGGGTCCGTATACAGAGGGTCCACACCTGCCGTCTGAGATCTGCTCCCCCATTCGTCAAAGGGAGGCTTTTTAAAAACTGTTTTTTGATGTGTATTTTTGAGCGAGAGACAGAGCATGAACAGGGGAGGGGCAGAGAGAGAGGGAGACACAGAATCCGAAACAGGCTCCAGGCTCTGAGCTGTCAACACAAGAGCCTGATGCGGGGCTCGAACCCGCGAACCGCGAGATCCTGACCTGAGCCGAAGTCGGACGCTCCACCCACGGAGCCCCCCCAGGCGCCCCTCAAGGCGGTAGACTTCTCCAGGGATTCCTGACTCACTGCGGTTCCATTACACGCGAGTGACCCAGCTTTCCCACTTTGGCAGAAAACAGGAGAAAATGGACTGCACGATAGCCAGAGGGAAGGCAAGGTGATTACTTCGGTGGAACCCTCCGGGAGCGGGCTGATCTGAATACCCAAATTGTCAGGGTAGCTGAAGGTTCTCCCCAAATGACAAGGCACCAGATTTTTCTTGCTGCTTTTTTTTTTTTTTTTTTTTTTTTGATGGTTAGTTTTACTTCCTTAAATGGAAGTCACCATGCTAAACCCGACGGGACCTTCTGACTTAGAGAACAGAGGCCACAACCAGGTGCCGGAGGCAGAACCCACTCCTACAGCACCTGCAGCGAGACACCGTGGGGACGCTGAATGTCTGACTGTCCAAGCACCACACTCCCCTGTCGTGCCCCGCTCTGCATTCTTGCATCTGTTTTTGCTGTCGGTCGTCGCGGACACGTATTAACAATCTGTGAAGAGGGACTTTGCTCAAGAAGACACAGTCCCTGGGGCGCCGGTGTGGGGGGAGGGGGGGCTCAGTCGGGTGGGCGTCTGACTTTGGCTCTGGTCACGATCTCGCGGTCTGTGAGTTCGAGCCCCGCGTCGGGCTCTGCGCTGACGGCTCGCAGCCCGGAGCCTGCTGTGGATCCTGTGTCTCCCTCTCTCTCTCTGCCCCTCCCCTGTTCACCCTCTGTCTCTCTCTGTCTCAAAAAGAAATAAACGTTAAAGAAAAAATTTTTTGAAAAAAGTAGAAGACACCATCCCTGCCCTCAAAGGACGTACACTCTAGCCCGGCAAACAAAAACAGAGCGTGTGACACAGGGCAGGTAATGCCACAGCAACAAGTTTCCACAGGGCGGATGGGAACGTCAAAGAAAGCAGGAAATTCATTCTGCCTGGGGAGTGGCGATCAGGGCGAGCTTCCAAGAGGAAGTGACATTTCAACTGGGTCTCGGGGAGCCAAGCAAATCCTAGACCCCAGCAGCCTGAGGGAGCCAGGAGCCCCAGGCTTGCGTCCCGGCTCTGCCTCTTTCCACTGGGTGACTGCGGCCAGTGGCTTCTCACTCCGATCCCCAGCTCTCCGGGCTGCGGCGTGTGGCTCTTTCAACTCCGGTGCCCCTGGGTGCCGGGCACAGAACTCACAAAACGTTTGCACCCCCACCGATCCCCACGGCTGGTAACCTTCCAGCCCTCAAGTTCGCCCACACGTTCACAGCTGACTCATTTCACTTTTACCGACTCACCAATTTATTAACCCCTATGAATATCCGAGACGGAACCCCTACTTTTCTTTAAATGCTCATTTCCGACGCCAGGGCTGACGGCAATGAGATACACACGCCCTGGGCACCGGCTCCGTCCTGGGCGCGGGCTCGGGAAGACGAGAACACAGCCACGGGACCTATGTCCCTGGATATCAATCCTCCCCAGAATGGAGAGCGAAAGCCTCAGAAGCGAGCCTTGGCACAGAGCCAGCGGTGAAAAAACGCTAGACAGTGATGACAAGAGGTCAACTATCACGGAGCCGATGGAAATGGCGAGGAGAATGGAAATCCAGGACATCAAGTGCACACGGCACGTGCAGGGGGGGCGGGGTCGGGGGCGGGGCGGGCAGCGCTGAGTGCATCCGAGGGGCCCACGGGGGTGGAGGGTCGCCGTGGGGACGGGCAGGTCTGCAACAGACAGAACAGTGACAAGAGCGAAACATGCTGAGCAGGGGATTCTCCACGAGAAGGACCGAGGCAAACTTCCAGAAGGCTGTAGAACAAAGGCATAGGAAGAAAATGCTCAAGTAAAACCCAGAGTCGTCGCCGCGGCCCACGGGGCCCCCCGGACCCCCTTGCCTCTACACATTGCAAAAACTGAGACATCATTCACGTATCATAAAATTCACCCCTTTTAAACGCACAATTCATTGGCCGTTAGGTCTAATTCCAAAACATTCCGTTAGCCCCAAAAGGAGACCTCCTACTTGCCGGGGGTCTGTCTTCCTTCATCCCCTGCCCCCCACCCCAGCAACTACTCCCCAGCTCTCTAGCGCCTCGTTCTGGAACCTTCAAACACATGGGATCGCACAACGCGTGGCCTTTCGCGTCTGGCTTCTTTCACTTGGCATCATGTTCTCAAGGCTCGACAGTGTCACGGCGCTGACAAATCGCGATTTCCTCCCTTGCTATGGCTGGGTAACGTCCCACCACGTGGAGAGACGCTTTTTGTCTATCCTGCATCCGACGACGGTCAGCCGGGCGGTCTCCGCTCCCCGGCTCTCGTGAACGATGCTTGTGAACATTCGCGCCCAAGTTTTCACGTAGACCCGTGACTGCGTTTCTCTCGGGTAGATACTAAGGGGTGGGATTGCCGGGCTCCTGGGAGAGAAGCCTGTTCAAACCCCTCGCCCATTTTCTTTTTTATTGTTGAGGGCCTTCCTTTGTGCCGGGCCCACTCCACTCCCAGGCACCCGAGCGTCCACCTCCTTCGCGTTCAGGCTTGCCTCAGCGTCCCCTCCTCTTTAGGCCTCCCGCGACCAAACCCTGGCTGACGGTGGCCCCACTGCGGGCCACCTCCAGGCCGTTGCTTCTTTTCACCCTCTTTGGGGCATTCGGGAGTGACCCAATTTGCCAGCTTGTCTGTGATCGGTCCCTGTGCTCCCAAGACAACGCGAGCTCTGTGACTTATGTCCCTTACGGCCAGAGGGGCTGGCATGCGGCAGGTCCTCGATTTGTATTTGTTGGATGGGAGTAACGAGAAGTCACGCTGAGGGAGAGAGTAAGCTATTTTCTCAGAATCGGACACGTGGCAGTGGGTTTTGCTAAATCGAGAACGGGGTGAGGGGCATCGTCTTCAGGGTTGCAGGGCTCGCGGGAGTAAAGACGGGCGCTCCTCTGTTGGGGGGTGGGGGGCGGAGGGGGGCTCGCAGCCCAGGGCCCGGCTCTTCTCAGTTTTCCCCAGGAGCCCACGGTGACCCAAAGGGAACCCTGGCCTGCCCGAGGAGGCAACCGGCTTTTATCTGAAACCAGGAACAACATGCTCCAGTCTACAGTCGGGGTAGAATTAGAGCCCCCCAAAAGGGACTAAAACTACCTCCGGGTCAGATCAGATGACCTCCCGGAACATCCTTTCAGACAGAAGTAGCAAAGTCAGAATTGTCCCCTGGGAAGGACAGAGGCATTTGAATCACAGAGGTGTCCTTCAGAGACCATCGCAGGTTTTCCACTTCTTCCAGAAAAATCACCTCTGAGCTGTGAGTCCCACTAACGTGTGCCACCAGCCAGGGACACAGGCCTTAGGTCTGCCCCCGAGCGTTCCAGAAAAGAGCTTGCGGAAAGCTATTATGAGCGTGGGTCCTAAGAGCTCTGATCACAAAGAGAAATGCTTTCTCTTTTGCTTTATTGCACCCCCCCGTCAGATGACAGATATCCACGGAACCTCCCGTGGTGATCATTCCACAGCACGTAGAAAGCAAACCATTGTGCCTTACGCTGCTAATGACGTCTGTCAAGTATCTCTCAGTAAAACTGGGGGGTGGGGGAAGGAAAAAGCTTTTTTGCTTTTTTTTAAGAGATTTTTTTTTTTAATGTTTTTTTTTCAAGAGAGAGCGTGCGCACGCGTGAGGAGGGGAGGAACAGAGGGAGAGGGCGACACCGAATCCGAAGCAGGCTCCAGGCTCCGAGCTGTCAGCGCAGAGCCCGACACGGGGCTCGAACTCACGGACCGCGAGATCACGACCTGAGCCGAAGTCGGACGCTTAACCGACGGAGCCGCCCAGGCGCCCCCATAAGAGCTTGTTTGAAAAGAATTTCAGCTGCAAGCGTAGGGAAGCAGCAGGGTGTCAGGGGGTGGTGGCCAGGAACCCAGGCGCCAGGGAAGGAACAGAGCAGGGCCTCTGTGCAACCTCGGGCCAGGGCCTTCCCATCTCTGAGCCTCAGTTTTCCCACCTACGGAGTGGGACTTACAGCGGGACCTTCCATACTGGGCCACGGTGTAGATGAGATGAAATCATTAGACCACAGCGGCTGGCAAGACGGCTGGCCACGATGTCCGCGTCGGAATCTCCAGAACCCACGACTATAGCATCTGACCCAGAAGGGCCTTTGCAGAGGTGATTGTTAAGGATCTGGATAGGAGAGAGCATCCTGGATGATGCAGGTGGGCCCAACGTAATCAGGAGCCTCGAGGCAAAAGAATCAGAACCAGAGACACAGCAGCTTGACAAGGACGCGACCCGCTCTCGCTGGCCTCGAAGGTGGAGGAGGGGCCCTGAGTCGAGGGACACAGGCGCCTCCGGGAGCTGGAAAAGGCCAGGAAATGGACTCTCCCCTGGGGCCTCCAGAAAGACCACACCCCTGCCTACACCTGGAGTTTAGCCCGGTGCGACAGATTTTGGACTTCTGACCTCCAGAACTGTCAGATGATAAAATCACGTTATTTCAAGCCACTCGGTTTGTGGGAATTTGTTCCAGCAGGCACAGGAAAAATGAGGTAGAGGAGGATAAACCAAGTCCAGGACCAACTCAGGACGTAAGGCAGGCTGATTTCAAAATGCGCTGGTGGGGGCGCCTGGGTGGCGCAGTCGGTTGAGCGTCCGACTTCAGCCAGGTCACGATCTCGCGGTCCGTGAGTTCGAGCCCTGCGTCAGGCTCTGGGCTGATGGCTCGGAGCCTGGAGCCTGTTTCCGATTCTGTGTCTCCCTCTCTCTCTGCCCTTCCCCCGTTCATGCTCTGTCTCTCTCTGTCCCAAAAATAAATAAACGTTCAAAATGCGCTGGTGAAATAAAACACAAAATGCTGAGGGCATAGCCCCGCCATCAGGTCAGACACAGGCCTCGGGGGACCTGCCCCTGCTGAGGCCACTGACTGAACTGAATCTGAAAAGCCAAGCACATAAAATCAGGTGGGCGAGGAATGCAGCCATGCAAGGGCCCTGGGGCAGGAAGCTGGAGCCAGAAGCCAGTGGAGGCAGAGGCAGCGGCCAGGGAGCCTTGGCACCTGCAGATGTCCATACGGGCCACTGGGCTGCAACCTCAGCAGGGGCACAGCGTGCCTTCCCGGGGGGAGGGGGGGGTAGCTCAGCTCTCAAACATCTCAGGGGACTGTCATTCCTCTACTCAACAAGCAGCAGATGAGAATGCCAGGTGCTGTTTCAGGTGCTGACGGGACAGCAACCAGGATTCCGCCCCGGGGGGAGCTCAGCCTCCAGCAGGGAAAGTCAGACGACAGACAGACGTGGGTACGACGACGACGTGAGGCGCTGCTGAGTGCTGCAGCCCGCGACTTGGGCCCACGTAAGGAAAAGAGATTGGGACCGGCTAACCACGGGGGGGGGCAGGGGTTCGCCACCAAGGAGGCCACCACCCCGGCCCGAGTCGCTCTCTCCAGGCCCTTGCTGCAGCGCTGAAGAAACAGGCACCCCTCACCCCGCACAATGTGGTGAGCATCACGGAGGCAAGGAGGCCATCTGCACGGAGGGGACATTTCCACTGGGCCTTGACAGGCGTATAGAAGTCCTCCGGGAGGACAAAGCTCCTTGGACACAGATCTGGGGTCCAAGGCCACCTACTCGCCCATCTCAAGCAAGCAACTTTCGACTCTTCAAGGAAATGGTCAGACTCCTCATCAGTGAAACGGGGAAACTCCTACTTACTCATCACACACACACACATCCTTCACGGATACGAAACAGTATCTGTGCCAATATGTGCAAAGCGTCCGCACGGAGCCTGGCCTTTGAGCAATCAAGGGGTCAGAACCCTCTGTGTTGGGGACGAGCAATGGGAGGGCTCGTAAGGGGCATTCTGTGTTATCGCTCAGCATTTGGACCTTATGGGCAAAAGCCACCAGATGTTCCAAAGGGGAGAGGAGTTGACGCCACCTGGCCCTGGGCTACGCAGTCACCAGTCAAAGGGCGTGGCACCCAGCAGGCGCTCACCCCATTCCCTGCAGAAGGAAAAGCCAAGATCAAGGGTGGGAAACGCCCACTCTTGTGGGGCAAGAAGGAAAAAGAGAAGCGGGAGCAGAAAATGAGAACAGGAGGTAAGAGACATAAAAGGAGAAGTATGTGTGTTCGCAGGGGGAAGCAGAGGGAAGGAAACGTGTTTTTTCAGTGAGTCGTGCTCACCGACAAAAGCTGGGAGGACACAGAATGGAATAAGGACAAAGAAACGGCCACTACTTTTGGTGACCAGATTACCAAAGACCTATGCGTGGGGTGCCGTGCTCTAGGGGTGAGGGGACAGGGGGCGGAGGGAACACCTAGTCGCTCCACAAGCAAAACTTTAAAAGTCTGCACCAACTCCCAGCGATTTTCAAGGAGCAAAAACTCAATTCAATTCAATTCAATTCAATTCAATTCAATTCAAGTCATCGAAGACTCTTTCTGAACAAGGACACGCTACTTACCAGGCCGATGGACAGGTAGCAGCCTTCCCCATGGAAGGGGAAAGACCACAAAGTCAAAAGCAGGCACCACTATCACCCCAGAGGCAATCCAGACGAGCCATCTCAAGCGCGCCCATGCATCTTAGGACACAAGGAAGCAAGGCAGTGCAGCTCAAAACCCCTCCGCGACCCACGTGTGGGAAAAGAAAGCAGCGAGACACTGTATATCGCAGAGAGCCGTGCAGGTAGTGGCTCACTAGCCTTCAAAGTGCCACCTAAAAATCATAAACCCAACGCTGTCTCTGGAACAAAGGAGGTGCTCCGTCATCGTTCGTTCGATGGGCGGACAGACTGCTTAGCGCTTTGCCACGTTCACAGCACTGTTGCAGATTTAAAGCTTCCTTTCGACCTCCTATTCCCTTAGACTCACTAGACGTTTCTCTCCTGACCTTTTGGCTGAAATTTCTGGAGGCTGTACATGCATGGGCCACAAGGGGGTCGGGAAACAGCCAAGTGCAGAACAGCACAAAAAACTGACCGCCGATTGTACGTGCGTTGTGCAGCTGGACACGCAGAGGCCCCAGACAAGGGCATTTGTCTTATTCGCGCCCCGTCCGCTTTCTTTTGGTAGCAGCCAAGTTTCCGTCCTTGACCAAATTCTAATCTGGCCTTCTGAACGCTTCTTCACCTAGGTCTCAACTTTCGGACTTCTGTGTTCATCTGTGCGTTACTCGCGTTCAGCAAGAATCCTGCTAAGTTTAGCAGTTCGGCCAGAATCGCCCTCAGCCCTGACACTTCCTCTTGGCCACTCCCCATCCACTGGCCCCCATCTTGCTTCTTGACTATAAATTCGGACTTTTTCTTGTCGTATTCAGAACTGAGCCTGATCCCCCTCCCCCGTTGCAAACCCGCACGGTAATGGTCCCTACACCTGTCACACAGTCCCCCTGAATAAAGCCTGCCTTACTGTTCTTGGGCAAGTGTCAGAATAAATAGTATTTTCTCTAACTATAAACGCACCCATTTTCCTTAGAAACCACCCGACTGCCGCTCTCAGCCCCTGGTAGGGCTGAGCCCATCCGGCGCCTATACTAATGCATTCTGTTTCTCTTCCTGGGAGCAGAACAGACCAGAAGAAGAGAGTGCATGGTCACGGATGGCCCCTTTCAAACCCTTTCTTAAACATCTGTGCTAAGTGGTCAGGCAACCACTCCTGACATACCTCCCACGATGGGGGTCTCACTACCTTCAGTGACAGCCCATTCTAACCCAAGGACAGTCCTTCCTCACGTGAACCTACAATCTACCCCTGAAATTCCTACTGTCTGGTCCTTCTACCACGTGGGGTTGGGGTGTGAAGAAGTGAAGTGGGCACACGCCACACACGGCAGCCCCTCAAACACCAAGGACAACACTCAAGTCCCCTGAGGTGCCTCTCCAAGCTAAAAATGCCCGGATACCTCACCTAATCCTCATAGGAGAGCTTTTGAATTCCTGGGCCAGCCTGGATTCTCCTCCCTCAGCCCCGCCCAGCCATCTACCCTGGGAGCTATGGCCTCGGCTCTTTTCGATGGAAATGATAAAGAGCCTACTCAAGTTGGCTTGAGGAAAAGAAATTGAACTGGCCCCTGGAAGCAAACGGCCTCAGGACAGAGCTCCAGGCGTGTGGCTGCACCTGAGAGTTTAAGCCACGCCCTCTAGGACCCGCTCCCCATCTCTGGCTCTGCTCCCGAGTCCCCACAGGGTGCAAGGGTCCCGAAAGCTCCAGGCCTTCACTATGCTAACAGGTCTTAATCCCAGAGCAAAATGGGCTCGCCCAGCAACGCTGTCCAAAGTATCAGGGATGCAGCCGATTGGCTCGACTTGAGTCACGAGGGCCCAAGCCCGAACCAATCAGCCAACAGAGGACACGGCTTACTCTGAGTGGCCAGCGTCTTCCCAGTGGGGCAGTACCGAGTTAAGTCAGCTTCCCCGGAACTACACTGGCAGAGCGGGGATTACTCTGAAATGAGAGAAGCCCCCCACCCCAAGGAGGGGACGTCCAAGTATGGACAAAAATATCAAACCCCGCTTTTCCCTGTGAGTGAGGTTTTGAGCTGAAGACTCCAGGCTCAACAAAGCATCGTGGGAATATCATCTGCACCCAGACCCTCATCTAGCCAACATCACAGGGCATCTACCCCAATCAAGCTTCACGCGGACACTGACCTCCAAGTTTATTTCAACCTATCCGTTGATGTGTGACACCTTCCAAGAAGGTTCCACATTAGCAACAACCATAGTTTTGAGCCCTGAGGCCATACCAAGTGCCGCTTTGTATATATCATGTCAATGTATTCTCACAACAAAGCGGTGAGGTCATTATCCCCCTCTTACAGAGGGGGAAACAAAATGCAGGAGTCTTGCCCAAGGTCACACAGCACCTCAAGGCTACAAGTCCAGGCAAGATATCCTGGCTTGACCATCGATGCTCGATGCTCGTACCCGATCGGCTCCAAAATATGCACCCACAGAAAACTGGATTCATTCCCAGGTGCTTGGATCCTTTCCAAAATAAAACGGGCTTGCGACGGAGTACTTTGGGGTCCATCAACGAAGAATTGGTTAAACAATGTTACACTTATATGAGAGAACATTACGTAGCCATTTTAAAGGCTGGGCAATGACAATAAAACATGAGCTCTCTGAGGACAGGGACCTTCTCTGTTTCTATATTTATCCTCAGTGCCCAGAACAGGACCCTGCAGAAGAGACACTCACATACGTGGAAGGAAGAAAGGGAGGGAGGAAGGGAGGGAGGCATGAAGGGAAGGAAGGAGGAAGGAGGAAGGAGGAAGGAAGGAAGGAAGGAAGGAAGGGAGGAAGGGAGGAAGGGAGGAAGGACACACGAATTAATGAACCCATTTCTGAGTAATAAAAGCGTATCTGAACTATATCCAGTTTCTATTGTCTTCTTTTTGCTTAGTCTGGCTTTCTCAATATTCCACCAGGGACACACATTACTTATCAAGTACAAAAACAAAACGTGATTTCATAGACAGCTTGAGCCACTGATCGTCGCGTACCCATGATCCACAGGCCCTCTCTGCCGCAATCAGAGAGATCACATATCCACTCGGCCTGGCAAGTGGCTCCCCTCGGCTCCCCCAGGAGGCTCTGTCGGGGGCACCCCCCGCCCTCCAGCACAGCTGGCTACGCCTTTCCTCCCCATCGCTTCTTGACCCTCCCACCTCTCTGGTGCTGTCAGACCACACAGGCTCCTGCCACACCAATTAAGTTCCACCAAGGAGATGAAGGAGATGACAATCACAGTCATTAACACTTAAGGAACGCTTAGGACGTTGTCAGCACGGTGAATTGCTTCCTTAACCCACCTAATGACCACACTGTAGCAAAGGATGCGCAGGTAGGTCACGCAACTGCCCCAGGTCACATGACTGGCCCGACCTGGAAGCCAGGCCGGCCCGATGCAGCCTAAACCTTGAACCGCTGTGCCAACCATCTCTTCCGCAGTCGGTGCTTATGGACTGAGCGTTACTGCGTGCAGACCCAGGCGAGAGGTCCAAGGCGCCACCCTGGGGTCGAGTGGCTACTGGGGCTAATCTGGAGCTCTGGGCCCACTGGGCACGGTGCTGAGGTACATACCGGGAGCTTCAGAACAGAAAACACAACGTCCTCGTAAGAGCTACGAGAGTAAACCCCATAAAAAGTACCAACAGTCGACGTGCCATCGGCGGCCTGCGCCCTCCTTTTAAATGTGTTCTTTCGGCCAACCCTCCCAGTCACTGTCAGAGGTGAGCACCGCCAGGACGCCCATTTCACAGACTAGAACACTGAGGCACAGAGAAGGGGATGTCCTTGCCCAAGGCCACACAGCAAGCAAGAGACACAGTTGGGATGTGACTCTAAAGATTTTCTAACTCCGGGCCGTGGAAATAAAAAACACACCCCACTATGCGAGCTCTCGGACCATCTCTCGGACCACACTGAGGCGTGGGGCAAAAAACCAAGAGAGGAGGCAGTAAAGCAGGGGTGGGGGGGGGGGGGCGGCAGGTGCATCCAGCACCAAAAGAGGCAATACAGAACACAGAGGGCTCCAAACCCTGCCAGCAGAAACAGGAAGATGAGCAACCTTCCAGAAAACAGCCGCAGCCAAGGAGAGGCCAGGCCTGGGGGCGAGGAGAGATGAGAGGCAGAAGCTGGGCAGGCAGGATGGCAGCAGCCATAGGGCACGGGGCTGGGAAAGAAGGGCTGCTTGGGAGAGAATGCAAGAAGCGGGCTGTCTGGGAGGAGAGAAAGCCCGGGAGGAAACGCCCCGCCCCACCGCCCCTCCCCCCCCCACCCCAGCACCTTTGGAGGGAGAGATGGAGTGATGGCTTCTGGCTTCTAAGTCCCCTTTGCACCTTGTTAGATGTTTGGAAAGGGGAAGGCTGGGCCAGAGCGAGAGCCTGTCCCCACGGCCTGGGCCCCTCAGGCTTGCAAGACACCTGCCTGGGAATTAGGGCCACGGAGAGCCCTCCCCGCATCACATAAGTGATGTATGTCCTGCAAACGAACTGGAACCTACTGTAGCACTAAAGAAGCCTCCTGGCTTGAAAATGAGAATCTAAACCACTTCCGGGGTACCTGGCAGGCTCGGTCGGAAGGGTGAGCAACCCTTGATCTCGGGGTCGTGAGTTCAAGCCCCACGTGGGGTGTGGAGATTACTTAAATAAATAAAACTTTAAAAAAAAAAAAAATCTAAACCCACTTCCTTAGAGAGACGAGGCCACGAACATGGGACTTGGAGACAGCCTGCCTGGGTTCCAGTCCCAGCTCTGCCGCGTCCTAACTACGTGATGGCGGGCAAGTTACTTAACTGCGCTGGGCCTTGGGGTACTCACCTGTGGAAGGGGAACGATCTCAGTCATGGGGACAAGGCACGCCAAGTGCAGCGACTTGCGTGTAGAAAGCTACCGGCCCGTGCGTTCTGAGTCCTTTGTCACTGGGTCACGAGGACACGGCCGTGGTTTTCCGAGGGGAACCAGTGCAGACACAGCAACCCTAACTCGTCTATACATTTGTCCAACAGATGGCTGGGGAAGGCAGGCAGATTTCCAGCCAAAGCAGACGGAGCCTTCGGATCCCACAGCCCATTCATAAGATCAACGAGTAGCAGGGAAGGCATTTTTAGTTCCCCCGCCAGGCACTCCCCACTCCCATCCCTGCCACTGGGGGAAGGGTCAGAGTAACACGCCTGCAAGGCCCC
Organism: Herpailurus yagouaroundi; assembly: GCF_014898765.1. NCBI lineage: Eukaryota > Metazoa > Chordata > Mammalia > Carnivora > Felidae > Herpailurus > Herpailurus yagouaroundi. The sequence continues at coordinate 34,027,038 of NW_024412421.1, forward strand.
AGGGGAGGAAGGAAGTATTCTCTGACCGCACCAAGCCCTTCCAATGGCCACGAGCATCTGTTCAGAGACTCTTCTATTGACAGGATGCACTTTCGTCCCTGGGTCACCTTCTCCTACTTGCTGGAGCGAACAATAGCTTCAGAAGCAAGACCCCGTCTGATGGCGGCGGCGGCGGCGGCGGCGGCGGGGGCGGGGGGGGGAGGGGGGTTGGGGGGGAAGTGATGGATGGTCAAAGGGAGGAAAGAAACTGCTAGTTTTCTGTTCCTGAATTCAGCGAGGAGGGAAGCTGGCCGGTCGGACAAAGCCTCAGATCCGACCAGGCAAAAAATATTGTTAAATCTCCTGGTTGTCCACCAGACTGGGGGGAAAGCCAAGAGTTTGTACTTATGCTGCTTGCAAAAGCATCCACCACAGCGGAGGAAGGGTAGTGGTGGTACAGAGGCAGGGATCCTGAGTCAGGGGCCTGGGTTCAAATCCCGCCCCAGCGGCTCTCCACGAGACACCCTCGGTGCCTTATTCAACGTGAGCTGTTACAGCATTTCATACCTCTGATATTTTAGGTTTAATTTTTAAGCAATCTGTACGCCTTAGGACCGCCCAGCCCACAGCAGACTCTTCAGAAATATTCTTTCAATTAAACCAAAGACAAAATACCATTTGCTTAAGGAAACAGTGAAGGAAAGGCGCGGCCACGTGATCCTGTGGCACAATCTCGTACGTTTTCTTCATTTTACGGTTGGCCGCGTAGTTTTGTACAGGCACTGCCCTGAGCATTTTACACACGTTGACTCAGTTACCCTCACAGCAGTCCCCTGAGACTACAGGTAAGGAAACCAGGGCCCCGAGAGGTTAAGTAACTTGCCCCCAGTCACACAGCCAGGAAGTGGCCAGTCGGTGATTCTAACCTCCAGGCCACACTGCCTTTGTTTGCACATCTGTTTCAAAGCTAGACACCAGAGACCTGGAATGGGTCCCATGCCCAAAGGGGCTGGGCTTTTTGCCTCTACCGAGGGGTCTGTGGTTATATACACCATGCATTCCTTCCTTTCAATGGTTTAACACACCCCCAGGGAAGTGCACAAAGTTTACACATCAGAAGTATTTTGCTCAATGATTTCTTACCTAGGTACACACCTGTGTAATCACCTCCCAGATAGAAAGAGGAGACATTTCCAAAAGCCCGCGGCCTTCCGTGGGCCCCTCCCAAGTCAGTGGCTATCTACCCCAAAAGGAGATCACTCTTCTGACTTTTCACACCACACATCAGATTTGCCTTTTCTACAATTTCACATCAATGAAATTGTACTTGTCATATGGCGTGTACTCTGTCCTATCTGGCTCTATTTCCTACAAGTAAAAAACACACATATAACCAAAACACGGACAATGATCTCGGGAGAAAGGAGGATATAGCTGAGTTTCTTTCTCCTGCAAGTTCCAGGATTGTTTTTATTTCGGCTCACTGACTGGTGAAGGTGGGGAGGGCGGAAGACGAGTCTGGAACCACACTGAGTTGACCCTTGGAAAACCAGTGACCCGCAGGGGGCAGAGGAGCCAAAGGAGCCATCTCTTCTGGAGAGGGTACTGTGGGAGCAAGGGAGCCAGGCAGTGCCCCCTGGTTGCTCTGGATGTCCAGAGGGAGCACGTTTCACGAGGCTTTAAACTCCTCAAATCTGGTTCCCCCAGCGCCAGAGGCGCGGTGGGGGTGGCCAGGCTCCTCCCAGCTTGGCCTCCACAGAAGCTCCTCTTTCCCGCGTTGACAATTTCCCCCAAAGATCAGCAATCTCCCCACCCCCACCCCCCTCGAAGGCGCGTTTCCCTACCTGTGCACTGTTGGATGAAGTCCTGATACTGTGCTCCCTGCTCGCCGGGGACGATGGTGGAGCCGTCATATTTAAAAGTCACCCTTTGGATTGGGAGAAGAAAAAACACACACATACACACATCAGCGATGGTAGCAGCCAGGTGCCAAGCTTCCAGCAGGACAATCTAAAGGATGCTCTGAATAGGGAGAAGCCAGCGCTGGCTTTCCACGCTGTCCTGGGTTAAGGCTGCGGGAGACAGCACGGCATGACCCTTAATCCGTCCCGTTTGGAAGCCGGCTCAGTGCACCAGGCCCCTCGCGAGCCCGGGGAGCGGGGCTTGGAGAGCAATGGAAAGTTCCTCACCAGATGACGGCCGAGCAGTCGTCGCGCACCAGGTTGTACGCCGCCCGGCAAGCCTCTTTGTCGATCTTGGTGGCCATCGCCGTAGGGCCGCAGCAGGGACACTCTGCCCGGAGCGACCGAGCGCTCCCCGGGCCGGCCGCAGGGAAAGGAGCGCGGCGGGGACGCGCGGAGGGCGGGCGGCGGTGGTGGCAGCGGCGACAGCGGCGCGGGCTGCGAGGGGCGAGCTGCGAGCTGCGAGCGCGGCGGCGGCTCCGAGGGCGCACAGGGCGCGCGCTGGGATCCAGGCCGCGCCGCCACGCCCCCCTCCGGCCATTGGCCGCTGGGCCGTGGGGGCGGGGCCTCTTGATTCGCCTACGACCAATCCCAGTCCGGGCGGGTTGCGCAACTCCGTGGCAGGGGCTGGAGGAGGGGCTTTCTGCTCCTCCCTCCCCCTCCTCCCTCCCAACCCCCTTCTCGTTCTCCCACTTCCTCCTCCCCAACCCCTCTTTCTCCTTTCCCTCACCCTTCCCTACTCCCTCTCCCTCCTCCCTCCTCCCCTTCCTTGTGGAAGCCCTCCTTAGGCCCTCCCTGCTCCCCTCCTCCCCTCCCCCTCCTTGCTCCTCCCACTTCCCAACCCCTCCTCCGCCTCTTCTCTTACCTCCCCTCCCTTCCTTTCTTCCCCCTTCTCTCTTCCTTTTTAACCCTCCCCGTTATCTCCACCACTTACCCCTTCTCCTTTCTCCCTATTGTCTCCTCCTCCTCCCTTCCCCCTCCTCCCTTGTCTTCTGCCCTCCTCTTCCCTCCCACTGCTTGCCTCTCCCTCTTCCTTATTCCTCCTCCCCACCCCCCACCCCCGCCCAGGCTGCAGAGCTGCAGACCTCCTAGCCTCCAAAGGGGACCTCCAAGCGGGTGACTTAACGCAGCAGACCAATGGAACTGACCCCACCCCGTGTTTGACTCTGGGTTCTAGGTGCGGAGGGACTGGAAAGAAGGAAGCATTTCAAATAGGAGGGGATAGCAAGTGGATTGCTTCCAGAACGCTGGTGGGATCACTGTTTACTTTGTATTCTGGTTATTTGTATTCTGGTTATCTCCCCCTTTGGGTTCCTCTGAGTGCAAAAGCTGACTCATTCGGTCTTCCTCCCTCCCTGGCTGACTCACTCATTCATTCCTTATCCTGCCAGACCACAAAGACTAGTAACAGTGTCAAGGCAGGTAAAAAAGGAAAGGAGGAGCAGGTGTTGCTATAAATAAAAAGTCAAAAACAAATTCCAGTTTGAGGCAGCCCAAAGCAGTTCCTATCTTACTCCTTGATAAAGGTAATGATACAATTGACCGTTGGAAAGAAACAAAAAACTGGATTCGTACCTCGCACCACTGATCAGGGGCAATCCGAAAGCATCACGGCTTTGAATGTAAATAAAGGAGACCGCAGAAGTTTCCGAAGCAAGCCCGGGAAGAAGGCTGAAATGAGAAAGGTCTTTCAGGCTTGACTCAAAATCCAAACCTAGAACAAAACAAGGACACATTTATATGGATAAAGAGTGCTCTTCAAGGAGAAACAACATAAACGACACATAGTGCCTCGTGCAAAGTGTGAAAACAAAAGACAAAGCAGGGAACAGTATTTGCAACTCAAATCACAAAGAATTCATCTTGCTGATGTATACAGAAGCCAATCTAAGCAAAAAAAACGAAAGCAAAAACCGGCCCAGGCCACGACCAGATAGATTAAATGGCTCTCAAACATATGCTCCCTTTCAGCCCAAATTAAGGCAGGGCAGAGATCCCTTCAAAATAAACTAGCAGGTCAGCAAAGATCAAAGTTGGACAAGCCTGCTCTGTGGTGAGGCTAGGGAGACCCAGCCCCTGTCCACACTGGTGGGGGTGCACGTGGGCATAACCCCCACCAGAGGCCACTTGGCAATGTCTAGCAGATTTACAAGCCTACGTGCTCTTGACCAGTCAAGTTCCCCTAGAGGTCAGCGGTGCCCAGGGCTGGCTGGACCCTGGAGTTAGCGTGGTGCCCTGACCCCACACTCGGAGGTGCCGATGCAATTGATCTCAGGTCCAGCCAGGGGGCTGGGATGCTTAAAGTCCCCCTGGGTGATTCTCCTGTGCAGGTGGGGCTACAGCCGCTGCTATAGCCAGGCTCACGTGTGTGTAAATCTGTTCAAGGTTATTCACTGAACTTTATTTCCAGCCGCAAAAGGTTAGGAGCGACCTAACATGCCCATCGGTAGGGGCCTGGGTGAATAGAGTATGACACAGGTCTGCAAGGAGAACCAATGCAGCCGTGAAAGAGGTGAGGGAGGGGAGTCTGGGGTGGGGAGAGACCTTCTCTATGGACTGATATGGAACATTCTAACCCGATACGTCATGAGCGCACAAAGCAGGGTCCAGAACGGTGTTGCTCCCTTTTGGGGTAAAGTTGGGGGTGTAAATAGATATTTCTATTTGTTCGGACACGCTTAAAAGCCTTTGGGAGAGCGCACAAGGGTCAAAGAAGTCATACCTGTGATGGAAATGAGTGGGAGGCCAGATACCAGCGAATGGGGATTGAACCACCTGAATGCATTATATATTAAGTAATCTCCCCCTCCTCCCCCCGCAAAAGTGGCTCCCATCCAGAATATGACTCCACGGGCTCAGCATCCCTGTAGGAAGCACCTTGGCTGTATTTCGCCTTTAACTATTGTTCTCCTTCTATTCGTTGTTGCTGTCGCCCCCTATTGGACGGAAAGCGTAAAGGGCTGGTTTTCAAGGGAACCGCGGTTCTGAGCACCGCGAGGTCAACTCGGCCCAGCAAAGGCGGCAAAGGAAAATGGTACGCCGGAACTAAATACTGTGACAGTATTTGTTTAAACTGAAATCCGCACCCTATACCCAGCAAGCTAATTCATGTTTCTTTAGAAATCAAATGACAATATTTGACACCTTGTTTAATGTACTGCGTCAAAAATTGAGGGAGTGGTATAAATGCATGCTTGCAGGCACGCATGCATGCATGCATTCATTCCTGGCCCTGGGCCCATTATGGTTCCAAAGGGATCACAAACTCACTCGCCTGCAGGGGGCAGGCACGGAATATAAATGAGCTAAGATCTTCCTGCAATCTGCAAGAAAAGTGTTTCTGCGAAAGGTGATCCTCTCTGTTGCGCCCTCCCCTGGCGGTCGCTTCCAGCTTCAGAGCTGACATCCAGGGTTGTGCGCTTTGCCCTCACCGGCATTCCCACTGCAGGAACCTTGGCATGGCGGGTGCCAAGCCCAATTGTCTAGGGAAAGCAGAGCAGAACACCCGGACCTCTCTGCGAAATCTCTTGATCCTTAAACTTTGGCAAACACGTTCCATTTAAGAGTTGCCTGGGTGCCGGGGCGCTCAGTCGGTCAAGCGTCCGACTTGGGCTCAGGTCGTGATCTCGCGGTTTGGGCGTTCGTGCCCCGCGTCGGGCTCTGTGCCGACAGCTCGGAGCCTGGAGCCTGCCTTAGGTTCTGTCTCCTCCTCTCTCTGCCCCTCCGCAATTGTGCTCTGTCTCTCGACAATAAATAAATGAAAAAATTAAAAAAAAGAAAAAAAAAGAGTTGCCTGGGTGCAAATCTGAGCTAGACAAATACTCTCGTGGCCTCGTGGGGCTTACAGTCTAGCAGGGGAGCAAGCAGTTATTTCGGGGTGAACGCTGTTGGCTGCTGACCACAGAAGGTTCTACTCGAATAGACTTCCACAGTGGAGGGCAAGTAGTGGCTCGATGACAGGAAAGCCCAGGGCTAAGGGGGCTTCAGGTGTGTCAACTTACGGCAGCGGACCCCTCATGCAGATGTCAAGCGTTCCCCTCGGAGAGGCCTTCCCCAGCATCCCAATAGAAAGAGCCCCTTCTAGGGGCGCCTGGGTGGCGCAGTCGGTTAAGCGTCCGACTTCAGCCAGGTCACGATCTCGCGGTCCGTGAGTTCGAGCCCCGCGTCGGGCTCTGGGCTGATGGCTCAGAGCCTGGAGCCTGTTTCTGATTCTGTGTCTCCCTCTCTCTCTGCCCCTCCCCCGTTCATGCTCTGTCTCTCTCTGTCCCAAAAAAATAAATAAACGTTAAAAAAAAAAAAAAAGAGCCCCTTCTAGAACATCCTCTCTATCACGTAACCTTTTGTTTTCCACGGCACTAATCTCTATCTGAAATCGTCTTCTTTGTTTATCCCTTGACTTGCCTATTGCCCTCCACTCCCAGAAGAACGTCGGGTCTGTGAGGGCAGGGACAATGTCCGTCTCCTTTACCATTGTACGCCCATGTCCAAGCACATCCCCAATCCCAGACAGACACGCGGTTCGTCGTCACTGGACGGATGGATCTCGGATTAGGCAAGAACTTCTCAGCTATGACGCAAAAAGCAGAAGCAGCAACAGAAAACATTAGATACATTGGACTCGCAAAATTAAAACAAAACAAAACTGTGATTCAGAGGCACGGTCAAGAAAGTGAAAAGAATGCAGAGAATGGGAGAAAGTACGTGCAAATCATATATCTGATAGGGCTCTTGTATCCAGGGTAGATAAAGAACACTTACGACTCAAACAAAGACAAGTAGCCCCATTTAAATAGAGGAAAAGAGGGGCACTTGGGTGGCTCAGTCAGTTAAGCGTCCCACTCTTGATTTCGGCTCAGGGCATGATCTCACGGTGGCGGGATAGGGCCCCCTCACACCCCGCTGGTGGGCATGTGAAATGCCGTGTCTACTTTGGAAAAGAGCTTGGCAGTTCATCAAAATGTTAAACGTGGAGTTGGCACATGACCCAGCGACTCCAGCCCCAGGAATACACCCAAGAGAAATGAAAACATACATCTACATAAAAACTAGCGTGTGAGTGTCCACAGCAGTGTTGTTCACAATGGCCAACGTTCCAGAATTTTCGTCTCCCCCAAAAGAAACTCCGCAGTCATCGGCAGTCACTCTCCTGGCCCCCCACTCCTGGCCCAGCTCCTGGCAGTCATGAGCCTACCTTCTGCCTCTCATGGATTTGCCTCTTCCTGATGCCTCGTACGGATGGATTCCCGCCATGTGATCTTTTGTGGCAAGCTCCTCCCATGTCGTGTAATGTTTTCGAGGTTCCTCCAGGTTGTAGGACGAATCTGTACCTCTTTCCTTTCTATGGCTGAATAAATATTTCATTGTATGCAGAGACCATATTTCGGGCGTCCATTAATTAGTTGCTGGACATTTAGGTTTCTGCTTCTCGGGTGCACAATTTGTGAATATATGAAAAATCACTGAATTGTACACTTAACAAAAGGTTGAATGAAGTTTTTTAAAAGAGTCAAGGAGGGGGTGCCAGGGAGGCTCTGTTGGTTGAGCATCTGACTCTTGGTTTCAACTCAGGTCGTGATCTTGAGGTTCGTCAGTTCAAGACCCACATCGGGGTCTGTGCTGACAGCGTGGAGCTTGCTTGGGATTCTCTCTCTCTCTCTGTCTCTCTCTGCTCCTCTCCCGTGCATGCTGTCAATCTCTCTCAAAATAAACTTTTTTAAAAAATTAATAAAAATAGTCTCTCTCTCTTTCTCTGCCTCCCCCTCCCCCCGCCTTGCGTGTGCTCTCTCTCTCTCTCTCTCTCTCTCAAAAAAAAAAAAAAAAAAAAAAAGAATGAAGGAACGTTCTCGAGCTT
>NW_024412421.1:34034838-34053021 GCF_014898765.1 Herpailurus yagouaroundi
CTAGTGTGTGTGAGCCCCATAGTGCGTGTTTCACAGCATTGCCTCTTTCGGGCCCAACCGCCATGCCAGATGGACGAGTTATACAATATCTACAAATGTGTGATGACAGTGGGGAGTATTAGTAATAGTAATTATATGGCGCATACATTATATGGTGATTATATTATGCAATATTAGCCATAGTAACGTCTTCCTAATGAGTGTGTGCCAGGCGCCGTGTTAAGTGCTTTGCAACTACCTTCTCAGCTAATTCTCGCATCCGCTGGGGCGACCCTGTCACTAACACCCGGACATAGATGAGGGAGCTGAATTCATCCCCCAAGGTTGCACAGCTAGAACATTGCACAGATACGAATTGAACCCAGGCGGTCTGCCCTCAGGGGTCTGAGCCTCCCCACCAAGAAGCAGAGTTTGGAGACCTTGACATCGATCCGAGGTAGCTCAGCTATACATGCCCTGAGACAACCAGAAAAATCTGTGCTGGCCTTTCAAGACCATTCACTTCGTGCATGGGTTTTATTTCTTTCACTGCAAAAACCTTACAGACTTTGTAAGGTCGGCGTCCTGGTTCCCACATTTTCCTTGGAGCTACCAGTTGAAAGAAAGAAAGAAAGAAAGAAAGAAAGAAAGAAAGAAAGAAAGAAATCCCACCTCAGCTGTAATTAGAGATGGGAATAAAACATAACCCTGAAACTTGCTGTTCTCAGCAAGGTGGTCGTCATTCTGAAGCAGGTGCCTTACACGGAACAGATATTTATAAGCAAATGGTATTTATAGAATCGGTGCTGAGCTCACCCATTGTCAAATCTCTGAAAAGAGGTTCCCAGGAACGTTTGCAAAATGAAGATGCTGGGCCAGTGACTGAGGGAGTGTAAAACAGGGCTCTTGAATGGTCTTTTTCAGGAACTGAGTCGCTTAGAGCCAACGCCGCTCAGGTTCCAGACATCCAGCCGGAAGACACTGGAAAGCCAACGTGACCTGGGGTCTTAGCTGCTGGTGAGTAGGAAAGTGGTCTAACAGTTAAGGGTTTGGGCAGCCACTCGCCCAAATCTGGGCTCTGCCATACCTTTCCCCAGCCTTAGTTTCTTCTTCCACAAAATGGGTATCTCCCACCGAGGAATTCATTGAGCATCACATGTGGAAAATGCGTGTGAAAGATATAACAGCGGCTGGTATTTTACGTGCCAGCCCCCACATCTGTTTGCAACCTTAAACTACTTAGTAGAAGTCACACGCTGCACTAGAGTCCACAGGGAAGCATAAACTATATATACATACACACAGCTGACCTTTGAACAACGTGGCTTTGAACTGCGCAAGTCCACGCGGGTGTTTTACGGTACAGCACTGTAAACGTATTTTCTCCTCCTTGCGATTTTCTTAATATCTTGTTTCCCCCAGCTTCATGTATTGTAAGCACACAGTACCTACTACATATACAAAATATGTGTGAATTGGCTGTTGACCTTATCGGTAAGGCTTCCAGTCAACAGTCAGCTATTACTAGTGAAGATCTGGGGGAGTCACAAGTTATATGCAGGTCTTCACTGTGCAGGGGTTCAGCCGCCCTAACCCTTCATTGGTCAAAGGTCAAGTATATATATATATATATATATATATATATATATATATATATACACACACTCTCTCTCTCTCTCTCTCTCCATATATGTATCAAGTATATAAGCAGGAAGAATTGAATGCAGGGTATTGACCGCACCAGGGCTGGGAGATCTGAGAAGCCACGCAAGTTGACGAAGTGCCCCCAGAGAGTAAGCACAGCACGGAGACTGGCAACCAGCCCTGGGCTGGAGGGACAGAGAGCCCTGGGGCTGGGGTCACCCAGGGAAAGCTGAAGCGTGGAGGAGGTACACCCGCTAGAGATTTGCTCCAAAAAGGAGCAGAAATACCCAGGCCTTTTTCCCCCTCCTGCCGTCCAGTCTCTACCAGTGTCCCCCATTGGCCAGACCCAGCAGGAAGCCACTGACCAGGGAGCCTGGGAAATACAGACGGGGTGGGGGAGGCCCTTCTCCCACCCCCACAGTGACGCAGAGCAGAGCAAGGGGGAGGCGCAGACCTAACTGGCTCTGGAGGAGCACTCCTGCCCCGAACACGGGAAGAGGGGGTCGTGCTTTACGGTGAGCGGTCAGACCACAGTTTGAGAATTGCGTGCTGATGGGGGGACCACGCTTAGAGGAGGAGCCCGGCTGACACAGGGCAGTGCTCAGGACAGAGCGGGGAGAGAGGCCTCAGATGCAGTATATCCTTCAGGAGGGCAGTCCTCACGGAGGACGGGAGAACTGCCTCTCCATTTGGCAACTGGCCGTCTTCGTGCATGAACCTCCGGAAAGCAGATGAAAAACAGTTACCGGAAGACAGACTGGAGTCGGGATAAAGAAGCTCTTTCTGATGCAGACGGAATGGGCTCCTCTGTGAGGTAGCAACTCTTATAGCATCAGCTAAATTTTCACATTTTCTGTCTTCTCTCCCCTGAACAGGGTATAAATTCCTCAGAGGCAGGAATGTGTCTGTAGAGCTGCCTGACTTTAGGCAAACACAGTATATGAAAACCTGGGTTTTCCGGTTTTGCTGAAAACAGACAAGCCTGCACATCTGACGCAAAAGTTTTTCCAACAGTAATTTGAACGTTGAATACTTTCAGGTTCACAGGAGATGTTTTCGGAACCATTTATTTCACGCCGGAGAAGGGAAACCATTACAATGGGGAGGCCCCACGGGGAGGAAGAAATTCATGTGGACAATATGCAAATCAGAAGCCACAACTGTCTACAGGACACAGCGAAAGTGAGCATCCCTTTGGCTTGAAGCAACCATAGCAGTGACATGCCGAGAGTAAAGACAGACTGTTCGAGTTAATTAACGGGGAATATTCCATGTGGTTCAAGGAATGCAATACATCAGAAATCAAATATTCAATAGAATTAAAATGAAATCCATTTAAAAACCAGTTCCCTGTTTGGACATTTAATAGGCAGAGAAAAAGGGAAGACAAACTAGCAGAGAAAACCAGAAGAGCAGGAAAAAGAGAAGACAGAGAAGTTCGGAAAGACAAGGAGGCTTTCTTATTCTAGAAATCAGGACTCTGGTCAATCAGCAAAGTCGATATCAGTTCCCTTAGCCTGGAATCCACCCCTTCCTAGATTTCCTAGAGACAACGTTCGCTCGTTCTTGTCACCCTCAGATTCCCACAGTGTATGCAATGCTTAATTAAATCAGTTAATGACAATGACAAACACAACTGCCAGGAACAAGTTTGGGCACAAACGCACCCAGCCCTAGATAAGCATTGAGACCAATCGGTAGGGGAAGGAGTCCACAGGTGCAGGGCTGAGCGTGCTACCGTGTTTCACAGAAGAAACAGGACCCGTCTGCTAACCGAGGGAGTCAGTCGGGCAGTCCCTATCAAAATGACACCAGCATTCTTCACAGAGCTAGAACAAACAATCCTGAAATGTGTATGGAACCAGAAAAGATCCCGCATAGCCAAAGCAATCTTGAAAAAGAAAACCAAAACAGGAGGCATCCCAATCCCAGACTTCAAGCCATAGTACAGAGCTGTCATCATCAAGACAGTACGGTACTGGCACAAAAAGACAGTCAGACCAACAGAACAGAATAGAGAACCCAGAAATGGACCCACCAATGCATGGCCAACTAATCTTTGACAAAGCAGGAAAGAACATCCATGGAATAAAGACAGTCTCTTCAGCAAATGGTGCTGGGAAAACTGGACAGCGACAGGCAGAAGAATGAACCTGGACCACTTTCTTACACCAGACACAAAAATAAACTCAAAATGGATGAAAGACCTCACTGTAAGACAGGAAGCCATCAAAATCCTCGAGGAGAAAGCAGGCAAAAACCTCTTTGATCTTGGCCGCAGTAACTTCTTACTCAACACGTCTCTGGAGGCAAGAGAAACAAAAGCAAGAATGAACTACTGGGACCTCATGAAAATAAAAAGCTTCTGCACAGCGAAGGAAACAATCGGCGAAACTAAAAGGCAACTGACAGAATGGGAGAAGATATTTGCAAACGACCTATCAGATAAAGGGTTAGTATCCAACAATCTATAAAGAACTTCTCAAACTCAACACCCAAAAAACACATAATGCAGTGAAGGAATGGGCCAAAGACATGAACAGACACTTCTCCAAAGAAGACACCCAGATGACCAACCGACACATGAGAAAATGCTCCACGTCACTCCTCATCAGGGATATACAAATCAAAACCGCAATGAGATACACCCTCCCCCCCGGTCAGAATGGCTGACATGAACAACTCAGGCAACAACAGATGTTGGCGAGGACGCGGCGAAAGAGGATCTCTTTTGTATTGTTGGTGGGAATGCAAGCTGGCGCAGCCACTCTGGAAAACAGTGTGGAGGTTCCCCAAAAAATTGAACTAGGGTAGAACTACCCTACGGCCCAGCAATTGCACTACTAAGGTATTTACCCCAGGGATACAGGAGTGCTGTTTTGAAGGGACACGTGCACCCCCATGTTTATAGCAGGATCATCGACAATAGCCAAAGTATGGAAAGAGCCCACATGTCCCTCGATGGACAAATGGACAAAGAAGACGTGGTATATATAGACGATGGAGTATTACTCGGCGATCAAAAAGAATGAAATCTTGCCATTTGCAACTACGTGGATGGAACTGGAGGTTATTATGCTGAGTGAAATTAGTCAGAGAAAGACAAAAATCATGACTTCACTCACATGAGGACTTTAAGACGCAAAACAGACGAACATAAGGGAAGGGAAACAAAAATAATCTAAAAACAGGGAGGGGTGCAAAACATAAGAGACTCTTAAATATAGAGAACAGAGGGCTGCTGGAGGGGTGGTGGGAGGGGCGATGGGCTAAATGGGGAAGGGGCTTAAGGAATCTACTCCTGAAATCATTGTTGCACTATATGCTAACTTGGATGTAAATTAAGAAATTAACTAATTAATTTTTAAAAATTTAACGGTAAAAATGCTAAGCTTTATGTTATGTATTTTTTACCATTATTAAAAAAAAGCACATTTAGTTGTTTTTTAAGGTGTCTAAGATTGAGACATTTAAAAATTTTGAATGTAGTTTGGAACACTTAAGGGAACTTAAAATAACTAAATTTGGGGCACCTAGGTGGCTCAGTCACTTTGGCTCAGGTCATGATCTCACGGTGGTTCGTGAGTTCGGGCCCCACGTCAGGTTCTGTGCTGACAGCTCAGAGCTTGGAGCCTGTTTCAGATTCTGTGTCTCCCTCTCTCTGCCCCTTCCCCGCTCCTGCTCTGTCTCTCTGTCTCTCCTAGATGAATAAACGTTGAAAAAAAATTTTTTAAAGAACAAAATTTGTAAATGGAGTTAATTGCAGGGGAAATTTTAACCCACTAATTTATGAATTGATTATTAACAAAAGAAAACCAGGTTGAAAAAAAATCAGGTGGAAGTTGGCTAACAGAGTCATCTTAAAAGATAAATGTTTATAAATTAAAATTTGGGGGCGTCTAGGTGGCTCGGTCAGTCAAGTGTCTGACTCTTGATTTTAGCTCAGGTCATGGTCTCATGGTTTGTGGAATCAAGCCCCACATCGGGCTCTGTGCTAACAGGGAAGAGTCTGGTTGGGATTCTTTCTCTCTCTCTGCTCCTTCCCCACAGGCTGGCGCTCGCGCTCTCTCTCTCTCTCTCTCTCTCTCTCTCTCTCTCTCTCTCTCAAAAAAAAATTAAAGTTTGATTAGACATTAGAAGTTAGGGATGACTTTATGCATTAGCTCATTTTGTTTGGGCATCCATTTACTTTTTCGTTCAATAAAGATTCCTTCCGTGACCTGATAATACTTGACGCGGTGCTTACGGCAGGCTAATTGGCAGGGTCACTGTTACTATGTCCTTTTTTATTGAAGGGGAGTCTGGGGCTCAGCCACCTGTCCATCGGCACACACATGGCAAGTAAAAAGTGGCCAGCCTGGAAGCCAGACCCTCGGGTGCTTCCTCTATGCAATGCTGTGGGTTCCGATTCATCTTCCCCCGGGACCAAAGTTCAGATCCTCCGTGGTGACAGTGAGACAGAAAGGAGACAACTCTAAAAGCCACTTTGGAAAATGACAGAGAAATGGACAGAAAGGCACATTTTCCCAGGGGAGAGAGCCACGGTGAGGACCGCGGACCCAAGGCACGTCTGATAGAATGCTGAAGAGAATTTCTGAGTTAGAACCAACAGGGGCTACTGAGGCACCCCGAGCCAGCAAGAATGAAGCGGTCAGTCCCCTGAGCCCGGGGATGGGGAGACAGGAAGGAGTGTTCCCGCAGCCTGGGGGGGCGGGAGCCTCGGATGGGGATTGCTAAAGCTCCTTCTTCCTTGACCGGATGTGAGTCAGGCTCCTCTTGACCTTGATGAGGTCTTGACCTTGGCTCCCAACCTCTTGGACTTGCCAAGCCCAGATTGGGCAAAGAATCCTGCAAAGTCAGTTCAAGGAGAATCCCCTGACCCTTGGTATCTGATCAAATTCCTCATCTCCCACCTTTGGCCTGTCTTCAGCAAGAACTGTGCCCCCCACCATGACTCCTCCCTGTAAGGTTCCATCCAGGGCTCGCCACCCCCCCCCCATCCAGCTGTAAACCCCCAGCTGTCTCTGCTGTATTCAGAGGTGAGCTCAGAGCCTCTCTCCTATTGCCATGGTCTTAAAACAAGGCTATTTGCATCTTTAACGACTGTCAGAATAATTTCTTTTTTAACAGGATGGCCTGACAGGAGCCAGGGTCATGGAAGGGAGCAGCCACTGACAGAACATCAACCTAGAGCAGGGAGTGTGCAGGAAAAGAAATGTCCAGAAGTCGGTGAGATGAACACAAGAAGAAGGGGCAGGACCAGGAGGAGAACATGGCAGCCAGGGAAGGATTGGTGCCAGCCCATCAACGGCGTCAGGGGAAGCAGGCAGGGGACAGGGGATCGACACACAGACCAGGCCAGCCAAGTCTTTGGAGGCCTGGGAGGTGACCAGAAAAAGGACTTTGCACGAGATTAAAGGTCAACAAGGCAGAGAAGAGGTGTGGCAGACAGACATGACTCCACAGTTATCAGCCTAACCCAAAAAATCCCAGCACGGGTGGACTTTGGCCCCCAATCTGCTGGATGAGAAACGGTCACTTGGAGAGGTACACACCCTTCCCACCCCCTCTCCCTACCCAACCCATGTCACTGCACGGGCCTGTCCGATGCACAGAGCTGCTTTGTCAGCTGCTTTGGCCAGGCCTTTGGCCCTCAGACTTCTCAGACACCATGGCATGCAATATTGCAGAGCCCTTTGGGGACTCACACATGCACAACCCAGAATTTGGCCATGGGGTTAACTCCCACGGCCTCCCCTTGAGCAGTGGGGCCCAGGAACTCACACACAAATGTGTCCCCGTTTTGTCTCCTGGAAGGACAGTTCTGAGCTGGATTACACAGGCTCCCCAGAGGTCCCATGAGATCCACCATGCAGTCGCCCCTGCATGGGGGCAGGGCATTGGACAACTCCATGGTATATCCCTCTGATTCTCTGTTCCGCACCCCCAACCCGCATTCCTACTTCCTGGAATCACATGTGTTATGCAACTTGGAAGAGAAAAATACGAAGCTTTCCAGTTGAGCTCAGCCTTCCGGGAACAAACCACATGGGAATGGCCTGGCCTTGAGTGCACAGACTCATAATCCAAGATTCTCAGTCAACAAATAGGTCTTCGTCTCCAGAATGCTGCCACTCGTGAGTCTGAGGGAGTACGAGAAGGATAGACCCCATATGAGTTCGGACTCAGTCGTTGCAAGTGAGAGAAACAGAAACCGTACTGACATAAGCCAATAGTTTGGGGAGAGAAAAAAGAGGGGGGATGTAATTCACTTCTCTTGCAGTGTAATTCACTTCCTTCCATGCAGAGAATTTCCAGCTTACATCCTCCCTCAGCGATAAAGAAAAGAGGACTTCTTGCTCTCTCCGGACAACTGTATAAAAATGCTAGGGAACGATTCTGATTGGCCCAGCCTGGAGGACGTGTCTACCCTTTGAGCCAATCACTTGTCGCCAAGGAAGGGGGCTGCTGTGATTGGCTAAATATGGGTTATACGCCCAGGCCCGTGGGTGGGCTTCTCAGATCGGCAACTTCAAGAGAAGCTCCCGGAAGGGACTTTGGGGAGGAATCGTTTCCTAAAGGACGATGCAGCCCATGCTGTTGGTGTTCCGTCCGTATTCCTCCCGCCTCCCTTCTGCAGCTGCCAGTACCTTCAGGCCTGGATCTGAGGCCTTCGATTCTGTCCCCTGGCCAGGCAGGTTGGAAACGCAGGCCGGTTAGCCCTGCGAGCAGCTGTCAGCCAATACGCGCCACGAGTGTTGTGTAAGTACCTGGTCCGCCCCACCCCTGGGGTGGGAAACCTCCAAAGGGTGTGTTCTCCACTGTTTCCGAGAGTTCCCTGTGCGTAAAGCTCCGGCCACCTTCGGAAGTGGGGCTGGCTTCATTCGTGCCGCGAGGACCCCTTCCCTTTTGCTCTCTTGCTCCTTCCTCCCAGTCAGCGTTTCTGCACTTTCCAAATCAGCTACTTGAACTTGATTCTTAGCCTCAAGGCCTGCGCCTGGGGAGCCCTGGCGATCGGGTAGGGGGCAGGGCTGTCCCTGCGCAAGAAGCGCAAAATAACCGTGGGCACCCACAGCCCTGCTTTCTCATTTACCTGTCCATCTACAGAGCTTTAGGTCAGGCGTCTAAGAAGCAGATCTCGAGACCCGGATTCTCTGCCCTGGTTTGCGACGGGAGAGCCCTCAGGAGAAACCTGTAAGGAACGGAGGAAGTAGGACAGGGCAGGAGGAAGCCCAGCCAAGGGGGATCTCAGCTCATTCCCAGAAAGAGCTCTGGAGCTTGACTAGAAACACAAAATTATCCCCTCCACCTTGAGGCAAGGGGGCCACGGCTTTGTACTCTGATACTGGTCAACCAGAGGCGGCAGGCTGCCCTCAAGGGGAGGAGGTTGAAAGCCTCTAGGCGGAATAGTTTGGGTATTCACAACTCGGATATTCACAGCTATTCACAACAGATGGGATCTGGGGGAGGCCGGGCCGCATCTTCTACTTGTGGATTTCAGCCTGTAGGAAAAGGAGCCTCAAAGCTGCTAAAACTCGACACGGACAACAACTATGTACTGAATGTGGCAAAAAAAAAAAAAAAAAAAAATAGGATACAGGTGCTTTGCGTTCTCCAAGTTTACGGTGCACTTGTAGAAGTTAAAATAAAGCTGCCTTGGGGCACCTGGGTGACTCAATGGGTTAAGCAGCTGACTTCGGCTCAGGTCACGATCTCACGGTTGGTGGGTTCGAGCCCCGCGTCGGGCTCTTGGCTGACCGCTCGGAGCCTGGAGCCCGCTTCGGATTCTGTGTCTCCTTCTCTCTCTCTGCCCCTCCCCTGCTCACACTCTGTCTCTGTCTCTCTCAAAAATAAACATCAAAAACAAAAATTTTAAATAAAGGTGCTCAATCACCCAGTGCCAGACGCGCAGCTCGGTGCTGACGGGTTTCTATGTTCCTGGAGTCCGCGTTTCCCGCTGTTCCCCGTAAGCTCCCCTGGTTGAAGCCAGGTTGGGCCCCTGGACTCACTTGCTGCCTCTTACCCCGGCCTTCGTACCCACTGTTCCCTCTGCCTTTCATGCCCTTTCCTCCTTCACCTGCCTACTGATCCCCCACGTACCCCTGTGAATAGCTCAGATGTCAGTCACCGATCGCTCTGTCAAAAGCGGGTAAGCTTTATCCCAGGGGTGCCAGAAAACTTCAGTATTCGAAAAAAAAAAAAAAAAGTAGTTCATGAAATTTACCACGCCAACAGAGTAAAAAAAGAAAACACTGACCGCGGCAGTGAACCTGTGTTGTGGACTGAGTACGGCACCCCAGGCACCCTGCTAAGCCCTCTGCAATGACTTATGCAAGTTCTTCCTGTGACCCAGATGCTCCCTGTAGGCTCGGTTGTAAACCCCGTTTCACAGAGGAGAAAAGCAAGGCACAGAGAGTCTCGGTAACTTGCCCGAGGTCACACAGCTGGTAAATGGTAGACGGGAGAGCTGAACTCCCGACGACGACGACACCGGGTGTCGTTACTACCTGCCGTGCCAAAGGAATGATTGGAGGGACCGGCATACGGGAAGTGACACAGGATCCGGAGAGAGGACAGCCCTCCGGGTGAGTCCCCGCAGTGGAGGACAGCGAGGCTCGGGCAGGCAGTGCAAGGGTTCTGGCTGGAGGCTGCAGTGCAGGACATGCATCTCGTCTGTGAAGCCGACTCCCAGGGACCCAGTGTCCCGGCCTCCCTTGGGTCCCCGGGGCACAGGGCCTCCTCCGCCCATCCCTTATCTTCTCCGTGTCGCAACTGTGTGTTCACGGGGGACGCGCGCTGGGTTTCACTCAGACCTTTTTGGCCAGGACTTATTTGCCCTGCCTGGAAACAATCCACTTTTCTGGAACAAAAAAGAGGGACAGGATTCGAGACCCCAGGAGCCCTGGTGGGAACAAAGCCAGAACCCACTCCGGGAGGCGGTGACTCAAGAAGCCAGTCCCTGGCAGGTCAGAGCAGACCAGCTGCTCAGCTGACCAGGTACTGACCAGACACTTCAGTATTTGAAAAAAAATACTTTCTCCCAAGTGGGGGCAGGCCTGGGCCTGGAGTCTGACCTTCCGGAGGACCACGGGGGTCCAGCATCCAGGATTGGGGGGGGGGGACAGGCAGCTTGTAGAGGAATGCAGAGGTGATGTCGAACAGGGTGATGGGAGTTCCGAGGGGATTTGTCTGAGAGTGCTGCCTGACGCTCTATTCCTAGAATCCTTCAGGCACCACTTCTGGGCTCAGTGGAGAGTGTGCTGTGATCGATTAGCAATGTCTGCCACGGGTATAGGATTAGAAGTATGGGCAGGACCGTTATGTGTTTACCATCCCAGTTAGCGGGGCGTGGGAGAAGGGAGCTGATAACTAGTAACACTAGCGGCTACCAGCTACTGAGCTCTTGGAACGTGCCAGAAACCACCAAATGTGCTTTTCCTGCCCTATTTCATTTCATTCTCAAACCAGCTCTGGGAGATAAGGGCGGCCCCTCCTTTAGAAGGTCTGTTCCACGAGGGCCATGATTTTAGCTCCCTGTGTTGCTTACTGCTGTATCCCCAGCCCCTCGAAGAGTACCTGGCAGGGCCTCCGTGAAGCATCTGCTGTTGACTAGATTAACTCTCATTTTGCAGATGACGACACTGAGGCCCAGAGGGGTAAGCGACTTGCTCCCAGGCCTGCAGCTAGCAGGAAGCACCGCTGTGGGACAGCGTCTCTTGTACAACTTTGTGATGATGGCATCATCCTGTAACCTCTGCCGTCCAGGGCAACAGTCCCTAGTGTGTGTGGCTGTGAATGCTCGACATGAGGCTCAAGCGACGAATTTTGAGTCGTAGGTGGTCTTAGCTAATTGACATTGAAATGGCCACCTGGGGCCGTTGGTGACCACTTTGCACAGCATCGCTCTAGAGCCTGGGGGGCTTGACTCCCCCCCAGACCGATACCAGACTCCAGATTCAGAATGTGGTTCTGATGAACACGGGTACCCTGAGACGTTCCCGGTCTCCACCGATGCGCACGGATACCCTGAGACGTGCTCAGTTGCAGTTCCGTCGGGGAGGGCAGGGGTGTAACCAAGGAGTGGGCTTACCACGAACAACTGGGTTTGTGTTCTGCCGGCTGCAACAGTTCTGGGAAGGCTTTTTTCCGCGTTGTCTAACTTTACACGAGACGTCGGAAGACTCCAGAGGAGGATATGGCCCACTCGGGGTTACCTGCTGGCCTTGGACCCAGACCCTGAAGTCCCTCCCAAGTGTTTCATTTTAACAGTTGACGAAAAGAGAAACGCGTGGTCCGCCTGGCGTGCCACGGGGGAGTCAGGCCGCGGGCGATGCGAGCTTAGCTAGGGGCCTCGGTGTAAGCGGCAGGACCCAAGACAGAGTCAGTGGCAGGTGAAACCGTGACGGGCCGGGAGCCTCTTGTACGTCTTACACGTGGCACCTGCTTCCCCGGTCACCTTGTCCCTACCTCTGGCCGGGGGCGGCCGCCGTCTTTCCTTCCTTCCAGTCACGGCATCCTCCTGAGAAAGTGCCAAAAGCTGATGGAAACGCTAAGGTATAAATGACCGGGAGGCAGTGCGTCCACTGCCCGACAATTTCTCTCTTGACAGGAAGAAGGGGCTTCAGCTGGCAACGGCTCTTCGGCTGGCCGAGCGTCAGGCATCGTCAGCAAAAGCTCACACATGTTCAGCTGTCCGTGGCAGGTGCCGCCGGGAGTGCTGGTCATAGGGTAAATCAGTGATTTCTTATTATTATTTTATTTATTTATTTTTTTTTAATTTTTTTTTCAACCTTTATTTATTTTTGGGACAGAGAGAGACAGAGCATGAACGGGGGAGGGGCAGAGAGAGAGGGAGACACAGAATCGGAAACAGGCTCCAGGCTCTGAGCCATCAGCCCAGAGCCCGACGCGGGGCTCGAACTCACAGACCGCGAGATCGTGACCTGGCTGAAGTCAGACGCTTAACCGACTGCGCCACCCAGGCGCCCCTCTTATTATTTTTTTAATGTTTATTTATTTTTGAGACAGAGAGAGACAGAACGTGAGCGGGGGAGGGGCAGAGAGAGAGGGAGACACAGGTTCCGAAGCAGGCTCCAGGCTCCAAGCTGTCAGCACAGAGCCCGACGCGGGGCTCGAACCCACGAACCGCAAGAGCGTGACTTGAGCGGAAGTCAGAGGCTCAACCGACTGAGCCGCCCAGACAGACGCCCAGTGTGGCTCTGCCCATTGGCTGGCCTGATCCTCTAGAGGGCATCTGGTGCTTCCTGTCCTCGGGTCTAAACAGTTACAAACTTACAAGAGTGAGCCTGCCAAGAACTGCGCTTGGGGCCGTGATCCAGGTCGGCCCCTGGGCCTGCCCCTCGGTGCCCGGCTGCAATTTTTCTAGATTACTCAGCTTTGGGGAGGGAAGCTGGGCCAAGGACAAACACTTGGTGAGAAGAACAGACTGTTTAGAGAACAGGCCCACCTCCTTCTCCCTCCCTCCTCCTCCAGGAGACCGGGGAGCCTGCAAACTCCCCGCAGGGGGGGCGGGGCCAGCTCCAAGTGCAAGTTCTCAGGGCCCGCCCCTGCCAAGCCCAGCTGCTCTCTGGAAGTCTGGCTGGCCTTTCACACTCATGCTTGCGGGGACACCTTTCTCTGCCTCCCCTTCCTGCCGGCTGCAACCTCCTGGGCACAGGGAGGTCAGGGCCAACTCAGTAGCCTGAAAGAAAAGCAGCTTGCAGCCCTTTCAGAGAAGCTTCTAGCGCGCTGGTTAACTTTGGGCGCTGGCGCACGGTGGCGTGGGTTCCTCATCCTGGTTTCTGCGCTCACCCATCTGTGTGGTACGGGATGCGTCCTCCACTCCTAGAGCCTCTGTTTCCTCATCTGTAAAGTGGGGTGACGGTAGCATGGGCCCCGAAGGCTACCGTGAGGGCCTGTGTATTACCTGCCATTAACTAGGCCTCACTTGCCTACACCTTCCTCCTCCCCGCCCCGTGCCTTTTTCTTTCCCTTTTTTTTTTTCCTATTTTTATTTTTTGCCATTCTGTGTATCCAGATGACGTGTTCTTTACGAGGGAGAGTCAGCTGTGCGTGTTCCTGAAGTATCGAGCATAGAAATAACAGCCTCGCGTGTCCCTCTCTGGTGACAGTTCCACCTGCCCCATCTAGGGCCGGCAGCCTCACAGAGCTCGACACTCAGGCTTGGGATTTAACGCTCTGAGATTGTTGTCTTGGAATTCTTTAAATTTTTTTTTTCAACATTTATTTATTTTTGGGACAGAGAGAGACAGAGCATGAAGGGGGGAGGGGCAGAGAGAGAGGGAGACACAGAATCGGAAACAGGCTCCAGGCTCTGAGCCATCAGCCCAGAGCCCGACGCGGGGCTCGAACTCACGGAGCGCGAGATCGTGACCTGGCTGAAGTCGGACGCTTAACCGACTGCGCCACCCAGGCGCCCCTGTTGTCTTGGAATTCTTAATAATTCCATTTGTTGGATTTGTATGAGTGGGTTGGTGGGCGTGGCTCACAGGTTTACGTCACTGTCGCTCCGTGGGGGCTTGGGCACAGACGGGTGCAGGGAGGCTCAGGGCCAAGCCTCTGGGCGCTGCCCACTAAATTCCACGGCCTGGGGTGCCGTGAGGGCCTGCATGTGTCCCACAAGTATCTCCATGCTCAAGGCACCCGGCACAAGACGGCACCACGACAGATCGAGAGAGATTGCCGAAGAAAGGAAATCACGTTCTTCTTGCTTTAGGGGCCCCACATTTTCATTTTGCCCCGGACCCTGCAAATTACGTAGCTGGCCGTGGTTCCGTCTGGTGCCCGAATCTCAGAAGTGTCAGGGCACTGAGCCACGGCCAGGGGTTCCCACCAGAACAGCCTTTGGGGGGTTATTTAGAGCCTCACAAATATGCACTCCTCTGGGCCAGCGTTATTTATAACAGGGAAAGCGGCCCAACAATGGGGGAGAGGGGGTCAAGCATACAATCAAGATGCGGGGGGGGGGCGATCAGATGCCCCTGGAGAAGCATGTCGTAGAGGAGAACTTAGGGCGTGAGAAAAACTCATGATATTTGCAAAAGAGGAAAAAAGGCAGTCAGCAGAGGGCCTGTACCACGTGACTTCATTTGCATAGATGTGTGGGCAACATATACTGGGCTGACTTACACTTAAGTACTGACAGCTGCTCTCCTTAGGTGGGCGATTTTTTTCCCCCTTTTGTGGGTGCGTGTTTTCAACTTCCACACACGGAGCGCACATCACTTTTGCCATTGCACAGAGGAGCGACGGTGCAGGGGGCAAGCTTAGTTCAGACCTGCAGACTGTGAGGCTTGACTGCCTGGGTTCAAAGCTCGGTCCTGCTCTGGCCAAGCTCTGTGACCTTGGGCAAGTGATTGAACTTCTCTGGGCTTCAGTCTCCCCGTCTGTGAGCCGGGCGAGTAATACCACCTCCCTCAAAGAGGCACGGAGATGAAATGAGTTCAGAGGTGCAAGGGGCTTAGACCAATGGCTAGCTCATAGCAAGCTGCGTATAGCATTGATGTTATTCTTGTAAAGAAATTATATAAGAGAGGGGCGCCTGGGTGGCGCAGTCAGTTAAGCATCCGACTTCAGCCAGGTCACGATCTCGCGGTCCGTGAGTTCGAGCCCCGCGTCGGGCTCTGGGCTGACGGCTCAGAGCCTGGAGCCTGTTTCCGATTCTGTGTCTCCCTCTCTCTCTGCCCCTCCCCCGTTCATGCTCTGTCTCTCTCTGTCCCAAAAATAAATAAAAACGTTGAAAAAAAAATTAAAAAAGAAATTATATAAGAGAAAAACCCAAAGACGCAACAATATTAGCAATCATTATTTCTGGATGGTGCAGAAGCGAGTGGTTTACTTTTCCTTTTGGACTTCTCTGCATTTCCCTTGAAGCATGCACTCCTTTTAGAATTGGAAAGAAAATAGTAATTAAAGGGGAAATAAAAGTGAAAGTGTCGGGGAAAACAGGATGAAGTCAGGTTCCACAGGAAAACAGCATGATGTCTGCATGCTTTTCCGATCAAGGTCACCAGTGGATTCTTGAGCTTGTCCCAGGCCCTTTTTCTAGGCCTCCTCATCCGGTTGTGGTCCGAGTTCTCCTTCATAAAGGATCCAACATCTGGTGGACAGATGCCAGTGCTGAATTAGAGGCTCTCGCGATCAAGTAGCTATAGCTAAATCTTTCCAATAGATATATATCCATATACACATAGACTCATACATATATCATTTACTATACTATATCCATCCATCTATCTAGTATATATATAATATGTATATATACAGAGAAGGAATCGTTAACTACAACTATAAAAAAGAATACTCCCACCCACAGCGCCGAAAAAGAACCCTAACAGGAGACTGACCATGATATGGTAATTGCTCACTCACTTGCTTGCCTCCCTGCCTAAAATTCCTGAAAATGTCTTCTATCCCAGGCACGTACCACAGTGCCTGGAGCATTGTAGAAACTCCCGGGGCGCCTGGGTGGCTCAGTCGGTTGGGCATCTGACTTCAGCTCAGGTCATGATCTCGCGGTCCGTGAGTTCGAGCCCCGCGTCGGGCTCTGGGCTGATGGCTCAGAGCCTGGAGCCTGCTTCCGATTCTGTGTCTCCCTCTCTCTCGGCCCCTCCCCCGTTCATGTTCTGTCTCTCTCTGTCTCGAAAATAAATAAACGTTAAAAAAAAAAAAAAAACTCCCTCCAAGTCTGTTGAATGAACTAATGAATGAAGGCGGGCGTGAGTTCAAGGAATAGCAGACATTCACATGGCAAGATACAGAGGTAGAACAAGATGTGGGATTAGCTTTTTTGGGGGGGTTAGACATAGATCGAGGGAGGGTCAAAGATGAGCAAGGAAGGCTTCCGAGTAAAGATGATGCTTGACTGAAGGCCTGAAGGTGGTTCCAACGTTAGTTTTACCGTAAGTCCCTTTATTTTATGTTAGTTTTTTTTAACGTTAATTTTGGGAGAGAGAGAGTGCGAGAGCAGGGGAGGGGCAGAGAGAGAGAGGGAGACGCAGAATCGGAAGCAGGCTGCAGGCTCCGAGCTGTCAGCGCAGAGCCCGACGCGGGGCTCGAACTCACAAACCCTCAGATCATGACCTGAGCCGAAGTCAGAGGCTCAACCGACTGAGCCACCCAGGCGCCCCCTACCCTAAGTCCCTTTAAATTAAAAAGATACTTTCTATACTTTTGTTTCTCCACCAATTAAAGATCTTTAATACAAATCCCAATCGTCCCAAGTCATCTTTCAAAAAGGCCCATGAGTGTTGTGTCTAGCACGGAAAGGGCAAAGACCAGCCTCGAGGATTTCCCCGGCCATGCTGACTCCCCAACCCTATTTTCTATTCTTTCCTGGCCCATCTTCAGGGCTGCAACCAGCCCCTGCTTTACGGGGCCCCGAAAGACGCGCTGAATCCTTCACAGAGAAGACAGGGAGTAGAAAAACAAGGAGAGAGAGGCTTTTGTTTGATTTTCTTTTTGTAACAGCTTTACTGAGAGGTAATTCGCATACCATAAATTTGCCTTTTTTTTTTTTCCTTTTTTTTCTTCTTTTCAACGTTTTTATTTATTTTTGGGACAGAGAGAGACAGAGCATGAACGGGGGAGGGGCAGAGAGAGAGGGAGACACAGAATCGGAAACAGGCTCCAGGCTCTGAGCCATCAGCTCAGAGCCCGACGCGGGGCTCGAACTCACGGACCGCGAGATCGTGACCTGGCCGAAGCCGGATGCTTAACCGACTGCGCCACCCAGGCGCCCCGAAATTTGCCTTTTTAAATGGTACAATTCAATGGCTTTTGGTATATTCAGAGTTGTGCAATCATCACTATTACCCAATTCCAGAACATTTTTATCACCCCCAAGGAGAAATCCCTTGTACGGCCGCCCCCGTTTCCTCCCAGCTCCCCCAGACCCAGGCAACCACCAACCTACTTTGTCTCCATGGGTTCCCCTGTTCCGGACGCTTCATGTAACTATAAATCATACCCTATGTGTCCTTCTGGTGTCTGACTTCCTTCACTCAGCGTAATGGTGTCCAGGTTCAACCAAGCTGTAGCAGGAGGTAAACTGGACAACTGACAGACGGGTGGGGGATAGTTAAATTCACTCATCCCACAGTGTTAACCAGATTACGGAGCGCCTACTGCGTGCCAGTCCTGAGGGCCCGGCCAGGAATAAAACCGACCGTAAACTCTGTCCCGGAGGGTTTCTAGTGGGGGAGAGAGACCCTAGACCCAATGAGTAAGAAAGGGATTTGGCACATTCAACGGCGCCAAGAGCCAGGTGAAGCGCAAAGCTGCAAGCGGCGACAGAGGGGGAAGGTGACCATACCTAGAGGGGCCAACGGACGCCTCACTTTAGGGTGAGCGCAGCGGGCTGAGGACCCCTTGCAGCGCTCAGGTGGGTCCCTAGGGGCCGCGCCAGGGACTCCGGCGGATCCTAGCGGGCGCTTCGCAGGGCCAACCTGGGGGCTGCGCGCGCGGGGGCGAGTCCGGTGGCGGGGGTGGGGCTGCGGCCGAGTGTGGGCGCTCCGGCCCCGCCCCCTCCCGCGGCCGCGC